>NC_132789.1:28679430-28985112 GCF_048418805.1 Vulpes vulpes | reverse complement strand
TCTGCCCCACCTACCCGCAGGTACTGGCATGGGGACAACCTGCCATTCGACGGGCCTGGGGGCATCCTGGCTCATGCCTTTTTCCCCAAGACCCATCGAGAAGGAGATGTCCACTTCGACTATGACGAGACCTGGACAATCGGGAACAACCAAGGTATGGGCAGGGGACCCATTTTCCAGATGGGACCACTGAAGATCACAGTGAATGGGGACAGGTCCTTGAGCTGGGCTCTGGAGCTTGGGTGTCTTGCGGCAGGAAGCTTGGGAATTTCTGGGCTATCTCCCTTTTTCAGGTACAGACCTCCTGCAGGTGGCCGCCCACGAGTTTGGCCATACACTGGGGCTGCAGCACACGACAGCTGCTAAGGCACTCATGTCCCCTTTCTACACCTTCCGCTACCCACTGAGCCTCAGCCCAGATGACCGCAGAGGCATCCAGCACCTCTATGGCCAACCCCGGACAGCCCCTACCTCCAGACCCCCAGCCGTGGGCCCCCAGGCAGGCGTGGACACTAACGAGATTGCCCCACTGGAGGTGAGGCCCTGCTCCCAGCTCCCTTCACCCTCTGGCCTCTGTGGCTCCAATGTGGGCTCTTTCTCAGCCCTTCTCTCCCACGCCAGCCGGAAGCCCCACCAGATGCCTGTGAGATCACCTTTGATGCAGTCTCCACCATCCGTGGCGAGCTCTTCTTCTTCAAGGCGGGCTTCGTGTGGCGGCTGCGTGGGGGCCGGCTGCAGCCTGGCTATCCTGCGTTAGCTTCTCGTCACTGGCAGGGACTGCCCAGCCCCGTGGATGCAGCCTTTGAAGATGCCCAGGGCCACATCTGGTTCTTTCAGGGTGAGGGGTATTGGGTTTCATGCTCAGGAGACATCCAGGAGCCAGGAACATCATGGCCAAGGATAGGGACAGTCAGAGAGACCTAATGGGCAGTGGGAGGGTGCCTTGAAGCTGGAGGGCCAAGGGAGAGTGTGGCTTACTTTTCTGGGTGCACCTGGGAGGCTCCCAGAGGAGGTGGCTCTCAAGATGGGAATAGCATTGAGGGTGTTACACAGTGGGCCATGCATCGGTGCATTCAACCCTCGAAGCCATCCTAGGGGGTGTACTTGGGATTAGTATGGCTGCTTTAGAGAGGAGGTCTCTAAAGATGTGGTGAAGTGACTCGCCTGAGGGCATGGTTTAGAAAAGGCAGAGCAGGAATTTGATCCAGTTCTGGCAACCCCAGAGCCTGTGCTATAACTTTCAACTAGGAGATACAAGAGCCTGGAACATTCTAGGTGGCAGGGACCTCATCAACAGAGGCCCAAGCCTGGGTGCGGCCCGGGGACTGATCAGAAGCACTTGTCATAGGTAGCTAAGTGCTGGGGAAGGAATGAGAGGTCAGGAGGCCTCCTTCCTGTTTAGAAAAACTTCTCATGTGGTAACTCCCAGAGCATGCGTCTCTGCAGCTTATCCCCACTGGTCTAAAACTTCCGTCTGGGGATAAGGGTGCCGAGCAGGGTTACTGGCCCGAGTGTTTTACGGACAAGGAAACTGAGGCTGAGAAGTCTGTAGTGGTGGCCAGGAGCCACAGTTGGGCACGCCCGTTGCAGCCTCCCCTCTCCTGCAGGTGCTCAGTATTGGGTGTACAATGGAGAGAAGCCAGTCCTGGGCCCTGCACCTCTCTCTGAGCTGGGCCTGCTAGGGTCCCCCATCCAGGCCGCCTTGGCCTGGGGCCCCGAGAAGAACAAGATCTACTTCTTCGGAGGCAGAGACTACTGGCGCTTCCACCTTAGCACCCGCCGTGTAGACAGCCCCGTGCCCCGCCGGGCCACTGACTGGCGAGGGGTGCCCTCTGAGATTGATGCCGCCTTCCGGGATGCTGACGGTGCGTCAGGGTGGAGTGGCTGGTACCAGCAGTACAAGAACCACATCTCTCATTTGGTGGTGGTTGGGCATTAGCTCCTCGTCGCAGGTCCTCTGTCCGGTGCTTTCCCCATCCACCCTCCCCCTCGTGCCGGGGCAGTGCTATATGCCCCCATGCTATAGATGGGAAGACGGAGGGCCAGAGACCTGCCCAGGTCCCTCCATCATACCTGGTAAAATAGTAACTGCCACACACTGAGGACCGATGATGTTCTAGGCACAGCGCTAAGCTCCTTATGTGTCTCATGCAGTTCTCAGAACAGCCCTTTGACATCACCCATGCCATGAAGCCAGTTTCCAGAGGGGCTAACAGCAGTTCAGGTGATGAAGTCCCTAACTGGGCCAATCAGGTGCACAGTGGGGAGCCAGGCCTCCCACCCAGGCAGTCCCTGCTCCTCACCACCGAACCACCTGGCTGGCCTCCCACAATCTCAAAGGAGTGAGTGGGATTGACTTACAGTCCCGTACTTTCTCCCCCGTACCCTCAACCTTGCTTCTGGGCTCTCCCACATTGGGACCTGCTAGGAGAGCAATGCTGTGGTGGCTCTGGGGCTCTTGGTCACCCGTGTGTCCACCTTGCCTTGGGATGTCTGTCTGTAGTCTGGCTGGCAGGTACAGCAGTAGACTTATGGGGAAGGGGAAGACTACTTGCTTTCCTGGGGGGTGGGGATTGAGTTTCTGAGACTCCAGGCATCTGTTAAGTTGGATAATAGCCCAGATCAGACCACGGTGCACAGGTAGGATTCAGAAGGATGGAAAGTCAATGGCCACGCCGGGGCCTACAAGTTTCAAGGAGTACAACAGTAGTCAAGCCCTGGCAATCTGACCTCCCCCTGTGCTTGTCCCTGGGCACAGCCTGACTGGCAGGTGCAGGGCCCATTGTCTACTAACCCCAGCTTGACCTTCCTCTCTCCTCAGGCTATGCCTACTTTCTGCGAGGTCGCCTCTATTGGAAGTTCGACCCCGTGAAGGTGAAGGCCTTGGAGGGCTTCCCCCGCCTCGTGGGCCCTGACTTCTTCGGCTGTACCGAGCCTGCCAACACTTTCCGCTAACCACAATGTTGATGCCCTCAGGGCACCTGACCCCTGCCAGATCACTCACTGGATAGAGACCAGTGGGCATCTGTGTGGCTTATGGGTACTAGGCACAGGATAGAGCCTGTGTTTCCTCAGGGGGTTGGGGAGGGGGTGCTGTCCCCTTGACAACTGCAGGGAGGGCCATGCAGGTCGTGGTCACCTGCCAGCAATGGTCTCAAACTGGGCAAGGAGACTCTGGCATTACTTGAGGGTGAGGGCGGTCTCAGGCCAGCCTCACCCAACCTGTGCAGGTCACAGGCAAACCCTGCTGCCCTGTCTCCAGCCCTGTCCCTCAGGTTGGCCCCTCAGCAGGGCTGGGGGAGCTGAAGCCCTCATTCGATCCCTGCTGTGAGGTTCCTACAGGGTGCTGGCACGGGGGGGCCAGGGGCCCCGTGGCCTTCTACCTTTTCCTGAGAGGTCAGCTCTGGGTAGGTGCTTGGAACTGGCTGATCCTAGAGATGTATTCCCCAGGATCCAGGCCAAAGGGTCCAGATTCAGCTGGGGAGGGGAGTGTTTCCTGCTGGAGACCCCAGGCCCTGGAAGCCCCAACATACCTCAATCCTGACTTGGGCTAGATCCTTCCCAGCCCTCATCCCAGCACTGGGACCCTCCAAAGTCCTGTAAATGTGTATACAGTGTGTACAAAGACTTTTTTTTCTACTGAGTACTGTCATTAAATATGGTTATTTTCTACTTGTCTTTCTTCTGCCTGATTCTTTTTTATTTTTTAAAAAGATTTTATTTATTCATGAGAGATGCACAGAGAGAGAGGCAGAGGGAGAAGGAGGCTCCCTGCAGGGAGCCCGATGTGGGACTCCACCCAGGTCTCCAGGATCACGACCTGAGCGGAAGGCAGACGCTCAACCACGGAGCCATCCGGGCGCCCTGCCTGGTTCTTTCTGAAACTATGGGGTGAGGAAGGGGACGGGGACAGATGTAGGAACTGGCTCAGGACCTGCTCCATCCTGGGAGCCAGGGTCATAGCCTACTCCACCCAACCATCCACACTTCTGCGGGTTGGGGCTGGACGCAATGCCTAGGACTCCTCTGGCTCCAGTCCTCGATCCTGTCCAGCCAGCCCGACACCTGGAGGGCTTTGTGATTGATTCCAAGGCTTCCCCGCGGTCCCCTCAGGGGATCCTCCACCAAGTGGTGGTCACTTTATCAGATCATGCCACACCCCAGCCCCTGATCGGAATACTTTATTTCTCACTGCTGTCAGGACACAGATGGTTACCGCGGCCAACCCCACCTGTACCTCGCCCTGCCGCCCAGTCCCCGTGGATCTTCTTCATGGTAGCACCTATCACAGCTACCATCTTAGACTGAACCGTGTGAGATTGTTAGCAGGGGACCATCTTCGATCTGCTGTATTGTGCAGCCGGACACACGGATGCTTTGATGCTCGGCTCCCAGCGGGCGAGCTCCGCGGGGCAGGGCCGTCTAGGTTCGTGCCCCCCCTCCCCCATGGCTGCGCCTGTTGAGGGCACGAGGTGCAGAGTTAGGGAAGGAACGGAGCGGCCGGCCTCCCTTCCAGCTCACTGATGCCTCAAACCAAATACCACCCGGGGCCTTGGGATCCTGCCAAGCCTGGGGAACCTTCGCCAAGGCCACTCCCCCACCCAGTGCCCATCTTCACCGCAGGAACAGCTGTGCGCCCGGAAATGGGGTATCTGCTCCTAGGATCCCTCTTACCTACTCAACTACACTGCTTTTTCCGGGTGGGGAAACTGAGGCACGAACTGCTCTGGCCTCCTCCTGGCGTCAGGCCTCATTTCACTCCTCCACTGGGCTGAGTTCTACCTAGTTGTGAGGCTGGGGAAAAACCAGCCGGAGTCAGGGCCCCCTGAGTGCTATTTCTGTCGGTGAGCAGCTCTGGCCAGTGCCTCCCCCAGGGAAGCAGCCGGGAAGATAAACGGGTCCGCGGCTCCTTTAAGGGGCCCGACGGGGCGCGCCCCGGCCTTTTGTTTTGGGCGGCGGCGGCGCGCGCGTCAGCGTCAACGCCCCGCGCATGCGCACTGAAGGCGGCCTGGTTGTCGTTGGCGGCGGCGGCTGAGGAGCCCGGCGGTGGCACGAGCACCAGATCGGCCCGCCCGTCGCCTCCCGGCCTCGGCTCTCCTCGGCTCGGCGCGCCCCGGCTCCTCCTCCGTGCCCCCGATCCCTCGCAGCCCGGCCCCGGCCGCCCGCCCCCGCCGCCGCAATGATGATGATGGCGTTGAGCAAGACCTTCGGGCAGAAGCCCGTCAAATTCCAGCTGGAGGACGACGGCGAGTTCTACATGATCGGCTCTGAGGTACCCGCGGCGCGTCCTCGCCCTCCGGCTCCGGCCCGGCGGGAGCCTTGGGGCGGGTCTGCGCGCCGGGAACGCGCGTCTCCATTCATCGCGGCGGGCGCGCGCGCGCGCGCACGGAGCTGCCCGGGGGCGGGGCCGGGAGGGCGGGGCGGGAAGGGGGCGTGGTCTGTTTGGCCCCGCCCCGCGCCCCGCGGCGGGTGGAGTTTACTTACTCCTCGGTGGTGGGGGACGCTCGCTGCTGCCTGGCGGTGGGGCACCGGGAGGAGCCCCCGGGTCCGCCCTGAGTTGGGAAGACTCCAGCCCGCCGCCGAGGAACTGGGTGTTTCGGTTAGCCCCTGGGGCTCCCGGGGGAGAGATGTCGGGAGCTTCTCACGCATCCCTCCTCCACGGGTACATCTGAGGTCCTGAAATCGCAGGCCGGAAACGGGGCTTACTGATGTCTCATCCCTCGTTGTGTTGGTTGCTTTTATTTACCGGTGAGGGAATAGGGAGGAGGATGCTGGTTTTTGCGTGGATAAAGCTGCAGTCCCTGAGCTAGAGAGATCAGCAGGTCAAGAAGCAGTCGACACTTTGACTATCTTGAACTTACAACAAATTTTGAGGGAGAGATTGTAAATATCTCCCATTCTCAACCAGAAGTGACAGCATTTTGTTGAACCAGCTGGACAGCTGACTTTAGGAAAACGCTGCAATTGTTCCTTCCGTGGGAGTTTGTACTGAAAACTAAGCTTTCTTCCAGATTGCCTCAAACTAGCCCTCTTTGAGTCAAGAGTAATCCCCCAGCTAGTGTGTGTTCCTTTTTTTATTTTTCTTTTCTAGTCGAGGACATGCGGTTCAGATGTGCAGATACCTGGAGGTAGAGTCTTTCCTGTGTAATGCGAGAAGTGCCGATCCTGGAGAGCTACAAGACGCCCAGGGTTGTTTTTCCCTGTAGCAGCGTTCAGTATCACATGCCAGCATTTCATTCCGTTTTTTTTTTTTTTTTTAAGATTTTATTTATTCATTCATGAGAGAGAAAGAGAGGCAGACACACAGGCAGAGGGAGAAGAATCAGGCGCCATGCAGGGAGCCTGATGTGGGACTCGATCCCGGGTCTCCAGGATCACACCCCGGGCAGAAGGCAGCGCTAAACCGCTGAGCCACCCGGGCTGCCCTCATTCCCGTTTTTAAAATATGGGGTTTTTTTCCTTCACAATTGAACATAGAATAAATGAATGAAGCCTCATGATGGTCATGCTGAGGCTTTTAGGACACACTGTGACTCCTGGAGTTAGGAGACCAGTGTTGCCAGTAACATCAGGACTTAAGTGTCCATTTTTTAATCAACTTTCATTGAACAAAAAGGGCAGGATTTATAAATTAATTTTTCATACTATTTCATAAGTGCTGCTCTTCTGACGTAACTGGGGAAGCAGAGTCCTTGCCTTTCCATGTGCCACAGCTCAGAATGGTCCTCACTGACCAGTAGAAAGAGCCTAAATGCAAGATATGGGGCATTTGAGGAGTTTCCATATGATACTGGGCACATTGTTTAAAGAAGCCTTTTCCTGATCTAATGGACAGGAAAAGCAATCCTGGAAAAGCAATGTTTGGCCTTAACTCTGAGTGGATGCTGCTTTTGAAAAAGAAGCTTCCGTTTGTTAGATGGAAAGTATTGAGATGGAGCATGTGGAGAGATGAGAAGGAGGAGACCCAGTTCCAGCCCTGCTCTGTCTCCAGGTCACCTGTCTCCAGGTCACTTTTCTCATGTGTGTGAGAAATGCTTAGACTCTATGATCTCTAAGATCTTAGGTTCTAGAAGGGTAATTGTGGTCTTCTCTTCCGGCCCTGTTGAGTGAGAATTGTCCTGAGACCCAGTGTGTAGAGACCGAGAGGGGAGAGACACATTTTCTCTCGTGGGCCAGGCTGAACAACTGTCAGACATCTGGAGGTCTGGGAAGGATTCAAGATGAGGAGGCTGACTGTTGATAACCAGTAGCTCCTGTGACAGCATTGGATGGATGGCCACCAGGCCCCTTTCTTTGGGAAAACAGATACCATGTTCAGAGAGATGGGTTGGCCATAGCAGCACACCCAGGGCCACCATGCTACATCTGTGGAGCAGCTTTGGGAAGGGCATCTGCAGTTGCAGCAAGTGTGTGTGTCACTGTTCTCGTGCCATCTGCAGGCAGTTGTGTTCACCAAGCCAGAGTCACAGGGCTGAGAGGATCCTAAGAAATCCCCAGGTTCACACCTTCACATCTATTTTATTATTTAAAGATGTATTTGTTTTAGAGGGAGAGAGAGAGCATGAGTGGAGCAGGAGGGGCAGAGGGAGAAGAGAGAATTTCAAGCAGACTTCCTGCTCAGCGTGGAGCCCACTGCAGGGCTCAATCTCACAAGTCTGAGATGATGAACTGAGTCAAAACCAGGAGTCGGATGCCACCCAGGCATCCCAACCTTTATTTTACATTTGGGACACTTGGGTCCAGAGAGGGTGAAGGCTGGTTCATGAGAAAGCCAGGAAGACAAGTCTTGCTTTCCCAAGTTCCAGAGGGGTCTTGGGAAGTATCTATGTGTCCCAGAGCTTTACAAGACCTGCGAGGTAATAGTGGCGGGTATTGTAATCAATTTCTTTCCAAAAACGTAGTGGAAACTATCCATTTGCCCTTGGATGGTAATGATACTCAAGCCAAATAATGCAGAGGGAGGTCTGTGCCTTCTGTATGGAGCCTGATAACTCGCTGCTCAGGCTGTTCAGCATCCCTGGTTGTAGATCATAAAAACCTTTGACTCATGAAAAAGCTAGAAACACACTTTAGTTTAACAGATACATCATTGCTGTCTAGGTAAACGGGAAAAATAATAGAAATGGTCCTCCGTGAGGCAAAGTCCAGAGTTGCTGCACGTTTGATAGATGAGTAAGGAGACCCTGAAGAGGGCTATGCTTGTTTCTCAGCCACAGGTAGAGCCAGGCGTTTGGCTGCAGTTCCCATGGGACTCAGCTGGTCTTTTTTTTTTTTTTTTTTAAAGATTTTATTTATTTATTCATGATAGACATAGAGAGAGAGGCAGAGACACAGGCAGAGGGAGAAGCAGGCTCTACGCAGGGAGCCGGACGCGAGACCCGATCCCGGGTCTCCAGGATCGTGCCCTGGGCCAAAGGCAGGCGCCAAACCCAGGGATCCCCGCAGCTGGTCATTTTTGCACTGTCGGTGAAATAATCGAGTTTTTTTTATGAAAATTTGGAGACTAGATGTCTTTTCATGAAGGAAATCATACTTCGAGTATCCGGTACAGACAAACTGAAGCAGTTGTTTGGGGCGGTCATGATTTATGTAGCAATCTGGTGATTGCCAGTAAGTGCTTTTTAAACTCTTTGGAAAATTCCTTTGGTGTTCCTGGTTTGAGTTTTGTTACTAAACAAAGCATCAGGGGCCATGGGGGAAATTATCCTGCATCTGACTAAAATTAAAAAGATCTTTTTGGTGTTTATTACATCATAAAAATATCAAAGGCTTGTTCTTAAGATAAAAGAAAGTCAAAGAGGCCTTACATTTCTGCAAAGTGCCCGGGATGCTTAGTCTAAAATCAAAATCAGCGCGAGCTTTCCAGTGAGCTCTGGGGGCCTGCCTCAGAAGCATCTGGTCAGGCCTCTCAGAACTCGGCCGTGGTGTCAGGGTGCAGCTGTTCCGGGCCCTGCCTGGAGGGGCGGATGGGGGCCAGCTGTGCGCCGCTGCTGAACCCTCCATGTCAGCAGAACATGTTTCGTGGCTGCAGCAAGCCTGGTGCCCGGAGGCCAGCTTGCCTTCGGTCTGTCACTTGATGGGCCCCCGCACCAGGACCCTCTCGGCCTGCGTCCAGCCGCGACCCTCATAATGAGCCTTCTCGCTTTACCTCATAGGTGGGAAACTACCTCCGTATGTTCCGAGGTTCTCTGTACAAGAGATACCCCTCGCTCTGGAGGCGACTAGCCACTGTGGAAGAGAGGAAGAAAATAGTTGCATCGTCACATGGTAAAAAAACAAAACCTAACACTAAGGGTGCGTCTTCACGAGGGTTTGTAAACCTGTTTCAAAACCACTCGCTTCTGTCATGAAGATAAAACGTTTTCACTCCAGAGCGTCTTCACCGCAGCCCGGCCTCAGAGGGGCAGGGCCGGTGGGGGCGCGAGGGCGGCGGGGCGGCGGGAGCGGGTGCTGTGAAGACATGCTGGTCTCAAAACGTTTTAGGAATGCCGTGATGCTGTGCCATCTGCCGTGGGCGTGTCGCCATAGTCACCCTCCATGCAGCCCGAGTGGCGGCTGGTGGCCCCAGCTCCCACTCCCCTCTGGGGCTCTCACCGCTTCGCTTCCCAGAGCACATCCATCCCGTAGCTCCTCATTCGGGCGGCCGGCGTGCTCGGCGTGCTCGGCGTGCTCGTGCTCCTGTGCATGTGCCTGCTTGGTGCGCCTGCCGTGCGCCTGGGGCCCGCGGGAGCCGCCTGGCCCGAAAGCTGGGTGTGCCCGGGCCGGGGCAGCTCGTGCGGGGCCGGGAGAGGCCTTCAGACACGGAGCGCTCCGTCGGGAGCGCCTCACTGGACGTTCCCGTCGGGATGCAGCGCAGCGTTTGGCAGGTGGCAGTGGCGCCTTCCTGGAGAACTGCCCGGGCCTGAGTGAAGACCCTGCCTGAGGCTGTGTGCGTGTGCGTGTGCGTGTGCGTGTGAGTGCACGTGCATCCGTGCGCGCACATCAGTCTGTCCTGTTTGGTTGTGTCTGTAGGTACTGCTGTGGTCTCGTCCACTGCGGGCAAAGTAGTGGTTCTTTTAATGCAGGAGCCGGAGCTTCTTTTTTTTTTTTATCTGCTGCTATAACATTGCCACTCACTCGCTTGAGAAAGTCTCTTTTTTGTCCTCTCTCTGTCCCCCCCGCCCACCCCACCCCAGTGGAGCACCAGTCACTAACGCAGTGAGTTCCTAGCTTTGCTTTCACCTCTGCAAGCCTCAAGCAAAGTCTCAGTGACTTGTCTGCCTTGTGCTTTGGAGACACCCTCCCCATAACTGATTTGTTTCTCCAGGAGAAGCCAGTCTGGACGCGCAGACAGGTAGCAGCTCTCGACCAAGGTTCCCTAGAAGAGCTGTGGGTCGAGTTGCCTAGAATCTGTCCTGCCTCCCAGACAGCACGCGTTGACTGGCACGGGGCCGGGAATTGACGTTTGGTGTGAAGCAGCTCTTTCTAACTCTCTGGGCTCTTGTTTTAAAAGAAAAGTATCTTTCATCTCTCATTCCATCTCTCCACTTTGCTTCGTGTCGTGGATTGCAGTGGTGTCAAACCTCTTCCCACTGGTGATAATACTCTGGAGCTTCCCTTCCCCCCTTCCACCCCCCCACGCCCCCGCCCCAAGAGGACCCATTGGCTGTGTTGCGCTGGAGCTGCTGCTGCCCTGTGTACTTCCTCTGTGCTGTGGCACAAATTAGTGCGAGTAAATCCTATGGGGGCATTTACTCAGTAGGACCATTAAAGCACTCAGTCCAGATTGCCCTTTTGGAAGAGGCCAGCATTTAGCAGTAGTAAGGTTGACACCTGCTTTTCCCTCCTCGTGCATGTGAGGACCTCGATGTGCTGCATCTACTGGCTGCTGCTCCTCGCTGCCCCGCCAGCAGGGTGACTGCAGTGGGGTCTCTGGTTACAGATCATGGATACACAACCCTGGCCACCAGCGTGACGCTGTTAAAAGCTTCGGAGGTGGAAGAGATTCTGGACGGCAATGACGAGAAGTACAAGGCGGTGTCCATCAGCACAGAGCCCCCCACCTACCTCAGGTGATGCACCCCTGGCTAGGGTATTCTCTCGGGATGACACCCACAGATATTTTTCTCATATTCTAGAACTGATTGCAGTTAAATTGAACTGAAGTACTTTTTTTTTAAGTACTTTTAAAGATTTATTTATTTGAGAGAAAGTGCATATGTGCATGTGAGTGTGCACACACACACACCCAGGGCTTGGGCGGGCAGAGGGAAAGAGGAGAGAGTCTTTTTTAAGCAGACTCCCTGCTGAGTGTGGAGCCCGGATGCTGGGTTCAATCTCACAACTGACTGTCAAGACTTGAGCTGAAACCAAGAGTCAGAAGCTCAACTGACCACACCACCCAAGTACTCCTGAACCAAAATGCTTTTAAACACTTCACCCAAAACAAAAAACAAAAAACAAAAAACAAAAAACAAAAAACAAAAAACAAAAAACAAAAAAAAAAAAACACTTCACCCCCTGTGCTTACAAATCGTCTTAGCCAGGTTTCCAAGTATCTTTTGTATCTTTGGCATTTCTAAAAAACATAAGCCAAGTCTTGGATTCTGGAAAGTCATTAGGAATGCTTTGAAAGTGGGACTGATCTGTTGGAAAAATGAGTGGCCCGGATAAATTCACAAAAGAAATGAGTAGTAGGTTTTAAGATTTATTTTGTTTTTTAGAGAGACAGAGTGCATGAGTGCAAGTGGGGGTGGAGGGGTTGAGGGTGAGGAAGAGAGAGAATCTCAAGCAGGGAGTGCGAGGACTTGACCCCATGACCCTGAGATCTTGACCCAAGCCAAAACCAAGAGTTGGATGCTCAAAACACCCAGGTGCCCATGGAACAATAGATTTTAACGTATAAGCTTAGAATCTTTGAAAGAGTATTTACAGTATTACTTAGGTAAGTAGTTGGAAGGTGGTTACATAATAGAGTCTGTTCATTCATGTTCATTTTTTAATTTTTTGTCTGGTCTTTTTTTTATCTTTCATTTTCATAGGTAGTTTTATTTGGTTTTTATTCATTCAGATTTATAAGAGAAACCTGGATACCCCAGTAGCTAAATAGGTAAAGAGTGGGCCATCCTAGAAGCACAAGGAATAAACAAATAGAGGAAATGACGTTTGTCCTGTGTAAATGTTTTGAATTCAAAGTAAAATAAATAAATGACTAGCAACATAAAGAATCGAGGAAGGTACAATAGCGCTGGCACACTCAGGCACCGTGTAGAGGCTTTGTCTAAGGCCGTGGTGACGACACCAAACCTGTTTTCGTTCTCTGGCCCATTTTTGTTCTCTGGCCGATTAATTTCATTCCTGGGAATGGGTCCCAGACAAATAATTTAAAAGAACAGCACCACCAACAGAAACCATTATATGCACCGAGAGGCACCTGGTAGCGTTGTAGAAACAGACAATATGGAGCCACTTGAGCGTCCAGCCTTAGGGAGAGGCTGAGTGAGAGAATGTGCAGCCAGCTGAGTAGACCAGGGTATTACAGACTAGGATATGGGTCAGGACAGACTGTGTATGCCTTGGAATCAGATAAACTGGGATATAGGTTAACTGTTTAGGTCATAATTAAGTAGACTCTGTGGCAACCCGAAACATGGTTCCCATGAGTGACACATGCAGGATACCTATGTTAGCCTCTCCACCCTCAAGGACACATGCATTTAGAAGCACACAACCCCCAGGAGCACTGAGGAGGGGGGAAGGAGCGGTTATTGTTTTGAGTGATGTGGTTATGGAAAAATCATTTCTTTCCAGATTTTCTTTCAACTTTACTATTGCGTTATTTTTATAATCCTACCCCCACCCCCACCTAAAGGTGACACACATCCCACTTGGCCAGTGTTGCAGATGTGTGCTCTGCAGATTCCTTTTCCCCTGAGGGATGTGGTAAGAACATAAGGATGGCTAGACTTCCCTAGGGAAGTGGCAGAAGGAAATTAAGTACATATGGCTGGGGCTTTCAAGTCAGCACATGTCAGCCAGGAGCCTCTTATGGGGCAGTAAACACTTCTTGATTATCATGTCATATGAGGAACAGCTGAGGGAATAGAGGACTTAGGCCAGAGGTCAAAATTGCTGAGAAGGGGGGTGTCTGGGTGGCGCAGTCGCTTAGGCAGCAGACTCCTGATCTCAGCTCAGATCTTGATCTCCAGGTCGTGAGTTCAAGCCCTACCTTGAACTCCACGGAGCTGAGCGTAGCCTATTTAAAAACAAAAAAAACAAAAAAAACTGCAGGGATGGGAGTAGAGGTTTGAGAGAAGCTGCCTTCATCGGGTTCTGTGCTCAGGAAGTGCCTTCCCACTGCCCAGTCAGCTCCACGGGAGGCCTGGCACCTCTCCTCATCGCTGGAGAGGTTGGGCAGAGGCTGGATGTCCCTTTTTGGGCAGACCTACTTGTAGCAGAAGAAAGGTTGACCCTACTTGACCCAGATTCTCGGCCTCAGTGTATGGCTTACTCGCTGTGTCTGTGACATCACTTGCGAGCTCCTGGAGATAGCTACTTGGCGGAAGGGCTTGGCAGAGCAGCCCGGGCCTGGGAATGAACGAGATTGCTAACTGAGATAAGGATTTTTCAGGCAAGGGAGAGCCAGAGTGCCAGCTCAAGGAGGCTCAGGAAAGAGGTGATGGTCTCGGCCTGTGGTTCCCAAATACATGCAGCTGCATCAGCGTTGCCCAGGGGAGTTGTCAAGAACCTGCATTCCTGGGTCCTCCTCAGAGATGGAAGTACCTAGATGTGAGTGGGGCTCAGAGACTTCCTGCCAGAAACTTTGTACTCTTAAGTGAGTCTGTGTAGCCAGGATTTGAAACCACTGGCCCAGATGGACTTGTCTTGCTGTTTCACCTCTAAGCCCTGCCCAAGTTAGTTCCACGTTCCTCCTTTTCCCAGGCCTCTGGTACATATGGTAAGGCTGGTCATTAGACCAGAATAAGATAGGATGGGAGAGACTTGGTAGGGTCCCAGCCGAGTTTGGTACTGTACATCTCTCCCTGCCCACACCCTTAGTTAAGGAGTGTTCTGGAACTGCAGCATCGGAGGTGCAAGTGGCCCCAGCTTTAGAAGAGTCAAAGGGCCTGGGGCCTGGCAGGTCATGGCCACTGCTCTTGCCCACCACCCCCTGGAAAGGGCTGCCAGCCATGTCTCCCCACCCCTCCTCTGAGGACACTGAGGGGAGGGAAATTGAGCAGTTGCTGGTATGTTCTCTCAACGGCAGCACTCAGTTATTGAAGGTGTGGGTATTGGGGATATAAAAGTGAATGACACAGTGGTTGCCCTCACGTTGCTCAGACTTAACTAGGGTGGCGGCCCTGAAGATGATAAGTGATGCACAGAGCATAGTGGGAACCTGAGCATTTGTCTTTCAAACCCGGCCCTGGATCCTTGGTTTAAAATAGCCTTTTGGTGTTTTCCTAGTAGTGAAAGCAACCTGTCATTTGCAGAGAAGAGTGAACCCTTTATGGTATGTGAGTTAATTGAATTACTTTGAGCCTCACTTTCCAGAAAGTTTTTACTAACGGTTTCTCATCAGCCGTACTGCTCTGGAAACCTGGAAGCCAGAAGTATTGCCTTGTCCATCTCAAGCTGGCCTGTGTATCTAAAAGAGTAATCTGATCTTTCTCTCCCTTCTTCAAATCCCCCAGCCACCGGCCGAGTGCAGTCAGTTCTTGAGGAACATGCCAGCCGCCACAGTGGGAACCCTCTCCATGTCCTGCCTCTCCAGCCCCAGCCCTGCCTCCTCACTCTTGCCACCTGTGCACTTCCTGAAATGCCCTTCCCATTCCAGCTCTTCCCCTACTCCTGCCCCCAGTGAGCCCCAACCCAGGACTTAAGGCTCCACTCCAGGGTTTGCTCCCCTGGGAAGTCTCCTCACTCGCATTCTTCACAGAAAGGGTAGGGCTTCCATGGAGTCATGCCTAGCACATTCCGTGTTATACTGGGACTCATGCACTCCTGTGACTGCGGCCCCTCTGCACCCTTCCCGTAAGCCAGGTGCCTCTGAATGGATGCCATGGGAGCCTGAGGAGTACACGTGCAGAATCTGGGGTGCTGGGGGGTCGCCACAGAGCACTGGAGTCTGCCAGAGGTGCAGTGGGTGTCCATAGACCGTGACTTGGAATCTGATGGCCAGTATTGGGCTCCGAGACTGAGCAGGGACATTTCTCGCATCTCCCCAGGGAGCAGAAAGCCAAGAGGAACAGCCAGTGGGTGCCCACCCTGCCCAACAGCTCCCACCATCTGGATGCTGTGCCCTGCTCCACGACCATCAACAGGAACCGCATGGGCCGGGACAAGAAGAGAACCTTCCCTCTGTGGTGAGCGTGCCTCACCCTCTGCTGATGCCGCCTTAGTTTTAGCCTCTTCCCTGCCTTGACTTTATGTTCCTCCAAACACCATGCTGCCTTCTCGAGACTGTTCCCTGTCGGCTTTGGGGATAGCCAGTCTCTGGCTTTTGCTCCGGCTTGCTCTGCCTTGCTCTGCCTTGCTCTGCCTGCCTCAGCCTCGCTGCTCTTGCCTGTTTCCCCAACACCTCCAGGTTCTCACAGTTCTCAGGGCAGGAGTTCAGTGCAGTAAAATCAAGGTGTCAGCCGGACCCTGCTCCCTCTGGAGGCTGCGGGGGGGAGGCTCTTCCTGCCTCTTCTGGCCTCTGGTGGCTGCCAGCATTCCCTGGCTTGTGGCTGCATCACCAGTTTGTGCCTCAGTCACAGACCCCTCAGTCAGAGGGTCACAGGGCCGCTTCCTCTATGTGTAATATTGCCCTGTCTTCTCCCAAAAGGACGCTTGTGATATGATTTAGGGCTACTTGCATAACCTTCTCCTCTTAAGATCCTTAATTATATTTGCGGAGTCCCCCCCCCCCCCCCACCACCGCTACCACCATATAATGGTCACAGGTTCCAGGGATTAGGACTAAATTTATTTTGGGGCGCATTTTTTGGGGGGGGCATTTTCAAGTTCACCCCCACTTTTATCTCTGCAGCCCGCCCTCACCTCTACACACTGTCCTCAGGTATCTATCACACACTGCTTGCCAACTTGTTGAGTCTAGGACACAGTCATCCCTCCTTCCTGCCCTCAGGCCAAAACCCCAGAACTCTTCTCCTGCCGCCGAGCTAGTCTCAGCACACTCCTGCCTTCTTAGCCTTCCAAGTGTCCGGAATTGGACCGCCTTTGGCCAGCTCCCCCTCAGGTGTGGGCTCCCTCGCCCAGGGCAGGTGGCACCACACCTGGACGCAGGTCTTCCAGGTACCCCATCACGTGTCTGCCAGGCCTGGAGTCCTCATAGTGGCCGCCCCCGTCTGGTTTCCTCTCTTACCACCCTCACCCTGCGTCAGGCACATGAGCCTCCTCACTGCCTTCAGAGCCACCCAGAAGCTTCTGTAGTTCCCTTGGCCAAGAGCTCATTCCTTGCCAACACCTGCACGGCTGACCCCTTCTCCCTCTTCCTTCCCATCAGTGTTTGAATGTCACCTCTCAGAGCTGCCTCCCCCTCTTTAGAATGGCCACTCCTGTCTCTGTCTCCTGTCGCTTTCCCTGTCATGTTTCCCAGAGCACTGCTGTCTGGCATACAGTGTGTTTTCCTCTTTTGTTTGTCATCTCTGCCACCCCCCCACCCCCCCCCATCCCCTCCCCCCCCCCTCCCCCCCGCCGAGCAATTCTCAGCCCTCTGTATTCCACAGACACCCTTAGGTTCCCAGTGCCCTCCTGCATCCCCCTGCCTCCCTCACCACCCCAGCCTCTTTCCTCTGTGTCTTCTGAAATACAGATATGACTGCATAACTGCCTTGCTCTGGGTTCTCCTGGAGCTCCCTCGAGGTAGAGGCTGGATTCCATAGCCTGAGATGGAGAAGCATGGGTACTTGGACACGTGTAGCTTCTCTGTGTCCCCGACAGTGCTCCTTCCCTCCTCCCAACCTGCATCCCACCCTCAGTGCTCTGGCTCTTGCTCCCCAACAGCTCCTCACCACTCCTGCCCCTTGGATTTGGTTAAGTATTTCCTCTTCTGAAAGTACTCTTCCAAAAAAAAAAAAATACCCTTCCTTACCTTCAGTTTTCTGTAAAAGTTCTACCTGCTTTGGGGCTTAAATCTCGCTTCCTCTGGGGTACGTCTAGGTCATACCCCACTGCCCAAGGCCGCAGCTCCCTCTCCTTCCCTGAGTGTCCTTGAAGCCTGGAACTTTGCTCCTGTGGCTGCAGGACCCCTGCTTGCCTGGTCTCCCCGCTGGCTCAGCCTTTAGTTAACAAGTCACCATAAGAAGTGGGTTTCTCCCTCTGGCCGAGTTCGCAGTGACAGTAGTGCAAAGAGGGAGGGAAGCCCTGAGCTTGGAGACCCACGGCACCCCTTGCTGACTTTGCTGCCACTTCACTTCCAGCTTTGATGACCACGACCCAGCTGTGATCCATGAAAATGCGTCCCAGCCTGAGGTGCTGGTCCCCATCCGGCTGGACATGGAGATCGATGGCCAGAAGCTGCGAGATGCCTTTACATGGAACATGAATGGTATGTGGGAGATTGGGGTCTGCGCAGCCCAGGCCCAGCTGAAGTGTGAACAGTCCTTTTTCTTGCCTCCTGCCTGTTGGGATCCTGAACTCTGAACACGACATTCAGAGCCTTGTGGCATAGATTGGGAGGGTGTGGACTCTGGGTTCAGATCCCGCTTCTGCCCCCATTTCCTGTGGGTTGGGCATGTGAGCCTCAGATTCCTTCCTCTCCTGGCGAGCTTGGGCAGGTCAGGGGCCAGTCAGGATGCAGCCTCTCTATCCACAGAGCTCACGATGACTTTGCTGCTACTCAGATCAGATCAGCCGCATGGCCCTCTACCCGCCTCACATGAGCTCTGTCCAACCCTCTAATCTGTCATGATGCAGTATGTGCACGTGTCATACCTCTCTCATCCCAGTGAGGTCTACCCTCCCTTTGTCTGTTCTTCCTTTTCCCATTCTCACTCTGTAAGTCCTGGGTCTGATGACTGCTCTTCCCTGGTTCCCAGACCCTGAGAGCATACTCTTCATGAGCAAGAGAAAGCGTAGGAGACATTTTCTTTTTTTCTTTTTTTTCTAAAAATTTTGTCTATTTGTGAGAGACACACAGAGAGAGAGAGAGAGAGGGGCAGAGACACAGGCAGAGGGAGAAGCAGGCTCCGTGCAGGGAGCCCAATGTGGGACTCAGTCCCGGGTCTCCAGGATCACACACTGGGCTGAAGGTGGCACTAAACCGCTGGGCCACCTGGGCTGCCCAGGAGACATTTTCCAGAGTGTTTTGTCCTTATCCCATTCAGGAAGGAGGATTGCATATGTGTTTATTTTTTCTTTATTGTTTTCCTGAATCAGACTTTTTAAAACAGATTATTTATATTCAGACCAAAACCAAAGAACAGCAATGAAAAAAGCCCCAGTGAGTATAATTTTTAAATGAAGTTTAGAGGGATCCCTGGGTGGCGCAGCGGTTTAGCGCCTGCCTTTGGCCCAGGGCACGATCCTGGAGACCTGGGATCGAATCCCACATTGGGCTCCCAGTGCATGGAGCCTGCTTCTCCCTCTGCCTATGTCTCTGCCTCTCTCTCTCTCTCTCTCTCTCTCTCTGTGTGACTATCATAAATTAAAAAAAAAAAAAAAAAGCTTTTAAAAAAATAAATAAATAAATGAAGTTGAGAATCCCCAGAATCTCACCGTTCCTTTTTTTTTTTTTTTTTTTTTTTTAATCTCACCGTTCCTAATAATAGTTTCCCTGCCAGTCATTTGGCACGTGCAAAGATATTTAACAGAGTTGTAATTATAGTGCAAGTATAATTTTATTTTTCTTCACTTATAAGTATCCTCCTGGTTTCTTTGGTCTTCATAATTGGCACACAATTTTCTGTTGAGTTGTAGTGCCTTCTTTTGCTAAAATTCCTTCTGCTATTAGACATTTCCATGGCAGAGAATATAATCGCTTACAACTTTTTTCTCCCAGAGGGGATTTCCTCAAGGAGGAACGTGTGTAGTTGTTGATATGTGGTTGCCTTGAGCTTTCTAGAGGGATTAGGCTGTTTCCTTTGGTCATCTCCTGGCACTTGATATGCCAGGCATGAGTCCAAGGGCCTCTGCTTGGCTCTGGGAACAAGGCCTGAGAGCTGGGTGCATGTCCTCCAGGGCCCACAGATTAGCTGGCGAGAGAGGATGTTGCCAAGGGGAGATGTAGTGAGGGGTTCTGGGATATTGTAATGAGTGTAGACAGAGCAGGTGTGGTGCATTGGTGATACAGGACAGCTGATGAGTGCCAGACCATGGCCAATGCTACACATCCCCTGTTAACACCATTCCCTTCTTATCTCAGCTAGCCTATGTTATAGTTGCTAATTCATCTCTCTCCCCATTTCAACCCCTTGAGGTCAACGAGCTTGTTTTTTATTGCTGCTTTTCTTACAACATTTAGCATAGAACCTGGCCATAGGCCATGGCATAGGAACTTAGCCATTCAAATTGACCCTGTCGTGTATTATCATTTTATTTTTCTTTCAATAACATATAGAAGGCTCAGACTATTTATTTATACTCCCACCCTATTCCAGAAGGGATAAGGCATCTTATACGAGAACACTTGATACAAAAGAATAAAGCAAATGCAAAAGATGTTGTTAGGAAAAATTGGATGAAATGGAAAATGAAAGGAGAAGAACAAAATGAAGCCCGTTCTCTGGTTCATACACACAGTTCAGTAGGTGTACGTTGCGAGGGGAGGCCATAATGCTCAGCCCTTTAGAACCAGGCAGAGAGAGACAGGATGATCGTTCTACAGTTACCAGTGTGGTCAAGGTGAACAGCTGCTTATGGCTCAGAAGGGACAGAATCACACATAGTACTTGAATCCAAAAGAACCTATAACCCCCGCCCCTCCCCTCCACCCAGACCTCAGGAAGAGGACACTGTATAATGCATTGGAGATGTGGATCTGTCCAGGAAGACCCGGGAATTCTCCTGTGAGTTTCCAGGTTATTCCTCAAAGGAGTCCTCTTGTAACACACCATATCCCCCATTAAGTGTAATTTGGTACAAACTTTTTGGTGTATTTGCTACAAAATAATTTTGTTCTGTGAACTCTTCCTCAGCCTAGTGGTATTTATATTTAGCATGTCTAAGAGCTGTAGTTCTTAACTGGCGATTAGTAAGCCATGCATGGTAGTTAAAATCGCATGTTCAAAACCACTGTTTGTGTGTGTGTGTGTGTGTGTGTGTGTGTGTGTGTGGTGTCATACGTAATTTACTTTGAAATTTCAAGTAACCTTAAAGGTAAGTGAGACTCTATCACAAAGGGACTGAAAAATGTTGAGCAGCATGAATGAACTACATGTTCTTCAGAACCGGGACATTCTTCATAACCAGGATTTGTCTCCCAACAGGCTTTTGGTAGGTATCTGTTAACAATGAGTTCAAGGTTATCTTTTCTTAGGACATGCAAGAGAGCTTACGTGAGTTGCTGGTGAAATATGCCATCATCTGTCTCAATAGCAAGCCCCCTTGGGATATGTTAAAATCTTCCAAAAAGGATGAGCTGCTGAACAAGAACACGTAGTTGGCCCCACCAAGGGATCAGGGAATCCCAAGGCAGGGCCACAAGCTGCCTCAGGAAAAGGTGTGGTATTTGCTCCTGCACACAGGCCAGGGGTGATTGGGACCCTGCAGGGCATAGCTACCAGAAGCAGTTTCTAGAGATTTGTTTTTGTTTTTTAGACATTTTATTTTATTTTATTTTATTAAGATTTTATTTATTTATTCATGAGAGACACACAAAGAGAGGCAGAGACATAGGCAGAGGGAGAAACAGGCTCCCCGCTGCGCCACCCAGGTGTCCCGGTTTCTAGAGATTTGTGTCTACATGTTCACTTTGGATACTTAACCTCAAATGATAAATTCAAGAAGCTAAGTGGATCCCAGCAATATAAACCCAAAGAAATCCATGCTGAGACTCATCATATTTAAACTTCTGAAAACTAAACACAAAGAAAAGATCTTGAGAGCTGAGGAAAATAACAGCTGACTTAGAGGGGAAAACCTGGAATGACAAAAGATTTCTCATCCGAAACTATGGAGGCTAGAGGAAATGGCACATGGTGTTTCAAGCACTGAAAGAAAAGGACTACCAGTCTTGAATTGGACACCCAGTAAAGATATCCTTCAGGAATGAAGGGGAGGGACGCCTGGGTGGCTCAGTAGTTGAGCGTCTGTCTTTGGTTCAGGTCATGGTCCCGGGGTCCTGGGATCGAGTCCCACATCAGGCTCCCTGCTTGGAGCCTGCTTCTCCCTCTGTCTGTGTCTCTGATTCTCTCTGTGTCTCTCTCGTGAATAAATAAATGAAATCTTAAAAAAAAAAAAAAAAAAAGGAATGAAGGGGAAATCCTCAGATGGAGGAATACTATCGCCTATAGACCTAACTTAAAAGAAGGGAGATGATAGGGCACCTGGGTGGCTCAGTCCGTTAAGCCTCTGTCTTTGGCTCAGATTGTGATCCCAGGGTCCTGGGATTGAGCCCCCTATCCCCATCCAGTTTCATCTCCCTCTGCCCCTCCCCTGCTTGTGCTCTTGCTTACTTGTTCACTCTCTCTCAAATAAAAAGTCTTAAAAAAAAAGAAGGAGGGAGATGATAAAAGAAAAAAGGAACATCAGGAAGGAAGAAAATATAACTGAAGATATGGGTAAATAAAATAAGCTTGCTTTATCCTCTTGAGTTTTCTAAATTATGTTCGACAGTGGAGGCAAACATGATAATGCTGTCCAATGTGGTTCTAAATGTATGTAGAGGAAATATCTTAAGACACTTGTATTATTAAAAAAAAAAAAGATACTTGTATTATAAATGAGGGAGTGTAAAGAAACATGATGAGATAAAATTTCTATACTTCACTTGAGTTAGTAAAGATGAAACTGGTAGACTGATTAAATTATATATATATGATGTTACATGTAGAAGGGCTTAAAAATTCTATGCGAAAAGATATACTCAAAATGGAATCCTAAAAAATGTTTAAATAACCCACAGGAAGGTAAGAAAAGAAAACAAAACAAAACAAAAAAAAACGTAGCAGATGTAAGCCTTAATATGTCAGTAATTACCTGTTTAAAAACACAGAGATTCACAGAGTACATTTTTTAACACTTTATTTTTTTTTTTTTAAGATTTCATTTATTTATTCATGAGAGATACAGAGAGAGAGAGGCAGAGACATAGGCAGAGGGAAAGCAGGCTCCCCACAGGGAACCTGATGGGGGACTCGATCTCAGAACTCTGGGATCACACCCTGAGCCGAAGGCAGACGCTCAACCACTGAGCCACCCAGGCGTCCCTAACACTTATTTTTAAAAGTAACCTCTACACCCAACATGGGGCTTCAACTCATGACCTGGAGATTAAGAATCGCATGCTCCACCACCTGAGCCAGCCAGACACCCCTGGCAGAGTGCATGATCCAATGATACATTATCTACAAGAAACTTACTTCAAATATAATGATATAGGTGGGTTGGACATAAAGTCATAGAAAAAGATAAATAATGCAGGCATTAATCAGAGGAAAGCAGCATTAGGGCAGCCCCGGTGGCTTGGTGGTTTAGCGCTGCCTTCAGCCTAGGGCGTGATCCTGGAGACACGGGATCGAGTCCTGTGTCGGCCTCCCTGCATGGAGCCTGCTTCTCCCTCTGCCTGTGTCTCTGCCTCTCTCTCTGTGTGTGTCTTTCATGAATAAATAAATAAAATCTTAAAAAAAAAAAAAAGAAATGGTAGCATTAGTATCAGATAAAGCTGATTTAAGAGCAAAGCAAATTACCACAGATAGAGAGTTAAATACAGTAGTTCCTCCTTCTCCACAAGGAATATATTCCAAGACCCCCAGTGAATGCATGAAACTGCAGATAGTGCCAAATTCTATATATACTATGTTTTTTCTTATACATGCCTACTTATGGTAAAGTTTAGTTTATGAACTAGGTACAATAAGAGGTTAACAATAATAGGACAATTATAACAATACTGTAATAAAAGTTGTATGAACGTGGTCTCAAAATATCTTAGTGTATCATATTCACCCTTTTTCTTGTGAGATGATAAAATGCCTACTTCATGAGATCAAGTGAAGTGAATGTCATAGGCACTGTGATGTAGGATTAGCCTACTGTTAATCTTCTGATGATACATCAGAAGGAAGATCATTTGCTTCCAGATCAAAGTTGGCTACAGGTAACAGACTAGAGAAAGCAAAGCCACAGATAAGCCACAGATTGCAGGTACTACAATGATAAAAGGGTCAGTCTACCAAAAAGACCTAGCAATCCTAAATATGTATCCATCAAACAACAGAGCTGGAAAACATGTGAAGCAAAAACTAATAGAACTGAAAGGAGAAACAGACAAATTCACAGTTATATTGGAGTCTTTGACATCTCTCTGTCTCAACTGATAGAACAACTAGACAGAAAATGAGCAAGGTGAAAGAAACCCATCAACACCATAAGCCAACAGAATCTAATCGTCATGTATAGAACACTGTCTATTACAACAAAATACAAATTCTCTTTAACTTCACAAGGGACATACAGCCCGTAAACCATGTCATGGGTTATAAAACAAATTAAAAAGAAATTTAAACAAGTTTAAAAGAATTGAAATTGTACATTATGTGTTCTTCAACCAGAATGGACTCAAATACTTGTAAACTAAACAACACGTTTCTAATTAATTCATAGTTCAAAAAGGAAATCTAAAGGGAAATAATAAATACATGGACCTGAGTGAAAATATCATATACCAAAATTTGTAGTATATGGTTAAAGTAGTACTGACAGGGTAATTTGTAGTATCAATATTTACAGAAGAAAAGTAGAGAAGTCTCAGATCTACAATCTAAACTCCCACCTCAAGAATTGAGAAAAAGAAAAGCTAAATAAAACCAAAGCAAGCAGGAGGTAGGGCATAGTAGAGCAGGAATCAATGGAATTGAAATGGAAAACAATGGAGAAAATTAATGAAATATATATATGATATTTTGAAAAGCTCAGTAAAATTGACAAACCTCACAAAACTGACAACAAAAGATGAAAACAAATGATCAAAATCAGGAATGAAATGGGCTATCACTACAGATGCTACAGATATCAAAAGGAGCACCACAAAAACTACACACATAAATTGGACAATTTAGACAAAATGGAGCGAATCCTTGTAAAACGTGAGCTACCACAATTCACTCAGTATCAGATAATTTGATTTGTCCTATAACTGTTAAAAAATATGACTCATAGTTTAAAAACTCCCCAAAAGGAAATTTCCAGGAACAGATGGTGACTGAAGAATTTTACCAAATATTTAAAGAATTAACATCAATTCTCTGCCATCTCATCCCAGAAAATAGAAGAAGGAACACTTCTCAATGCATTTTACTTTTTTTACCCCAATGCATTTTACAAAGCTAGTATTATCTTTATATCAAAACTAAAGACAGTACAGAAAAAGTAAATGATAGGCCAATATTATGGACGTGTTCATCTTTTTTGAAAAATAGGTTTCATGCTTAGCGTGAAGCCCAATGCAGGGCTTGAATTCACAATCTCAAGATCAGGAACTGAGCTAAGATATCTTAACTGACTGAGCCACCCAGGCACCTAGACACACAAATCCATAATAAAACACTAGGAAACAGAATGTAGATAAAAAGAATTATACACCATGACCCAAGTAGTGTTTGTTATTCCTGGGTTGCAAGTCTAGTGAAATATTTGAAAATCAATCAACATAATCCACCATATTAACAGACTAAAGAAGAAAAACCAGGTGATATCAATTGATGCAGAAAAAACAACTAACAAAACACTCGTTCTTGATTAAAAACGTTAAGAAAAATGGGAATAGAGGGGAACTACTTCAATTTAATAAAGAACATTACAAAATATCCTATAGCTAACATATTTTTGTTTGTTTTTGTTTTGTTTTGCTAACATATTTAATGGTGAGAGACTGAATACTTTCTGGCTGTGATCAGGAACAAAGCAAAGATGTCTGCTCTCATCACTCTTGTTCTTAGCCAGTGCAAGTAGGGCCAGAAAATTAAATAAAATACATACAGATCAGAAAGAAAGAAATTAAACTGTCCCTGTTTGGGGGTACTGGAGTGGCTCAGTCAGTTGAGTGGCGAACTCTCAATTTTGGCTTGGGTCATGATTGGGATTGAGCCCTGCATTGGGGTCCATACTCACTGGATATTATCTACCTGTGCCCCTCCCCCTGCTTGCTCACACTCTCTCCCTCTCTCTTTCAAGTCTTTAAAAAGTAGGTAAAGGGACACCTGGGTGGCTCAGTGGTTGAGCACCTCCCTTTGGCCCAGGGCGTGATCCTGGAGTCCTGCATCAGGCTCCCTGCATGGAGCCTGCTTCTCTCTCTCTGTCTCTGCCTCTCTCTGTGTGTGTCTCATGAATAAATAAATAAAATCTTTAAAAAAAAAATAAGTAATTGTCCCTATTTGTAGATGACATGATTGCCTACATAGAAAATCCCAAGAGATCTACAAAAAACCCTGCTAATACTAATGATTGAGTTTAGCAGGGTCACAAGATTATAAGATAAACATGCAAAAATCAATTGTATTTCTGTGTACTATTGATGAACAACAATACATTACCATTTACATTCACTCAATTTAAAAAGGAATACTTTGGGATTACCTGGGCAGTGCACTTGGTTGAGCAACCAACTCCTGGTTGTGGCTCGGGTCATGATTTCAGTTGTGGGAACGGGCTCCACATTCAGCGCACAGTCTGCTTGAGATTCTGTCTCCCCCTCCCTCTGCCCCACATAACTACCTACATGCTCTCTGTCTCTCTAAAAATAAACCTTTAAAAAAATCGAGAGAGAGAGAGAGAGAAAAAAACACTTTGGTGTAAAATGTGTACAGGGTTTGTATGCCAAAAACAAAAACTACAAATCACCAATAAAAGTAATTAAAGATCTAAATAAATGGACAGACATACCATGTTCATGGATTAGACTACCCAAGATGTCAGTTCTTTAAATTGTTGTGTAAGTTGAATGCGATTCCTATGAGAATTTCAGCAAGACTTTTTTTTTTCATTTTTTTTTTAAATTTTATTTATTTATTTATTTATGATAGAGAGAGAGAGAGAGAGGCAGAGACACAGGCAGAGGGAGAAGCAGGCTCCATGCACCGGGAGCCCGACGTGGGACTCGATCCCGGGTCTCCAGGATCGCACCCTGGGCCAAAGGCAGGTGCCAAACCGCTGCGCCACCCAGGGATCCCCTCAGCAAGACTTTTTGTATATGTAGACAAAATTATCTAGAATTTATATGGAAGGTAAAGGAACTAGAATAGCTAAAGCAGTTTTGGAAAGGAAGAATAGGGATGCCTGGGTGGCTCAGCAATTAAGCACCTACCTTCAGCTCAGGACATGATCCTGGAGTCCCAGGATCAAGTCCCACGTCAGGCTCCTTGCATGGAGCCTGCTTCTCCTTCCACCTATCCTCTGCCTCTCTGTGTATGTGTCTCTCATGAATAAATAAAATTTTTAAAAACCTTTAACCATTTTTTTTAAAAGATTTTATTTATTCATGAGAGACACACACAGAGAGGCAGAGACACAGGCAGAGAGAGGCAGGCTCCATGCAGGGAGCCTGATGTGGGACTCGATCCTGGGACTCCACAACCACGCCATGGACCGAAGGCAGGTACTAAACTGCTGAGCCATCCAGGGATCCCCCTAAAAAATCTTTAAAAGAATAAAGTAGGAGGAATCAATCTCCCGATTCTCTTCTCAGTATATAGCTACAGTAATCAAGATTGCATATTAATTTACAGTTACCTCAAACTAAAGTTTAATGTAAGAATGTGCACATTGTATTTATAGGGTACTTTGGCTTCATGCTACAATCTCCAAAATTAACTACGCTTGCTTCCTATAAGTTACTGATCATAGGCTGACTGAGTGTTCTGGGTCTGTTCTGATGGTATTGTTAGAATGGCTGGGCTCTACCCCTTCTGGGCTGGTGGAGGAATAGTAGGGTCAGTTGTTGAGCAGATGTGGTGCTAATGTACCAATAAGGGGATGCATCCTTGACTTTCTTGTTGGTGGCTCATCCCAGAAGTGGTGCATGGTCATTAAAGTTTGGATTACAGCAACAGGGCAGAACAGAGAGAAAACATCTGACCACATGGGACCTTGCCAGTTGTAGATGGCTTCTACAAGTTTATACCTGGTATGGCTACATTTCTAGGATCCAGGGTCCATGTATACCTGCTTATCTGTCACCTTGTTATGTGCATGTACTGCCCAGAGATTAAGGAACTGAGGGAACCATAAAAAGCCAGAAGCAGCCTAATGTGTCGGAGGGATTTCTCTACTGGGGAGGAAGTGGTGGATGACTATGTGCCTGTGGGTCACTGACCCCAAAGTGACTTATTTTGCTCAGGCTTCTGTAACAAAGTATCAGACTGAGTGGCTTGAACAACGATTTCTTTCCTCTCAGTTCCGGACTCTACAAGTCCCAGATCAAGGTATCAAAGGATTATGTGTGGAATGAGGGCCAGAAGGAGGCGGTGCTTGTCCTGTGCTTCCTCCCTTCCCCATGTCTGGGAGGGTCACCTCAATTGTCATAACTTTATCCTCAACATTGTCGGGAAGGTCTAGTATAGAAGGAAGGGGATGGGGCGGCTAGGGCCAAACGTGATAAAGTTAGGTCCTGCAATCAGCTGGTAATTGTTGCCCTTTCTCCTGATTTCAGAGAAGCTGATGACTCCTGAGATGTTTTCAGAAATCCTCTGTGATGATCTGGATTTGAACCCGCTGACATTTGTCCCAGCCATCGCCTCTGCTATCAGACAGCAGATAGAGTCCTACCCCACAGACAGCATCCTGGAGGACCAGTCAGACCAACGTGTCATTATTAAGGTAGGCAGCTCTTCACCCTCCTCCAGGGCCTTCCAGTCCTGGACAGACAGATCATAGCATGCTAAGGGTATACTGAGGCCTTGGCCAAAGCCTGGCTTTGGGGTTTGTGCTGTGGGGTTAGACTTCTGGAAAGCTGTCTTAAAGGCAGTATGTGGCTGTTCACCCCAGGGAGGGTTGTAGGTTGATTTTTCTGAGTAAGAGATGTATTCTGGATGTATTCAGGTGTTGAGGGGAGCACAGGTGCTACAGAGGAATGAAGCCAGTTGCCAGGCAGAGCAGGGAAGCCCACAGGGAGCTGAACAGCAGTGCCACGTTCTTCCTGTGGACTTGCCGGGCCAACCACACTTCACACTGTCTAGTAACCCACCCCAACTCTGGGCGAAGCTGCTGCCTTAGCC
Source organism: Vulpes vulpes (assembly GCF_048418805.1). NCBI lineage: Eukaryota > Metazoa > Chordata > Mammalia > Carnivora > Canidae > Vulpes > Vulpes vulpes. The sequence continues at coordinate 28,956,760 of NC_132789.1, read as the reverse complement.
ATTGTCTTACAGATAAAGAGGTTGCCACATGGAGAGGTCACATCACCTGCCCCAGACTGCCCAGCTGATAAGTGATAGTGCTGAGATTTGGGCCCAGGCCTGCCTGCTACAGAGCCTGCTTAGTGTGATGTGTTACCTCATTGTGGCTTTGATTTGTATTTCCATTAATTAGTGACACAGAATATCTGTCATGTGCCTTCTGGTCAGTTGTAGATCTTGAGAAATGTGTGTTCAAGTTGTTTGCCTTTTTTTAATCAGGTTTTTTTTGTTCTTTTGTTGTTGAGTTTTACAAGTTCTTTATATATCGTGGATATCAATACCTTATCAGATATGTGATTTGCAAATATTTTGTCCCATTCCGTAGGTTGCCTTTTTACTCTTGATAGTGTCCTTTGATGCATAAAATGTTTTATTTTGATGAAGTCTAAGTTGTCTTTTCATTTGTTCCCTGTGCCCTTGGTCTCATACTTAAGAAATCTCTGCTAAATAAAATGTCATGAAACATTTTTCTGTTTTCTTTTAATAGCTTTGTAGTTTTCAGGATTCAATTCCAGGACCCTGGGATCACGACCTGAGCCAAAGGCTCAACCACTGAGCCACCCAGGTGTCCCCAGTTTTCTAGTATTTTGTTAAAGATTTTTACATCGATGTTTATAAGGAATATTGATTGGCCTGTAGTTTTTCCTTTCTGGTAGTATATGGCTTTGTTATATGGGCAACAAGTTATGAAGCGTTCTCTCCTCTTCAGTTTTTGGCAGAATTTGAAAAGGATTGGTGCTAGTTCTTTCAGTGTTCGGTAGAATTCACCAGGGAAGCCATCGGATCCAGGGTTTTTCTTTGTGAGGAAGTTTTTGTTTACTCATTCAGTGTCCTTACTTGTTAAATTTTTTATTTTATTATTATTGTTTTTTAAAGATTTTATTTATTTTTATAATTTTTTTTTTTTTACGATTTTATTTATTTATTCATGAGAAACAGAGAGAGAGAGAGAGAGAGGCAGAGACACAGGCAGAGGGAGAAGCAGGCTCCATGCAGGGAGCCCAACATGGGACTCAATCCCGGATCTCCAGGATCATGCCCCGGGCTGAAGGCAGCGCTAAACCGCTGAGCCACCCAGGCTGCCCTTATTATTATTTCTTTTAACGTGGATCTTGAACTTGTGACCCAAGATCAAGAGTTGCATGCTCTCTATGGGATGCCTGGGTGGCTCAGTGGTTGAACCTCTGCCTTGGGCTCAGGGTGTGATCCCGGAGTTCCAGGACCGAGTCCCAATTCGGGTCCCCTGCATGGAGCCTGCTTTTCCCTCTGCCTGTGTCTTTCTCTCTGTGTCTCCCATGAATAAATAAATAAAATCTTAAAAAAAAAAAAAAGTTGCATGCTCTCCTGACTGAGCCAGCCAGGTGCCCCAGTGGTTATTTCTTTTGAGAGAATCTGTTTTTCTTAACCCATTTTAGTTTCATATTCTGGCCAACCAGCAGACAAAGGGTATGACTGAGAAAGAAGGGGAACTTCATAGGAAAGAAAGGGGGCAGTGGGACCCTCACCCACATTCTCATGTGTAGCCTCTCACCTCTGAAGGATTGCCCTGAGGACTCGGTTCTGTGCCTTGTCTTTGTCCTGTAACTGTGGCCTCACGGATCAGCTGCCCCCAACAGCATGCTTCCAAATGGGTGGGCTTGGCCACGACCAGGGTCCTGCTGAGTCTGACCAGCTGGCTTCCTGATACTTTTTCCAGAATTTTTGTTTGTTTGTTTTGTTTTAAGTCCTGATAGGGCTTGTGGGAAGCTGTATAGAAAGTTAGCAGGCAGTTGAAAATCTGTCAGGATTTGCACCATCTCTCTTGCCTGAGGCTTTGTTGGCAACCTTTGTGAGGCCCTTTCAGGCCCTACAATCCCGCCTGTCATTCCCACCCTCGAGGTGCATTTCCTGCCCGGCTCTAACACACGAGGGCTCCATGACACTAAGGCTGGACACGGCCCAGAGAAGCTCTGCTGCTGTGTTTATCAGGTCAGAACCCTCATGGGCTTATGGCTGCGGGGACAGTGCATACCTTGTAGGCATTGGAAACTGAAGGTCACACCAAGGTTTGGGTCAAGGGAACTCAAGGAGAGCTGGGTTCTTCCTTGAGGATATTCTTTGTTCTCTGGCTCCTGGGACATAGTGGAGGACAGGGATCTTTGCTGTGGTGGCACCTGAGGAGTGTCTTCACAAAGTGGTGCCTTAGCATGGAACAGCCACTTAAAACAGATTTTTTGGGGGGGACTCTGGGACTATAGCCCAGACCTGGATGCCTTTACCAGGGCACTTAGCACTGGTTGGCTGTGTTTCGTTTCAGGGGTTTGGGGGGCTCAGTGCTTCTCACAAGTCAAGCGATCAGGCTCTTCACAGCTGGCTGGGCCCTGCCTGTGCAGGTGTATGTGGTGATAAGGGGTGGTGGTTGGGGAGGGGGTGGAGTCTGGCCCCAGTGCAGTACACCCCCTCAGGGGTCCTGGCCCTGCCCCATCTCTGGGCCCACTGAGAGTCTAGCTCCTCAGCGCCCCCCGAATCCCCACTGCTTCTTGGCTGCCTCTCAGTGGCAGCCAGTGTCTCTTCTCTGCTCAGAACACTCCACAGACCTCCCAGATCCCTTTGTGGAAATTGGAGTCCTTAGGACAGCCTCAGGCCTAACTCTGCCCAGGACCCTTCTCTCTAAGGAGCCGCATGTCCTGCTGTCTGCCCATTTTGTTCTTCCTAAAATGCTGTCTCCCTGAGGAGGCAATCTTGGGCCTCCTGGCTAACATGGCCTCCTTTGTGCTTTCCAGCTGTCCCCTCATTTTCCCTTTAGGCCCTGGCCACATAGGCCATGTACCTCCCATTCACATATTTGACATGCTTGAGTGTCTCTCCCCCAACTGGAATGTCAACCAATGAAGATGGCTTTTTGTCGGAGAGACTCACATTGCGTTCCCTGTGCCTCTCTTGATAGGCCCACACTCTGTATTTTTTAATAGATGCAAGCATTCTTGACCCAATTAATGGCAGGGGACTGACAGCCCAGGCCACATGGCGCCGCCTGGTGGCGGAGAGGACTGCTGCTCTTGTACCCGGGGCAGGGCTTGCTGGGGCTGGCTGTGAACAACTACACTTGTCGGTCCTGTTGGGTCCCGTTTGATGTTTTTCTGTGGGCTGCCTGCTGCTTGACGACTCCTTGGTTCCAGCATGCCCTCAGGGCTCATGGGCCTTGGTTTCCTGCAAGAAGGGGCAGCTCTTCCGTTCTGCAAACTGCCATTGGTCACCCAGTGTGAGCGGAACACGGAAATGGGAAAGGACAGGGGCCTCATTTACAGCGAGTGAAAAGTGGTGTGTAGGGTCCAGAGGTTCAGAGCTTCATGAACGGGGACAGGGAGTGAGATCCCACGCTTTGCTGAAGGCAGCGGGAAGGACCCACCCTGCATGGAGTGGGCCCTGAGCAGTGGCCACCTTGAGCGTTGTCTTCAAAACCTGAGCACACAGCGATAGTAGGTGAAAGGGCCGGTGCACTGTGGCCTGTTCACTTGGGGAGCAGTGAGGGGTGGTCCCAGCCATGTAGCCATTGGCGGAGCCTCGTGGACACAGTGCCCAGTGAACACAGCCAGACAGACCCTGGAGTGTCCTTCCTGTGTGACTCATTGACGCCCAGTTGCAGAGCAGTCCTGCTCATCTGCTGGATGAGGAGTAAAGATGGTGGTTCTGAATGCAGGTGTCATGGGGAGCTCCTGGGGCGCAGGCTATGTTCCATTGTGGTCTGGGTGCTGCACAGGCAAGGCCTGGACTGGCTGCAGGTTGCACGTCAGCAGAATGTCTGCTGGGAGTGTGGTAGGCGGGCCGGCCGTGGGCCTCTGCTGCCCACCCAGGCTTTACCTGCACCCTTGTGGGCTATTCACGTGGGGCGATCACACCTACTAGTAAGATGGGTGACTGTGCCAGGTCTTAAGCCAGAGCCCGTTGTGGCAATCCCAGCAGGCGTTGGCGTCATCTGTTGTTCTGGACGGGGACCTGTGGCCAGAAGGATGAGGGGTAGCCCTGGTCTCAGCTAGTGAGTGGTGGGCAGGGTCCAGGCTGGCCTGGCGGCTCCCCGCTGAACTGTCTCGCCTCTTGGAGGCCTCTGAGGTTGGCATGGTTCTGTCCCTTCTCACTTGTGTTCTTCGGTTCTTGCCCCAGCTGAACATCCATGTGGGGAACATTTCGCTGGTGGACCAGTTTGAGTGGGACATGTCAGAGAAGGAGAACTCACCTGAGAAATTCGCCCTGAAGCTGTGCTCAGAGCTGGGGCTGGGTGGGGAGTTCGTCACCACCATTGCATACAGCATCCGGGGCCAGCTGAGCTGGCATCAGAAGACCTACGCCTTCAGGTAGGAGACCAGCTGAGCCCCTCCCTCATTCTTCTCTAATCCCGTTTTGGGGAAAAGACAGCTCCCTGTGCGTGGTGATGCCTTTGGTCTCTCTGGAGCCTCGGCCAGCTCAGCGGCCCTTTGTGGACTCATTCCTCCTGCCTCGTGTATCTCCATAGCAGGGCTCCCCATCCTCATCATGGTGCGGGGGGGGGGGGGGGGTTATGTATCTGCCTTCTCCGCACCCCACAGCCCCCTCCCCCCGCCGCCAGGGCCACATGCTGCTGCCAGCAGCCCCTCCATGGTATTCCTGCCCCACTGCCTCTGCACTCTTGCCTCTGTCAGGGATGGGTCACCCACCCCAGGATTTGTCATCTGACGGACTTGCCTTCTGTCTCAAACAAGGGCTGCTCCAAACAGCCCACTCCAGCTCGTGAGAATCAGGGGATCTCCAGCACTTTCTTTTATGATTCTGTTTAGCAATCAGTAAGTCAGAGACTAGTTGAGCACCCATGTTGGCTGGACCCTGTACTGGCAGCCATGGAAGATAAAGAGCCACATCCAAGCTGCCTGTGAAGGTGGAAATAGAAGTAGAACATTCCAGTCCAGGATCCTGTGTGCCGGTGTGGGGGTGGACCATGGGACGAGGGCTTCTGGAGAAGCAGACATGCCTTTCCCGTTGATGGTGGCCCCAGAGTGCGCAGTGTGGGGCTGGTGGGAGGTGGGAGTTGGCAAGTGTTAACTAGTAGTAGAGCTTGCCCGCCTCAGGACTGTTCCCCCATAACCAGCCCTGTTCCCTGAGCTCCTCTTCCACTTGGGAAAGTGTAGTCTAGGGGTGGTGCTGAGTATCCCTGCATCAAAACAGGATGTTAGGATTTATGCTGTTCATCAAACTGTCATCGTCTACATTTGGCGATCATTACTCAGGGACCACAGCTTAAAATGGCACATACGGAGCAAGTACGAAGGTCTTTTTGGAAAGATAGGACAGATGATGGAGCTCGTGAGTATGTTTGTGTCTCAGCTGATTTTCCCAGAAATCCCAGGAGACTGCTTTCTTACTGTTTCCTGTAAATCTGAGCAAGAGAGAAGGAATGACCATACACTTTCAGGGTTTGAGATCATGGCCCTGGGAAACCACTGAGTTCTGTGGGGGTCCAAGCACCGCCTGTGCTCCTGACATCCGGCTAGGACAGCACATGTGTCACCTCGTGTAACCCCTCAGCTGCCCTACCGACCAGGTGGTCCTGCTTCCCAGAGTCCAGGCCTTGGGAGGAGGCATCAGTGAGCCACCGTGTGGTGGTGTCTGGCTCTCGTGAAATCCTGCTTGAGGTTGGCTGTGTGTGTCCAGGCATGCTAAGCTTGAGCCAAGGCCAATGGCCCCGAAGACCAGTCTGGGGTGATCTTGCTTCCTGGAGTATGCCCTGAGGTCCTGGGAAGTGGTGATGTGGTACAGGTAATGAGAGTGACATCGACCCCAGATACCTCATCCCCCAGATGCCGATTGAGTCAGAATCCATGTTCTGATTGGCAGATGCTGGGGGTGTGGGTGTGGGAGGGTTATGCAGCTCAAAGCAGCAGGACCTGGAGGATGTAGGCACATGGGGCAGCATCCCTCCTGCTCTGATCCGGGAGTGATCTGAGCCATCCTAAAGCCTTTGTCAAGCTTCAGGATATCAGCAGTGTGCCAGACAGCTCCAGAGCAGGCCCCTGTCAGGAGTGCCTGGTGGTAGCAGGTCCTGACTTCCAGATGATCCCCCACCCCCACCCCTGTCTCAGAAGCCACTCAGTCATTCCAGTTGGGAGGACGGGGGTGTCACAGAGCTCTGTTCACTGCAGTCCAGAGTGCTGAGCACTCAGGTGTCACATCCTCAGGATGGCAGGCAGGGCCGCTTACTGGGGATGGGGATAAGCACGCATCCCCCCCCCAGCAGCCCAGGCCCGCCAGGCAGGAGGGACACAGCCAGCCTGGGATCGGGGAGGCAGCTCCAGCGCCTCCTTTTTGCATCAGGATGGCTACCTGTGTTTTCCCAGCTGACCAGGCCTCATCAGCTCCTTACACTAGGCGTGGCCTGTTGTGTGTACTGTGTGTGGTCTGAGCAACCAGATGCACTAGAGAGAACTTGCAAGACAGGGAGGGGAGCTTAGGTCAGAGGCTGGCTTGTTACACGCTTCATCGTCCAGGGAACAAAACTGTGGCCTTCTAAGGCAAGCAAGGGAGGGGATTGCAGTTTGATCCTGCCCCACATTATCGCCGCCGCACCACGCCATCCCAGGAGCTCACACTGCTCTTGACTCTCCCCAGGGAGACCAGTGTCAGCCCTTCTCTCTGGGCCACTCCCCAGGGGAAGTTGAATGAGCTGCATGTGCCCAGGGCCAGGGGCCACTGGTCCGTGGAAGGCGGGACCAGGAGCCCCCGCCTGGTCTCTGCTGCACAACAGCTTGGCAACTGCTAAGTCACATGACTCCTTAAAAGGAGCTTTAAATCCTGGGCCTCCATCATCCCGTGTTGTAAATGCATGTGATATAATTATATGTAAATTGTGAATTCCCACAAGCTGGTCCTGTCTGTCTCCCCAAAGACCAAGCTAGCATCTTGGACCGAGGACCAAACCAGTGCCATCCTCGACAATGGTGGCATTGAGTTGTGTCCACAGTGGAGCAAGGCGAGCTGCTAGTCACAGGATGTGTGAGCAGAGGCAAAACGCCCACAAACAAGTCAGGATAGGCAGGGCAGAGAAGAGGCTGCTTCCCTTCAGCTGTGGGACTGGCAAGACTGGTGTGGACAAGCGTGAGGAGGGGCCCTGGCATGTGGCAAATAGATTAAAGGCCTTAAGCTCCTAGAGGAGAGCTGAACCAGGACGACATAGAGATGTCCAGGGGCCAGCAGGATGGAGCAAAGACAGTGAGTTGTAGGAGGGGGACAGGGTTCCACCACGGGAAGGGCTGGGCTGAGCATAGCATGTGAGGGTGTCAGACATTCAGCCTGCGAGCTGCTGCCTTGAGGAGAGTTACATCAGTAGAGTTACTGGCACCTCCTCTAGGCCAGCTCTGTGCCTGTGGCTGGGGACAGAGAAAAAACAGTACCCTGTCTAGGAGAGGAGACTTGTGTGCGACTGCCAAAGGTTATCAGAGGCTGCAGCATGGGGTGAGGTAGCCAGGCAGGCTGGGAGGAAGCTGGAGACAGGCAAAGGGTCAGGAAATCTGGCCACTGGGCCTGATGGGGGACAGAAAGGTATCGTCCCTGGCACAGATCAGTGTGGGGAGACACCGGGGTCATTTTGGACTTGCTGACTGTGAGCCACAGAGGTTACTCCTGGAACTCTGTCCACCTGACTAGAGCAGGGCTTGCTTGCCTGCTTGTCCTTTTTTATAACAGCTTCCTTGAGGTGTGATGTGCATTTGGTACGGCCCTCTGACCTAGCGCCAGCTGTTCGGTGCTTTATAGGATCTGCAGAGGCACAGCCCTCACGGTTTGAGACAATTTCCATCATCCCAAAGGAAGCTTCTCCCCCTTTACCAGCCATCGCCCTGCCCCCACTCCTCTCAGCCCTGGGCAATTACTGATCTGCTTTCCATCGAGTTGCCTGTTCTGGGTACTCAGTATAAATAGAAATCATAGAGCACATGGTCTTTTGTGGCTGGCTCCTTAGTGTCACGTCTCCCTGTGGGAGCCTGTATCCGAGTTTCATTCCTTTTTGTGGCTGAGGAATATTCCATCATACAGTTGGACCATGTTTTATTTACCCAGCCAGCAGGTGATGGACAGTTGCGTTGTCACTTTTTGGCTGTTAACAGTAGTGCTGTGAGCATTCATGTACAAGTTTCTGTTTGAACACCTGTTTTCAATGCTTTGGGTAGATACCTAGGAGTGGAGTTGCTGGGTCGCGTGGTAGCTATGTTTAGCATTCGGAGGGACTGCCCGACTGCTTTCCAAAGGAGCCACACTATTTTACTTCCTGCCAGCAGAGCCAGGCTTCTGGTCCCTCTGCATTCTTGCCAGCATTTGTTATCTGACTTCTTGATTCTAGCCATCCTAGAGGAGGGAGGAGTGGGATCTTGTGGTTTTGATTTGCTTCTCCCTGATGACTAATGACATTGAGCATCTTGGGTGCCATTGAGCACCTATCACCTTTGGAAAAATGGCTACTCAGGTCCCCTGTTTTTTATTTGGGTCACTTGTATTTTTATTATTGAGTTGTATTTCATTATTGAGTTGTAAGTGTTCTTTATATATTCTAGATACAAGCTCCATATCAGAGATGTGATTTGCAGATATTTCCTCCTACTTTGCAGGTTGTCTTTGCACTTTCATGACAGTGTCCTTTGAAACACAAATTTTTTTTTTTTTTTTTTTTAAATGATAGTCACACACAGAGAGAGAGAGAGAGAGGGGCAGAGACACAAGCAGGCTCCATGCACCGGGAGCCCAACGTGGGATTCGATCCTGGGTCTCCAGGATCGTGCCCTGGGCCAAAGGCAGGCGCCAAACCGCTGCGCCACCCAGGGATCCCTTTTTTTAAGATTTTATTTTTAATCTCAACACCCAACGTGGGGCCCAAACTCACAACCCCGAGATCAAGCTCCACCAACTGAGCCAGCCAGGCGCCCCTACCTATGCTCTAAAAAGCATTACAAAATGTGATACCCACGTGCTCGCTTCGGCAGCACATATACTAAAATTAATGTGATACCCACAAAACCACTGCCTAATCCAGCAGGTCATCTTGTCCTAATGCCATTTGTTGGAAAGATTGGTCTTTCCCGTGGTGTGGACTTTGGCACCACGGATAAGTCAGTTGACCATAAAAAGGATGATGTTAGGTTTTGTCTCCCCCTTCTCTCTGTTGAGTGGCCATGGACAAGTCATTTTCCTCAAAGGCTCTGTCTTCCTCGTCTGTGGAGTGGGCATAGTTGTGCTGCTTGACAGGCATTTTGTATCACGTGAGGGCATAAAAGTGAGGTCACACAGAGAGAACTCTACAAGCTGCACCACAGACACTCTCTCACCTCAGCCACAGCCTCCCCTGCCTGGGCTCTGCGTCCCCACCTGGACTCTGCAGGGGGGTAGGAGTATCTGGGATCCCATGTAGCCTTGAAGCCATGATGCACAATCTCCTCAGACGAGTGGGAGACAAGGTGGCTCCCCCGCCTCTGTGTTTGTCCCAAACCCAAAGCAGGCCTGCTGGCTCCTGGCCCATTCTTACAGGGTTGGATAGAGCAGTTCTTATTTTAGAACAAACCCACTGGAGTGGAATCTTCCCAGAGCCAAAGGGAGGTAAACAAAGGGGCCTCCAGGACCTACTCACGAGCTTTTGTTTAAATTAAGAGGAAAACATGTTTTGCTCCCTTCCGCGTGGGCTTGGCGCCTTTCATGTCTGTCCTCCCGAAGAAGGCGGCTGGGAGCCCTTGAGGTGAGGGATGATGTTTGGTTCTGTGGCTGGGTGGTTCAGCATTGCCAAACCACTGCACTGGCTGTGGAACCACTGTCAGGAGCTGCTGAGGAGGGTTGGCCCCAGGATACTGCAGGCGGGGGCTTGGCACTTCCCCTGTCACTGGCCTCTGAGTCACCGGCTCTGGCTTGGGCTTTGGGGCCTAGCTCCGGCAGCAAGAGGTGAGCCCCACTTCTGCAGAGGAGCCAAGGTAGCCCTGGGTGGCTGGTGATGGCCTCAGTCCATGCACTGGGCTGTGCCCCGTCTGCTCACAGTCCTTGAGACGCCAGGATGAGGAGAGGAGCACGAGGGAGGCCAGAACATACCAGCTGGCAGCATGAGGAGCAGGGCCTCTAGTCGGGCCTGGGTGGATGACCCTCTCCAATGGGCCACACACAGCCTTGGGCACAAGCTATAGGGAGACCGTGTGAACAAGGCTCCTGGTCCCTAGACATACATTGGCTCAGTGGACATACATTGGCTGCTTTAAATAACAGTAATCTTCTGAAAAGCTCTCACAGCCACAATATTGTTCCTTTTTTCCAAATGAAGTATCAAAACCCAGGCTGTCCGGTCAGGTCCTCTGGGTGCCTCCCCTGGGCTCTGCCTGCCTTTACTCTGCCCAGAGCGAACTGAGTCTTGCAAGGCTCCAGGCTGCAACTGGGCAGACATCTGACAGGGCTGCAGGGGAGCAGGGCTGGCCTTCTGGGGGCTGCCGAGCCTCGGGAGGCAGGTGCAGGCTGCCCAGTTGGAGCAGAGAGAAAAGGGACTGATGAGGCCGGGGTGATGATGGTGGGAAGAGGGTGGGAGAGATCACTGTTAGGACTATGCTCTGAGGCCTGCCTCCCAGGCCAGGAGTTGGAGCGTCAGCTCTGAAGCATCCTTGCCTCTTCAGCCTCCTGTCGCACAAGCTTCCAAGGCCCAGGGAGCTGACAGCTCAGCTGTGTCCTCCCTCCCCTGACACTCCTTTTTTTTTCTTTTGTTAAAAATTTATTTATTTATTTATTTATTTATGATAGACATAGGAAGAGAGAGAGAGGGGCAGAGACACAGGCAGAAGGAGAAGCAGGCTCCATGCAGGGAGCCCGACGCAGGACTCGATCCCGGGACTGCAGGATCGCGCCCTGGGCCAAAGGCAGGCACTAAACCGCTGAGCCACCTGAGGATCCCCTCCCCTGGCACTCCTGTGTGTATCTCCCCCACCCCTACCTCCACCCCCACCGCTGTGTCTCCTTAGCAAGAGGGTGCACAGGTGGCCATCCGGGTGGCCATCGAGGGGCCGTGGAGTGATCAGGGGACAAGGGTCCCAGGCTTAGCTGTCTGCCTTAAGCAAATAGGCCAGCTCTCTGGAGTTTAGTTGGGCCAGTGAAATGCACTGAGGGGCAAGTGTATGGAATATTCAGGAGCAGGTCAGCCCAGCAGCCTTCTGTGATGAGGTATCAAGGCTAGTGGGTCTCGGCCCCGGGCACAGAGTGGGGCCGACCGCCCTCCCCTGCCTCCCCAGTGCCCTGGTCACAGGGAACCACCTCTGCTGGGAGCGCCCTGCCCAGGCTTCAGACCAGAGACAGCAGGGGCCTGCTTAAGAGTGCTTGGAAGAGAAGCTGTTGTTGTGGGGGATCCCCCCACCATGTCCTGGCGTTTCCTTTTTCTTTTTTTCTTTTTTTAAGATTGATTGATTTATGATAGAGAGAGAGGCGGAGACACAGGAGAAGAGAGAAGCAGGCTCCATGCCGGGAGCCCGATGTGGGACTCGATCCTGGGACTCCAGGATCAAGCCCTGGGCCAAAGGCAGACACTAAACCACTGAGCCACCCAGGGATCCCTTCATTTTTTTTTAATGTGAAATCTCAAAGGAATTTTTTTTTTAAGATTTATTTTATTTATGTATTCATGAGAGACAGAGAGAGAGGCAGAGACATAGGCAGAGGGAGAAGCAGGCTCCATACAGGGAGCTCGACGTGGGACTCGATCCCCAGTGTCCAGGATCATACCCTGGGCTGAAGGTGGTGCTAAACCACTGAGCCACCTGGGCTGCCCGGACCTGGCATTTCCAGGGACTGTGCCTTGAGGTTCAGGTGACAGGTGGATGACTGGGCCACTCCTGTCAAGAGTGCTGTTCTGAGGAGCCGGGCATGGAAATGGCCAGTGGGGAGGAGGCAGAGGAGGTAGCAGGAAAGGCCTGGGCCTTCCTGCCATGTGCTGGCTCCAGTGCTCTAACAGGGGGTGGCCACTGGTGTCTGGGGGGCCTTTCTAGCTGCTACTCTGTGAACCAGCAGTTACCACCCCCCATCCCTGGCCCACAGTGAGAACCCCCTCCCCACGGTGGAGATTGCCATCCGGAACACAGGTGATGCTGACCAGTGGTGCCCACTGCTGGAGACTCTGACAGATGCTGAGATGGAAAAGAAGATCCGCGACCAGGACAGGAACACAAGGTACCCCCCACCCCTCCAGGCCCCTTGAAGTTGGCTCTGCCCAAAGGCAATGTCTTGCAGGCAGAGGAGGGACCCAGTGACCCGGTTTCTGGGAGACGGGCCCTGGGTGATAAGTCCCAATGTAGCCCCTGGGTGGGTTTCCCTATGGGAAACAAAAGTAAGCCCTCAGATTGGGTCTGACCACCACCCAGACCTACCTACCTGGAGCCCTGGAGAGGTGGGCTGGGTTGAGAGAGGGCAGCTCCAGGGCCTCGAGCAGCAGACAGGCTCAAGCAGAGCAAGGAGGCTGGGGATCCCCCCACCATGTCCTAGCTCTGTCCCCACTCCACTGGCTGCACTGGAATCCTTGGGGGAGGGCAGCCACTCAGGGCTGGAAGCTGGCTCCGGGTCACTGCCTACTCTCCTCCTGCAGGCGTATGAGGCGACTTGCCAACACTGCCCCAGCCTGGTAACCAGCCCATTGGTGCATGGCTCCCACGGAGCGTTCAGAAGATTGGACCGCCTCTCCTTCATCTTCTGGCAAGGAGGAGGGAAAGGGACAGGCCGGGGCCATCCTGAGGAGTATGGGGCGTGGGGAGGGCTTCCAGTCATCCTCCCCTGGGCACACATTCCATTTGTTGGGCCCTAGTCGCCACCCAAGTCTCTGGTCAGAAAGAGGCCTCGTTTTTGAGTTGTGTTTTGTTTTTGTATAGGAGCCCCATGTAGGGCTAGCAACACTTTTTAAATAAAGACAACAGGTCATGTTCATTTTTTCAAAGTGGTAGCATAAAAAATAAGAATGGGCACAAGGAGCAGGGCATGGCTGGGGTGGTGTGTGGCCAAGGCTGGCATGCCAGCACGCTCGCCCTTCTCTGCCCGGGAGCCCCAGATGGACAAGTGGGAGCTAATAAGGCTGCATCCAAGGCCAGTCAGAGCACAGTGCTGCTTTTCCTCAGGTCCCCCAGCCTGGCACCCACCTGCTGTGCCATGTCATACAGACGAGCAGAAGTGAAGTCATGAGGCTCACAGGGCAGGGGGCCCACTTACCTTTCAGTGAGAGCCCCCACCCCCACATCCCCTTTGCTTGGCCTTGTGGAGCAGCTTAGGCTTTCCTGCTGTCCTTGGGCTCTGCTGTGTCCAGGCTGTCGTACCTCCCCCTCCCCCCACCCCCACCAGGAGCATTGCTTCCCTGGAGCCCCTTGCAACAGCCGTGTCCTCTGTGGAGGCTCCAGGGGCATCACCAGCAGGGATGCCCGAGGGCCTGTGACTGGCTGTTTCAGCCATGGCCAATGTGCACCGCTCTTGACACACCTCCCAGCAGCAGGTGGTTGGGGCCAGCTCCACCTCTGGCTGGTGCCATGAGCCAGGCCAGCTCCTCTCTGTCAGGTCAGTCGTGAGGAATAAGGCACGTGGAGCATCATGCTGCCTGGTGCCAGCTGTGGGGTGATAAGGTGTGTTGAGAAGAAGGCATAGCCCTGGGCTTTGTCTCAGCTCTGCCCCCAATGAACTGCTTCTTGTCCAACATGGAAGTGTCCCCACTCCACAGAAGGGACGTGGGCTCCGTGAGGGTGGCATGTGTGGGTCTACTCACTGTGCCGAGCACTGGCTGGTGGACTGGGCACATAGCCAGTCTTACCAGAGAGAACAGGCCCAGACCTCCAGCCCTGGGCTGGTGCCTTCAGGTGCTGCCAGGTCTTCCCTGCAGGTCAGGGCTGCTCTGACCCCCAGGAGCCTGGCAGCGGCATGAGGCTCCTGGCTCCCAGTCTGAGTCCCACACTGGCCAAGGGCAGAGCTCTGAGTAGGAATTGGGGTCTTCACTGCCAGGGTAGATGCGCCTGGCCCTCGGGGCTGGGGGTCCTCTGATGTCCTGGGACATGACAGCTCCTGGCACCCAGGGAGTCTGTACTCAAGCCCCCTGCCCTTCATCCAGGAGTGCAACTTACTGGAGGCCCACACTTAGGAGACAGTTGGGCTTCATGTGAGGCCTTGAACAAAGAGGAAGATTCCAGGCCTGGGCTTCACTGGCCGTGGAGACAAGTGGGCTTCCTTGCCGAAGGGTTTGCTTGGTCGTGTGCCCCTACAACTGATGGGATGGAATGAATCCTTCCCACCTCAGCCCTTCTGGGTGGGCCGGTGCATCAGGCCCAGGGGCTGAGCCCTCACTTTGAGCACTCTTGGCCCACATTGCTGCAGAGCCAGCTGTGACTCCACAAGGTTTCCCTACAAAATTAAGGTCCGACTGCATGGTGAATACCTGTGTTTTCTGTGAATGTGACAACCTATGGCTGGAGGAGCCCTTATGCTTGCTGCTGATCATCCGGGAAAAATACCGTAATTCAGACGGGTCTAGGGCAATAAGGAAAGTTGGCCATTTTGTCTGGTGCCTGCTAGGGATCAGATCAGGCTCCCATGGTCCTCAGTTAAAAACATCAGGGAGAGAACTTTGTAGAACTCTGTCGCGATAAAAATTTCTCAAAGCTTTGTGGTCACAAGAAGGGCAAAGAACCCCATCCTGGCCCTGTGCTGCACCTGACCCCATGGAGCCTTGGCCAAGTCCATTAACTGCTAGAAAGTGGGGTAAAGGTCCACATGTTGTTGATGAGGGACAGGAAGAACCAAATGAGGCATCAGCCTGAGGGCTGCAGACTGGGCTTGGCATGACAGGGACATCCCAGCTAAGGAGACCTCGGCAGGTCCCTTGCTGCCTGGCAGGGAACAGAAATCCGTGCGGGTGGGATTTGCGTGAAGCTCCATTGAGGCACTGGCAAAGTTGGAGTGAGAACCCCAAGCTTATCTATAAGCTCAAAGCTGCTGGGGAACCTTGGGCAGGTTCTTGAGCCCCTCTGGGTCTCCCATCCTACCATCTACAGTTGGCCTGAGAGGGCAGGCCAGGCTTGGTGGCCTCAGGTCAAGGCCAACAGCACCTGCTCAGCATGGAAGGGTGTGGCCAGCCGAGGCAGGGAGCCAGTGCTGCGGGCAGAGAAATGCAGGTCATTCTGTTTATTTGGATTGGCCCTGAACACCAGCCCGGTCTCCAGGACAGGTTGCTCTCCCTGTAAGTGGGAGATAGGGGTGGGATGGAGGCCTGCCAGAGGCCAGGAAAACAGGCCCCTGGGGCTGGCCCTGGCCCTGGGTAGGGTCATTGCTGTAGGGGTCCTGGCTGCTCCTCCGGGAGGGGCAGGTAATTGGGATCTTCCTGTGGGGCATCCAGTAGCAGCTTCCTGTAGGGAGGGGCCTGCACTGAGCTGAGGCCAGCAGGGGTCCCCACTAGGGCAGGGAGCCATCTGAAGGAGGGTAAGGGGAGAAATGTCATCTCTAGCACTCACAGGAAGCGGGGGGTCAGCAGCAGCCTCTTGCCTCCAGGCTGGTTGGGGAAGACATCCTCTAGGAAGTAGTAAATGTGGCCCACCGCAATCCCTGTAGGAGAGCCAAGGACAGCTGAGGCCACCCTCCACAGTCCGGAGCCTGGGCCAGCATAGCCTGCTCCCCACCTCATGTGCAGTTCTGGAGGCGCAGCCAGGACAAGTAACCTCAGGCCCCACAGCATAAGTACCCATGACAACCTGCCAGATGTTCTGTACTGCCAGCCGAGGGTGAGGCCAGGGTTGACCCTGAAGGGCAGGCTTACCTGGCCCAGAAGTGGGCAGGACCTGGGGAGGGAAGGGCCTGAGAACATGGGAGAAATAGGAGCCAAAGCTGGAATCTTGACACCTATCCCCACCCTGGTGAGGACCCACATGAGCATCAGTACATCAGGCCTGAAGAAAGGAAGCTTGTAGCTGGCTGGCTAGTTCAAGGGGCCAGAAAAACAGAGGAGCTGGCGGGGCAGGAAGAGGGGGTGTGAGGACAGGTGAGAGATCCAGTGCCGGCGGGAGGGAGGGCTCTGGGACAGCGGCAGCCAGCCTGAGGCGGCAGGTGCCAGACCGCCTGTTTGGGGAGGGGAGGTGCACAGGCAGGCTCACCCAGCAGGTCCACGAGAATCGAGTTGCCCAGCAGCAGCGAGAAACCCATGAGCGCCCAGGGCAGGAATGGTGCATGGAAGGTGAGGAGGCCAAAGAAGTTGACCCTCACTCGGGGGTTGCGGCGGCTCCACACGTACACCAGCATGACTGTGAGGGCCTGGCCCAAGAAGAACAGGCTGCCCAGGAGCCCCAGCAGCTGAGCCAGAGTCAAGGTGTCTGTGTGGGTGGGGGGGGGCCTTCCCTGGTGCAGGTCTCAGCCCCTGCCCCGGACCCCTGGAATCCTCCCTCCTCCCCCCTATGTGCCACTCCCCGATCAAGATGTGCCCTTCCTATCGAGGCCACGCTGTGGCCTTCAGGCTCCACGTGATCCGTCCTGCTTGTCCTCTGGGCCCCAGCCTGCGAGCACCCCAGCTGGCTCTGCTGCACCCGGCCCTGTGGTGGTGTGTACGGCCTGGAGAGCTGGCGCTGGCATCCGGAGCTGAGCACATGATATATGCTAGATACATCCTGAGCTGCGGGGACCACCCTGTCCCCCTCCGGCCGGGGTGCCCATGTCGGCCCCATGGCCGACACAGGCTGGGCCCAGAGGCGCTGCGGCCTGAAGTTTCAGCGCCCGGGAAGGATACGGTCATGAGGATGCCCCCGAAGAGAAACATGAAGACGAAGTCGGCCGTGCGGCCGCGGAAGGAGCCCTCCTCCAGCATGCGGCAGTAGCGGAACCTGCGGCGTCCGTGAAGGAAGTGCCACCCAGCAGAGCCTCAGTTTCCCCGCTCCGGGCCTCCCGCAGCCCGGCGAGCCGCCCCCCAGCCCGGCGGGCCGCCCCACCCCGACGCCTGGGGCCGCGCGGCGCAGGATACACGAAAAGCATGTTGAAGAAGAAGCTGAATCCCAGGGGCCCGAAGAAGAGGAAGTTGGTGACGAGCCTCCAGACCTACGGGGACAGAGGAGAGGCGGGCTATCAGGCGCGGGCCAGGCGGCCGGCCGACAGGTGCAACGGGCGGGGCAGCCTCACCTGGAACTTCCGGAAGACGAGATGCGGGTTGAAATAGAGCTGGAAGGGGCTGAGGAGCTCCAGCTGCTGCGGAACCAGGGGTGCGTCAGGTGCTGCTCCCGGAACCCAGCGGTCACCAAGGGGACACCCCTCCCGGCTGCAGCCGTGGAGACGCCCCCGCCCGCCCGGCCAGCTTACCACAGCAGCCGTGGTTAGGACGCAGGCCGCCGTGTAGGCCCGCGTCACTGCGGGCACCTGCAGGAACTCGGCCGCCAGCCCCTGCCACGCCATTGAACCTTCTCGGACACGCGTGGCCCAACCTGCGGCGCGCTCTTAAACCCGCCTCCAAGCCCCGCCTCGCTCCCGGCTTCGGCCAATGCGCGTCCTAGGCGCCGCGCGCCCAGGACGGGGGGAGGGGCCCTGGGCCGGGTCGCCAGTAGGAGGAGGCAGCGGGCGGCCGGGGGCGGGACAGGGGGGTGGGCGGGTCAGGACTCGGAACCAAAGAGCGGGCCCCGCAGTGGAGCACGTGGCGGTTGTTGTGGTGCCGGCCTTGGCCACGCGGGAGAAGGTGCGGCCAGTGAGGAGCGCGGCTCTTCGCGGCCCGCCAGGGAGAGCCAATAGCGAGGGGCCACAGGCTCTGGGGGCGGGGCTAGGGCGCCTCCGCGGGCGGAGAGGAGACCGGAAGGGGCGGGGCCCGCTCGGAGTCCACCTGGCTGGCGGCCGCTCGGTGCCGCCTTTCCGGTCCCCGCCTGAGTTCCAGGGGGAGTGCCACCTGGCCCAGCACAGAGGACGCGCCCGGCACTGTGTCCGACCACCCCTCTTCCCGCCGCCGGCCACCTGACCCCCCGGCGACTCCCGTGGGGACTCTTCCCCGGAGCCCGCGTGCCCACCCGGGCCCTCGTCATTTTGACGGAAGAAACTCCTTCATTCATTCATTCAAGTCCACCGTTGATTGAACACCGACCGTGTGCCAGGGGCTTCCCTGGACGCGGGAGATCCAGCAGCCAATAGGACACAGGAGACAGGCAGTCCTAGGCCTGCGCTCACTGAGAGCGGGTGTTCACCGGAGCTGGAGCTGCCGCGAATAACGCCAGGAGTGGGGAGGGTCGGGTAGGGAGGGGTGATCTGGAGAGCCCCATTGAAGAAGCGGCACGTGATTGTCACTTTAAAAGGTCCCTGTGGCTGCTGCAAGGACAGTAGACTGCCAGAGGGATCAGGAAGCAGCGGGAGGCTGCAAGGCACAGCGGTGGCTTGGGCAGGGTAGGGCCTGGAGATTCGCGGAGGGGCTGGACAGAGCTGTGGGAGAGGAATCGAGGGTGACCTGCAGGTCTGAACACCGGCGGGTGGATGGTGGCGGCCTTTACTGAGATGAACGCTTTGGGGAAGGGCAGGCGATGGAATCCCGTTCTGGCCCCGTTGAGTTTGGGGCGTCTGTGTGACATCCACCTGGAGAAATCCAAGAGTGGTGCTGGGGGAGAGGTCGGGCAGGCAGTCCAGTTGCGGCTGTCAGTCCTTGGTAGACCAGTGGCATTTGTGGCCTTGGGCCTGCGTGAGGTGTCCAAGGGGTGAAGCTAAACGGAAAAGAGGAGAGAGGCCAGGCCTAGAGCTTACCCTTCCACAGTTAGGGAAGGCAGACCTGGCCAGGGAAGCCAGGGTAGGCTTGAGGGGGCTTCAGGAGCAAGGCAGAGAAGCTCACGGACACGTGGCCTGGGGACAGACAATGGGATGCAGCCATGCCAAGGTCCCTGTCACCAAGATCATGGAGGGGAGGAGGGAGAGGAAGGTGCACAAGCAGAGGTGCCTTTACCAATGTGGGGAGCTCAGGTGTGTATGTAAGTGTAGAAGATGAGGAATGTCCTGGACAGGGCCCCAAGTTCCCCTGGGAGGACTGGAAAGGCCGAGAACCGGCTGACAAAGGTATCTCAGGTGGATCCTAAGAAAACCAGAGTGCTAAGAGGGGTTCCCTAGGGAGTGGTTCAGGGGAGCCCCTGGTTCAAGGGGAGTGAAGGGGAGGGAGAGGCGGGGCATTGAAGGGGGATGTGCTTTTGGCTCCTGAGTGAGAACAGGTCTGGCCTGATACAGCAGGAACTGGACCAACATGCTGAGTTTGGGTGGTGGGAGGCCCTCTTGAGCAGCCTCCATTTTCCAGCAAAGCAGGCCAAGGTCACATTTGAGGGGGGCCCCACAGAGTAGGCCCTGTCCTGGCGGAGGCAAGGCAGCAGGGTGGGGATGCAGGCCCTCAGACGCCAGGGCTGGTGCCTGCCAATCATGAAAGCCATCCAGGGAGGTCAGGTTTCATGTCAGCGTGGGGAAGTGGAGGTATTCCTGCCTCCAAGCGCTCAGCAAGCTCTGGGCCCTCCACTCAGGGTCAGGCCGAGGCTAATAGGAGGGCCTGCCATTGTGGACAGGAGCGTCTGTCTCCCCTTTGATTGGGGCTGATAAGGCAGGCGCCCGGCCTGGGGAAGGAGAAACATTCCCCAGGAGGCTTGGGGCCCAGGATAGGTGGGGACTGCCAGCCAAACGGGACAGCCAGGGGAACAGTGGCTGGATTCGATGCTCTCTCCTCAGAACCCTGGGTATTCTTAGGTGGGGAAACTGAGGCCCAGCATGAGGCCCAGCAGGGCCTGAGGCCGACCTCTGTCAGCAGTCCAGGCTTTTCCTGTCTGGTTTCAGGCCCAGGGCAGGTCCACTTCTCTGATGCAGGCATCTGCAAACAGTTATTTATGGAGAGAAGCCCTGGACACCACACGGTCCCAGGGGCCTAGAGATGCAGGCAGCCAGTACGCTGGGGCCTATTTGGCTGCCTGTCCTAAGCAGCAGGATGGCAGACCTGCCAGCTGGGCCTGCAGTCTCTCCTGCACTGAGGAGGGACCTGAAGGAAGGCCTGTGGTCCCTGGGCAAGGTGACAATGAGCCCCGCTCCTCAAGCTGCTTCTCTGACCTTTCTATGTTTTCCTTCTGGCGATACAAGATGTGAGCTCAGTGCCTAACCCCTTCCCACACATGGACCCCAAACTGCAGTGGGAAGGCCTCCCCGAAGCTCCAGCCAGCCCCTCCCAGGAGCAGCTGTGTCCCCGTTGGCTCTTCCTGTCTGGGTCATAGGATTATTTTTAGCACCGAATCCGGAACCTACTCGGCAGCAGCTGCTCATGGCCGGAGAGCAAGAACAACAAACTGTCCAGGTGGGCTGTGTCAGACCTGGGCCTGGCCCTCTGAATTTGGTAGATTCCAGACTTTCCAGGAATTAGCAGACCTCTGGGGTGGATGGGAAGGGATGAGGCAGTTTGGGGCAGAGGATGAATAGCATGAGCCAGGCCCATGAGGGGAACAGGCTGTGCAAAGGTCCTGAGGTGCCATTGTGATGGTGCAGAGCAAAGCCGAAGGCGTGGTGAGGAGGAGGGGCTGCCTGCAGAGGCTGAGCCCAGCTGTGCAGGCTGCGGTCTCTGTCCCCAGGGCAATGAGGAGCCCTCAGAGAGTTTCCAGCATGGTGGTGAGGTTACATTCAAATGGCAGCTCTCAGGAGGAAGAAGGAGACAAGAATAGAAGCAGTCGTCTGAGTGGAGGATGACGACAGTGGCCTGCGGTAGGGAGGTGAATGACAAAGTGGGAGCAAACATGCCAAGGATGAAGAAGCCATGAAGTGATTTTAAGATGGGTAGGACGTGGCGGAGGGCCAGGTTTCTGACGGAGACCCCCCACTGGCTTGGGACAGGTCAAGTTTGGGGTGCTGTGGGACATGCCCACCTCAGGGAAGCCCTCCCTGGTCACCCAGCTTGGTCTCCCGGCCGCTTGTCACCTGCAGTGCTCCCCGTGCCCACGGGTGTGCTGCACCCGGCTCTGTATCCCTGGAAGTCCTCTGTGACCTCTGAGCCTCGAGAAGGCCAGCCTGTGCCCCAGGGCCGGATCTGAGCCTGGCACTGAGACCTGAGCCTGCCAGGCCCCCACCCTGGGCCTCTGTGTCCGTGCCTGTGAAATGGGCTGCTGGGAAGAGCCCATCTATAGAGCCTCCTCCAGCTTTAGTTGGTTCCACTGTTGGGGGGATCAGATTTCTGGGCAGCGGCCCCATTCCTGTGACACAGTCAGAGCTGCACCCCCCACCCCCCACCCCAAGGCTGGTCTCTGCCGTGAGTGAGTGAGAATGCAGCAAGGCAGGACTCCCCCTGAGACTGGTTTTCTCGCCTGCCTCCTCCTGGCCCAGAGCTCCCTCACAGGGCGGCACTGGGGAACATTCCTGGAAACCTCAGGAAGGGCCCAGGAGGGAGCCAGCAGGGTCTGGCTCAGGTGGCATTGTGGCGGAAGAGGGGATGAGTGTCGTGGGCTTGCTGACAAGGGGCTGCAGGCAGGAGGGCTCTGGACTAGGACAGTGGGAGAGGGCACGCAAGGCGGGAAGAAGGGCTTGGGCAAAGGTGTGGAGGCAGGAAAGAATCCGTGTCTCAGGGGAGGCAAGGACAAGAAGGGGCCTTAGAGCCCAGGTTGTTATGTGTGCTCTGTACCCCTCACTTAAGCCCCACCACCTCAGTGGGTTCCTGGACCCAATTCCGATGCATGGCCCCCCGGAAGAAGTTACCCTCGGAAACGTGGAGAGCGGCGGCGAAGAGCGGAATCCCCGGCCCCATGGCGACGGAGGCAGCCAGGGGCAGCAATGGGAACGGGCGAGACCGCCGTCACCTACTACTGATTGGAGGAGGTGGCGAAGCGCAACTCCCTGAAGGAGATCTGGCTGGTGATCCACGGGCGAGTCTACGATGTCACCGATTTCCTTAAAGAGCATCCTGGAGGAGAAGAGGTCCTGCTGGAACAAGCTGGTGCAGATGCGAGTGAAAGCTTTGAAGATGTAGGCCACTCCTCTGATGCCAGAGAAATGCTAAAGCGGTACTATATTGGTGATGTGCATCCGGATGACCTTAAACCTGAAAGTGGTAGCAAGGACGACCCTTCGAAAGATGCCACGTGCAAAAGTTGCTGGTCGTATTGGATTTTGCCCATCATAGGCGCCATTGTCTTAGGTTTCCTGTACCGTTACTACACGTCGGAAAGCAAATCATCCTGAGGGGACTGTGTGGAAGGTGGAAAGCATATCCATTGGGAGTGTGAGCTAGAGACTTGTTTGGAGGCCGAGCGATGCCCTCTTCTTGAATCTTGCCAAGTATGTGCTTCCCCTTTGGAGCCCAAATGGTTGGCCGGACATCCACCCCAGACCTGGGGCCAGAGCCCTTCACTTCCCAGAGCCTTATTCCCAAAGCACCTGCTCATTGTTCTGTGTCCCTGCCAGTGGCCCCTCTCTCTGCTGGCTTCCACCAGCCCCTTTGCGTTTCCCAACTTTGTTTTATAATTACAATCCCAGATGTCCTAGTGACATTGCCCTTTGGTAAAAATGCCTGCTTTTCAATTCTTTGAATGCACATTCGACATTCTTAACAGGGCAACACACTCTGGTTTTGAAGATTTCCTTTTTTCATTTTCCTTTGAAGTAAATATATATATGTATATATAAAAAAAAATTCCGATGCATGTGTGTGTGTGGGGGGGTGGGGGGTGTGTTCAGAGTTCCCCCCACCAACATGTGTCTTGAGCATTCAACTCAATTCTGACGCTCTCCACCCCGAGATAGCATCAGATTCCACAGGCTCAGGGCTCAGTCCCCCCAAGACCACCCTCCACTTCAGGCAGGAGTCAAAAGGTTGTTACTGTATTTCTTGGCTCTAAATCAGAGGTTCCCACGACCCCCCTCTTTGGGCTCCATTAATTTGCTAGAGTGACTCACAGAACTCAGGAAATCCATCACTAGATTACTGGCTTAATTCAAAGGACATGAAAGGATACCAGTTGGGGCACCCAGTTGGCTCAGTCAGTAGAGCCTGCCACTCTTGATCTCGGGGTTGTAAGTTCAAGACCCACATTGGGTATAAAAAAAATTACTTTAAAAAAAAAGTAATTACATTATTAAAAAAAATAAAAGATGTCAGTCAATAGCCACAGGAAGAGAAACCTAGTGGGAGCTCCCAAAGGGGCTTCTGCCCACATGGAGTTCAGGGTTTGGCACAGTGACAACATGGAAGCATTCTGGTTCCCCAACCTGGAAGTTCTCTGAACCTCACCTTTTGGGGGCTTCATTACATAGGCATGATTGCTTAAATCATGGGCCACTGGTCACCGAATCTACCTCCAGCTCTTCCTCCTCTCTACCCTCAGGTAAGGGGGGACTGAAATTTCCACCACTACATTTGTGGGTGGTTCTCCTGGCAACCAGCCCTCATCCTTAAGCACTCTCCAAAAGTCACCTCGTTAACATAAACCCAGCTGTGATGGGAAGGACCTTGTTGTGAGTAATAAGACACCCATTTCACCTTTATGGCTCTGAAGCATATTCAGGAACTGAGGATGAGAGAACAAATATTATAACAAAAGATGCTTCCCTTGTGCTTATGCTTCCAGAAATTCCAAGAGTTTGGGGAGTTGTGTGCAAGGAACTATAGATAAAGATGTACTATATGGGGACACTTGGGTGGCCCAACGGTTAAGCATCTGCCTTTGGCTCAGGGTGTGAATCCAGGGTCCTAGGATCAAGGCCCACATCGGGCTCCCCGTAAGGAGCCTGCTCCCTCTGTCTCTGCCTCTCTCTGTGTCTCTCATTAATTAAAAAAAAAAAAAAAAAAAAAAGGGACACCTGGGTGGCTCAGCAGTTGAGCGTCTGCCTTTGGCCCAGAGCATGATCCTGGAGTCCTGGGATCAAATCCCACATTGGGCTCCCTGCATGGAGTCTGTTTCTCTCTCTGCCTCTCTCTGTGTCTCTCATGAATAAATAAATAAAATATTTTAAAAAGGGCGGGGAGGGAATCCCTGAGTGGCTCAGCAGTCTAGCACCTGACTTTGGCCCAGGGCGTGATCCTAGAGTCCCAGGATCGAGTCCCACATTGCGCTCCCTGCGTGGAGCCTGCTTCTCCCTCAGCCTGTGTCTCCACCTCTCTCTCCTCTCTCTGTGTCTCTCTCATGAATAAATAAATAAAATCTTAAAAAAAAAAAGACCCACTATATATGCGAGAAATATATTTTGGTCATCCAAATGACCAAATATATCTACTTTTTATAAATCACACAATATGGCACTGCCACCTTACCAAGTAGGTTATTCTTACAAATAAAGAAACAGGCTCAAAGAGATTAAGTCACCTACTTGAGGACACTCAGCTAGAGAGAGAGGTGCCAAGACGCCAAGGTGCCAGTGCTGGCTTTGCCACCACGAGGAGTGATGGAAAGGACTGGTGGCGAGGTGGCGAGCCGGCCCCGGGGGAGCTCAGCACAGGGAGCGACAGGCACGACCTGCGGGGCAAGCCTGTGGAGGGTACCAGCAACCTGCCAGTGTCATGCAGCCTCACACCCTTCACCAGCCAGAGTTGGGAGGCAAAACCTCTCTGCGTCTCTGGGCTTCTGTGTCTCCACCATGAGCCTCTGCTTCCTTGGTGATGCTCCCCTGCTGAGCAGCATGGGTGCCTGGCTGTCAGCCTGGGCCTCAGTTTCACTGTCTCTGACCCCCGAGGCCTGGATGAGCCAGTCCTTTCCCAGCCTCAGCTGCCCGGCCAGCCGGAGCTCAGGCCCAGCTGTCTCAATCCTCAGCAATTGCCTTTCATTCCCACTTCCTTCTGTGGCCACTGCCTGAAGGTCAAAGCCACTCAGAATCCCAGAGTATCTGGCGGAACTGCTCTCTCCCTGGCCTCGGCTACTTTCCAGCTCGGCGCCGTGGGTGGTGGTTTGGGTGGTTCAGCCAAGTGGCAGGGCCGGGATGCCAGTGCCGGCAGGAGAAGCGCAAGACGCGGTACAAAGATGGGCCAGCCCTGCGACTGTGTGTCGCTTGTCTGCATACCCGGGAGGCCACGAACGTGGGTCTGGTTCTTGCGGACCTGAGGTGACTGTGGAACCTGATGCCACCCTGTCCAACAGTCTTCCTGCTCATTACCAGGTCGTCAGGCAGCGCTGGCCTGTGGCCTGTCCCCCGCTGGCCATGCCACCAGAATCCCCCCTCCACACCCTTGGCTTACCTGAGCTACTGGGGCCCCTTTAGCAGAACAAACGCACAATTAAAATGGCAAGATGAGGGCACCTGAGTGGTTCAGTGGTTGAGTGTCTGCCTTTGGATCAGGTCATGATCCCTGGGTCCCAGGATGGAGTCCCACATTGGGCTCCCTGCAGGGAGCCTGCTTCTTCCTCTGCCTGTGTCTCTGCCTCTCTCTCTCTGTCTCTCATGAATAAGTAAATACAATCTTTTTAAAAAATTAAAATAAAATGGCAAGATTAGGTGCAAAAAGGGAACATTTACTTAGAGAACTCAAAACAAACACTACATTCATAAAAGCTGACAGATACTACCCAACGTCATAAAATCCAGAAGGAAATCCCTCTGTCTTCAGAAGCCTGTGGGCCAGGGCGCCTGGTGTGGCCAGGTCAGGTAGGGGCTGATAAGGCAGCCGCACCTGCCAGCCAGGCCCCTGCTTGTCCCCTCTGGGCAGCGGAGGTGGGAGGGCTCCATGAAGGGGTGAGTGTGGACTCAGGAAGGGGTGGACTGCCTATTCAGCTCCCACGTCCCCACCCTGTGGCAGGTGGCCCAGCCACAGGGGACTGGGCCCTTTGGTGCCCTCCCCTCTCCTCTTGCCCTGAGCTCTGCTGGGAGGGGTCCTCTCCTCCCCAAGGAACCCAGGATTCAGTGCTTCAGACTCTGGCCTGACCAACCCCCCTCAATCCCCCCACCCCCCCTCATCTACCCCCCCACCTCCCACCCATCTCCTCCAGATGTGGGCACAGCTGTATTTTTAGAGGAGCCAACCACAAGGACATTCTTTCCTTCTAATTACAAGGGCTTCAAATTTCCTAGCAATCAGTCTCATTGTCCCGCCCTCAAATATCAAAGGGTGGCCAGCAGGAGGGGCGCTTCAGCTGGTTGTAGTCCTTCCTCACTCCCTCCTCCACCCCCTCTTCCCTCTCTTCTTTCCCTTTCTTCTTTTTTTGCACCATTAAATTGGAAAGGAGACCCAGAACTGGAAACTGTGAGGAGGAGGGTGCAGCAGGATTTGGGGTGGACCCAGCAGGAGCTGCCCAGAACCTTGCCTTCTGCATCCCTATGCCCCTGGGGATGTCCAACTGGGCTGCAGCCCCTCTGGGTTCACACACCCAAGGGTAGGCCCTGTTTGGGACAAGTGTGGGGATCAAGAGAGGGTCAGGTGCCTGTCCTCAGGCTGCTCAGTGCAGGGTGGGTGAACACAGGGGCCAGAGGACACAACCCCTGTGCGGTGGGCAGGTCTGTTGTGATGTCCCCATTTTACAGGTAAACAACAGAGGCTTGGGAGAGGAGGTACCTGTTAGAACTGCAGGAGCGCCCGGAGTGTTTGCTGCAGCTCTCATGATGTGCTTGGTGGTGGCTTGCTGCCACCCTCTCAGCCTGGTGTCCAAGGTCAGCAGGCCTCCTGACCTCTGCCCCCGTGGGTCCTTGGGAGGCTTCTGGTGAGAGGCAAAGGTGCTGGTCCCTGTCCGGGTGGGAGGAACAGGAGGGGCTTTTGGCTTTGAACCACAGGCTGCTCCCATTCTGCAGCACTTCCTGGAAACCGGACAGCAAAGGAAACAGGCCCAGAGGGGCTAGGAGGCAGGCCCAGGACAGGTCAGCCCTAAGTCGCGTGCTAAGCACCCCCACCTGGAGTAGCGATGCACCCAGTGCTTGGTCCCAGTGATGGCCTGGCCTTCTCCTGGCCTGAGCCCTGGAGAGAGGTCCAACCTGAGCCCGGGTTCCAGGGGAAGGCACTAGCCCAGGTTTTGGCGCGCCCGCAGGGTGCAGAGGGCGTGGGGGGTCATGCGCCAACAGGCAGGGTTGCGCCCAGGCCCAGGCCCAGGCCCACGGATGTGGCACAGGCTGGGCGCTCAGGACCGGCAGGGGGACCCCCTGGGGTGGGTGCAGGAGGGGGCGCCTGGGTCCGGGACGGGAGGGGGTGGCTTGGGGGCCGCCCCGCACCAGGAGGAGCACTGACACAGGCCTTTGGGTTTCCCTGCCACAGCGGAGCCCCCCCCCCACCCGGGGGCGGCGGGTGGGGTTCGGGCCCGGGAGGCGGACGGAGCTCGGGGACCCGCTGTGGCACAGCCTGGGCTCTGTCGCCCCCTCGTGGCCGAGCGGGTCTGGGCGGCGGGGGGAAGCTGGGGACCCAGCGCGGCCGAGTGGGTCCCGGGGTGGGGGGTCTGGAGACCGGTTGGGGACCCGGGCAGAGGCCGCAGAACCGGGGCGCCGACCCCCGGGAGTCACGCCTACTGGCCCTCCCGTATTATTTTCAGTGGGAGCACACTCCTCCCTGCTTCCTGCTGAGTGCCATGGGCAGGTCCCCGCCGGCTCTGGGCCTCAGTTTCCCTCCCTGCAGAGTGAAAGGCCCCGGCTTGTCGGAGGGGCGCGGAGGCGTGGACTCGCACCCCGGGGAGACGGGCCACCTGCTGCTGCGCCTTTCCTAGGGGGCTGCGGGCAGGTCACCCCGCCTCCCCTCCCCTCCCTTCCACCCCCTCAGGAAACCAGCTAGGTGACACAAATGCAGAAAGCCAAGGGCTGGAAGGGTGAAGGGGTGTTCTTTCCACCCCCCCACCCCAACTCCAGGGTGATTTGGAGGCACTGTGCATCTGGGCCAGCAGGGGACCCTATCGGGCAGGGTCGGCCCCTGACTTGGGATCCGAGGAAAACCAGCCCAGCTTCCAGCAGAGTTGTTGTGTCGCCAGTCCACGCTTGACCTTGTGGGGTCTCAGGTGATGTGGGAAAACAAGGGCAAAAGAAAAAAATAATTGAATTTCCTTACTACTTACAGCCCATTGGCAAGTCCTTGAAACAGGTGAGCATCCTTTCGCTGGGACCTCAACTGCACCAACGTTAATAGGTTTGCAAAGGGCAAAAGGCCTGACCCCCTAGGATCCTTTAAGGTTTTTTTTTTTTTAATTTTTTTTTTAATTTTTATTTATTTATGATAGTCACACAGAGAGAGAGAAAGAGGCAGAGATACAGGCAGAGGGAGAAGCAGGCTCCATGCACCGGGAGCCCGACGTGGGATTCGATCCCGGGCCTCCAGGATCGCGCCCTGGGCCAAAGGCAGGCGCCAAACCGCTGCGCCACCCAGAGATCCCGGATCCTTTAAGGTTTTTAACATATAAAAATTATTTTGAAAATCTCCTTTATCTCTACCCCCCAAGTTACATGTTAGCAGTCATCCCCCAAGCATATGGCCCACTGATACACCCCCTGAAGGGTCTCATGACTAGGGTTTTACTAGACAGTAATTAATGACCTTTTCCTAACAAGAGCTAGCCCCCTCCAAGTCCTGGAAAACTTGGTTCTAACTTTTACACTTATGCTGTCCCTAACCCCCTCCCAACTTAAAAGTATATAATTGTCCACTCCTCATCACCCCAAAGCAGCTCTTTCTGCCCACAGGTCCTGTCCCTGGGCTTTAATAAAACCGCCTTTTTGCACCAAACATGCCTCAAGAATTTCTTGGCCATCCACTCCGAACCCCAACAATTTCTACATCATCAGGTTCTCATCTGTAAAGGAGACTGTAGCCACCCACAGAGGGTTGCTGAGAGGATTAGCATATAGCTTGGGGCCACCTCACACCTTGACCTTCACACTCAAGGTTAAGCTCCCAGTTAATGTTTGCTGAGAAGAAACCTCAAACTTCCAGGCTTAAGGATAATAATTAATGGCTGGGGAACCTAGGCACATGGGGGCTGACTGCGGTGAGGTGTCAGGTGGCATTTTGGGGAGAAGGGAGGGCATAGTAGTAGTCCTGGACACAGGATGGTAAACCCAGGGCTGCCTGGGTGGCTCAGTCTGTTGAGCATCTTGATTTTGGGTCAGGTCATGATCTCAGGGTCCTGAGATAGAGCCCTGTGTGGAGTCTCGTGCTCAGCAGGGAGTCTGACAGGATTTTCTCTCTCTCCCTGTCCTGCTGCCCTACTCCCTGCTCATGCTCTCTGTCTCTCAAATATATGTCTTGGGCAGCCCTGGTGGGCAGCGGTTTAGCGCCACCTGCAGCCTGGGGTGTAGTCCTGGGGACCCGGAGTCGAGTCCCACGTGGGCTTCCTGTGTGGGGCCTGCTTCTCCCTCTGCCTGTGTCTCTGCCTCGCTCTGTGTCTCTATGAATAAATAGGATCTTTAAAAAATATATATATAAATCTTTTTTTAAAAGATTTTATTTATTCATGAGAGACACAGAGAGAGAGAGACAGAGACACAGGCAGGAGAAGCAGGCTCCATGCAGGGAGCCCAATGTGGGACTTGATCCCAGGTCTCCAGGGCTAAAGGCAGGCGCTAAACCTCTGAGCCACCCAGGGATCCACTCAAATATATAAATCTTTATTAATTTAAAAAAATTTTTTTTTTACTTATTTATTCATGAGAGACACAGAGAGAGAGGCAGAGATGCAGGCAGAGGGAGAAGCAGGCTTCATGCAGGGAGCCCGACGTGGGACTCGATCCTGGGTCTCTAGGATCAGGCCCTGGGCCGAAGGCAGGCGCTAAACCATTGAGCCACCTAGGCTGCCCTATAAATCTTTAAAAAAAAAAAATTAAATCCAGTTCTGAATTTAGTAGTATCCCAGGCACATTCTCAAGCTTTTACTACATATGCATATATTCCTACCTAAGACATAAGGTTTTGTATATTTCCAAATACAAAGTATATTTCTTAATATAAAGGCTTTAGGGGTGCCTGACTGGTTGGGTCAGTGGAGCTTGCAACTCTTGATCTTGAGATTGTAAGTTGAGCCCCACAATGGGTATAGAGATGACTTTAAAAAATAAGATCTTTAGGGGATCTCTGGGTGGCTCAGCGGTTTAGTGCCTGCCTTCAGCCCAAGGCATGATCCCGGGGTTCCAGGATCGAATCCCACATGGGGCTCCCTGCATGGAGCTTGCTTCTCCCTCTGCCTGTGTCTCTGCCTCTCTCTCTCTCTCTCCCTCTGTGTCTCTTCTGAATAAATACAATCTTTAAAAATAAATAAATAAAATCTTTATAAAATATATGTAAAGGCTTTATAATCTGTACAATTTTCTGCACCTTTATCCAGGCTGTGTTTTGATTTCACCTAATTTTATGTTAATGTTGTTCCTCTGGTTCATCACTGTCTACTGATGAGTGGCATTCTCCTATAAGCCACAATTCATTTTCTCCATTTTCCTGATGATTGACATTGGGGTTGCTAACAGTTTTCTAATATTACAAACAATGCTGCATGTATGAACAGAAGTTCTTGAGCATGGGATTAAAAGTTCCTCTTTAAAAAAAAAAAAAAAGATTTTGGGATCCCTGGGTTGCTCAGTGGTTTAGCATCGGCCTTTGGCCCTGGGCGCGATCCTGGAGTCCCGGGATCGAGTCCCACGTCGGGCTCCCAGCATGGAGCCTGCTTCTCCCTCCTCCTGTGTCTCTGCCTCTCTCTCTCTATGTCTATCATAAATAAATAAATCTTTAAAAAAAATAAAAATAAAAAAAATAAAATAAAAGATTTTATTTATTTGAGAGAAAGATACAGCAGGAGCAGAGGGAGAGGGAGAAGCAGACTCCCTGATGAGCAGGGAGTCCAATGCAGGGACTCCGGGATCATGACCTGAGTGGAAGGCAGATGCCTAACTGACTGAACCACCCAGGTGCCCCAAGAGTTCTTCTTCTTCTTCTTCTTCTTCTTTTTTTAAAATATTTTATTTTTTTAATATATATTTTTATTTTTTTAATTTTTATTTATTTATGATAGTCACACACACAGAGAGAGAGAGGCAGAGACACAGGCAGAGAGAGAAGCAGGCTCCATGCACCGGGAGCCCGACGTGGGATTCGATCCCAGGTCTCCAGGATCGCGCCCAGGGCCAAAGGCCGATGCTAAACCACTGAGCTACTTGGTAGCTCTTAGTCTCACCTTTTTATGGTATCTTTTAACATAGATTTTTAATTTTATAATTATTTTTTTAAGTAGGCTCCATGCCCAACATGGGGCTTGAATTCATGACCCTGAGGCCAAGAATCTCATGTTCTAACAGTGAGCCAGCCAGGAACCACTAGATTTTTATTTTTAATGATGTTACATTCTCATAAGAAACCTCATGTTTTGGGACACCTAGGTGGCTCAGTGGTTGAACATCTGCTTTTGGCTCAGGATGTGATCTCACGGGGACTGGGATCGAGTTCCACATCAGGCTCCTTGTGGGGGGTGGCCTGCTTCTCCCCATTCCTGTGTCTCTGCCTCTCTTTCTGTGTCTCTCATGAATAAATAAAATCTTAAAAAAAAAAAAAAAAACACATGTTTTATCCTTCTTTATCCTGAGGTTATCATAGAGGCCGTTTTTAGGCAACCAATTTGAGCAATAGATACCTAAGTAAGGTAGAAGGACACACAGTGATCACCTACCCCCTGGCTGAATATAAACAGGCCCATTAGGTGACCCACTTCAAAATATTCAGGCAGCCCAGGTGGCTCAGCAGTTTAGTGCTGCCTTTGGCACAGGGCCTGATCCTGGGGATCAAATCCCATGTCGGGCTCCCCACATGGAGCCTGCTTCTCCCTCTGCCTGTGTCTCTGCCTCTCTGTGTGTGTATGTGTGTCTCTCATGAATAAATAAATAAAATCTTTAAAAAATATATCCATAAGCCCTGGCTAGACAGCTATTTGAGAGGAGAAAATATAGCCTTTTTTGAAAAAAAGGAATCTATTTAAATAAAATATTAGCAACCGGAGCCAACAATGTGTTAATAGCAACAATTACAAAACTATGAGCTAGTTGTGTTTATCCTAAGATTTAAAGGAGTAATCACTCTTAGAAAGTCTATTGACGTAATAGAGCTCATAAACAGTTAAGTAGAATGCCTATGATTATCTGAACAGGTGCAGAAAAAAATGCAATTAGCAAGTGCTAATATTTTATTGTGTTTTTCCTTAAAACTGCACGATGTTGTTGCGGTTTTTTTAAAAGATTTTATTTATTCATAAGAGACACACAGAGAGAGGCAGAGACATAGAGGCTCCCTGTGGGGAGTCCAGTTCAGGACTAGATCCTTAGACCTGGGATCATGCCCTGAGCTGAAGGCAGATGCTCAACCGCCGAGCCACCCAGCTGTCCCAAAAACCCACAATGTTTTCAGGAGTTTTTAAAAGCAGGGACTTCTTGGTGGCTCAGTCAGTTAAACAAGCAACCTTTGGTTTGGGCTCAGGTCATGATCTCAGGGTGCTGAGACTGAGCCCCCAGCAGCAAGGCTCCAAGCTGAGAGTAGAGCCTGCTTGGGATCCTCTCTCTGTCTGTCTCCCTCTGCCCCTCTCCACTCCCAAGAGCTCTCTCTCAAAAAAAAAAAAAAAAAAAAAAAACAAACCCAAAACTTAATGTTAATAAAAAACAAAAGTTCAGAGCAGCAAAAATCAAACAAAAACCAGGCATGAGCAAGAGAGATACCGCAGTCTCCCTTCGGGTTACATCCTATCACAGTCTTTGCTCCGATGGCGTCCTAAGGCCACTCTCAGGCAGGTGTCTATGACCACAAAGAGCATCTTAGGCAAGTCTGGTTTCCATTTGGCCTTCTTCCACCTCCTGGATTCCACGCAGGGCCCAAGAAGCCCTGAGAAATAAAAGATTAATCAGGCCAAGTGGACCCTGCGGCTCCTCACCTCCAAGAGCCAGCCGCTCACCTGTCAGCCTGAAGCCGGTTCTCCCCGGTGCACCCCGCATCCCGGGCTCGGCCAGGACTGACGGATGCCAACGCTCCAGAGACTGGTGGGTCTGGCCTTAGGTCCCTCGCGATTCTGCCCCTCCACCAGGCCGGGGCGAGGGTGGGGCCCTGATGGGGGTAGAAGGAAGTGGGAGGGAGGGGCCGGGGAGGCGGTGCGGGGGGCCGAGGCAGGGGCCCGCAGAGCTTCACTCCGGGGCGGGAGAGCGGACCAAGGGCCAGGACGGGGCTTCGGGCGAGCATGCAGCCCTCTGCGACCTCGGGGGGCGCCTGCGGGGGTTGGCGTGGTTCCCTTCCGCTTTGCACAGATGGGCCCAGGCTCGGCCGACCACGCCGGGCGTGGCTCTTCAGCCTCAAAGCTACGGAAAGGGAGGGATGGAGGAAGAGCGGGAGCCGCCCCTCGGGCGTCAGCCCCGGGTGACAGCTCAAGGCACCACTTGCCCCTACACCGCCCCGGGCGCCTGCGCATTGTCTCGGGTGCGCTGGGGACGCGCCTTCCGCTCACCCGGCCGCCTCGACACCCACCGCGCTTGCGCGCCCGCTCCTGCCGCCCCTCCCCCCCTCGGAGAGCGCAGCTACAACGCCCACTGCGCATGCGCCTCCCCGTCCGCTCCCGGGATCCCGCGGACACAACGGCACTGCGCTCCTCTCGGCGCGCATGCGCTTTCCCCCGAGCGGCCACGGCGGCGGCGGTTCTGTGCCGCAAACCCGGTGTTGCGGCGAATGCTGGAGAAATGCGTACGTGCTCGGTACCCTCCTGCGATGGGGAAAGGTCTGAATTCCGAAACGCGCCCGGCCCAGGCGTCCCAGACGAGGGATGGCAGACCGGCGCGAACGCACGGGCGCAGGCCCTCCGGAGGCTTGACGGAGCGGTCCGAGCACAAACCCGGCTGCTGTGGCCCGCGCGCTGCCGTTCGGTGCTGCGCTCAGACGAGCAGAAGCAGGTGGCGCGCGGGGACGGCCCGGGCCAGGGGCAAGGTTGCATGGGGTCACGCGTCTGCAGGAGCCGCGGCCCGGCGCATCCCAGGCTGCAGCCCCTGCGCTGTCCGCGGCCCTCCGGCGGGGCGGGTCCGACACGCCCGGGAGGCAGCAGCCCTTGGGCACCACCGTCCAGGTCGCCGCGCCCCCTCCTGCCTCGCCTCACTCTCCTACCTTCATGTCCTCCTCCGTGCTCCCTCTAAACCCTGTCCCGATGTCCTGCTTCACAGAACAGTGGGGGCAGCCGGAGGCGAACGTCCACACCACCACCACCCGTCTCTGGGTGTCCTTCCCCCGCCCCCAGGCCCCGGTCCTCCCACTCCTCTGCCAGCCTGCACTGGTTTCCTTCAAACGCCCACCTGCATGGCACGTGTCCCCCTGTCCTTCAAGTCCTTGTGCAGATGTCGCCTTCCCCGACCACCCCCTCAAACACCCCCTCTCACCCCTCCCTGCGTTCTGTCTTCATCACACCAGCTGACATACTATGTATTTTCCTCGTTCATTTCGTTATTGCCTGCCCTGCCTTCCCCTGCTGGAAGGAAAGCTCTGTGAGGTCAGATTTGTTTCCTGTCCCACTGGATATATCCGCAGCACCCAAAACAGTTGGTTTACTGTTCCCAGTAGGGAGGCAAGAAGTATTTGTTCACTGAATTGATAATTACCATCATAGCTAATGTGGGAATGTTCTTTCTGATCAGACACAGGACTAGGCAATCCCCATGCATGAGCCCAGTGAATTAAATAATTTCCTGGGGCGCCTGGGTGGTACAGTCGAGTTAACCTTCCAACCCTTGGTTTCTGCTCAAGTCCTGATATCAGGGTTCTGAGATTGAACCCCGTGTCAGGCTCATTCAGCATGCACCTGCTTCAGATTCTCTCTCCCTCTCTCTCCACCCCTCCTGCTCATTCTCTCTCTTAAGTTAATTAATTAATTAATCTTTTAAAAAAATTCCTGCTAGTTTGGAGACCTGCCAGCATCTCCTGCCCCATGGGCTCAATTGTCATCAAGCTCTGTGGTTTTTTTTAAGTTTATTATTATTATTTTTAATAATCTCTATACTCAGCATGGGACTCAAACCCAAACCCTGAGATCAAGAGTCACAGGCTCTTCCAACTGAGCCAGCCAGACGCCCCAGGCCCTAGGTCTTTTGCTGCTTCCTGCAGATCTATCTTAGTAGAAGGCTCACTTCTATGCAGCCCACATGGAGATTTTTTAAAAAGAATTTAGTTATTTATTTGTTTGTTTATTTATTTATTAGAGAGAGAGAGAGAGAGACAGCGATCAAGGAGGAGAAGGAAATGCAGGCCCCCTGTTGAGCAGAGAGCCTGATGTGGGGCTTGATTTCAGGACTCTGGGATCATGACCTGAGCGGAAGGCAGACCCTTAACCAACTGTTAGCTACCCAGGCACCCCCCACATGGAGGTTTAATGTAACACCAGTGAGACCAGAGTCCTGGGTCCTCACCTGGCTTCATCGTATAGCTTCCAGCTTGAAAGGAAGTTCCTTAGGCCTTATGGGAACTGTAGGCATGTCCTCTGATGGACCGGTCTCCAGACCTATGGCAAGATCCTGCCCCCCAGAAATATCAGAAAGGGAGACAGAACATGAAAGACTCCTAACTCTGGGAAACGAACTAGGGGTAGTGGAAGGGGAGGTGGGTGGGGGGTGGGGGTGACTGGGTGACAGGCACTGAGGTGGGCACTTGACGGGATGAGCACTGGATGTTATTCTATATGTTGGCAAATTGAACACCAGTAAAAAATAAATTTATATATACAAAAAAGATCCTTCCCCCCCCAGGATGAAAACTGTTCTCTATTATACCAAGTATGTATGGCACACATGTACCTTGGCTGCCTCCCTACCCTACCTGGAGGTAGGCACATCATCTCCAGGTCCAGTAAGGGCAGAGCTGGCATTGAGACCCAAGTGTGGCCACCAGCTGTGGCCACTCTGCTGCTTCATGTGCCCCACAAGTCCCCGTGCATAGAGGTCCATGTGGCCCTTCTGTTAGCCTTATTGAGGAACCTGGTGAGGTTCTGTTAGCCTTATTGAGGAACTTAGTGAGGGAAGGAGGCACAGCCACTCTGTTGGAGAATGTTTTACTGGGGCAAGCCACTGGGGCTTGGGAGCTCCTGTCCTGCTAGGATCAGAGCTTCACTCTGCTGGGGCCCCAGCTCAGAGCACTGTGCTCCTGAACCACAGCAGGCATGCCCAGGGTCAGCCTGGCACCAAGGATCAGAGAACTGTTGTCTACTTCAGGAAAATGCTGATGGGGGAGAGGGTGGCGGGGGGAGCAGGATCCTGGACTCAGACCAGGAGGCTGGGGTTCCTCTGCTACCTGCTGGTCATGTGCAGTCTCTTCCTCTGCATCAGCTGCCTCATCTGCAAAGTGGAAACATCACTGCCTGGTTCAAATAGATTACAATGCTGTGATTGGTAGGTTCCAGCCTTGGGAGGGGGGCGGAGGCTGGTCAAGGTCACTCTGTATCCTCCCCTCTCTCCTCAGATGCAGGGCAGGGTCCTGCTCCTGACCATCTGTGCGGCTGGCATTGGTGGGACTTTTCAATTTGGCTACAACCTCTCCATCATCAATGCCCCGACTTTGGTATGTATGCTCTGTGCCCACCATCACCACCATCCCAGTAGGTGTGGGGCAAGGGCTAACAGCTGCCCACTGTGGAGCTTCAGGCCAGCATCCTCTCCGTGGTGCTTTCTCCCGTGTGTCCACCTCCACTGAGATGTCCCACGGGTCCTGCAGATTCAGGTTCAAACCTAGCTCTGCATCCTCCCTTGAACCCGCATGTCCTCTGGGTCCCTGATGTTAGTAGATAACTCTTCTGCCTCCCCAGTGACTGGAGGCCAGCCTTGAATCTGCCCCCTCCCTGCCCCCAAACACTGAGCCCTTCCTAACTACCTCTAGCTAGCCAACTCTGCCCATGTCTCTGCCATGACCCAGTTCAGGCCCTGTCTCTCCTGCCTGGATCCCTGGCTTAGCCTCCTCACTGGCCTCCCTGTCTTCAGCCTCACCAGTTTGAGCCAGCCACTCCCCTGCCCAGAAACATTTCTGTGGCTCCCCAGTGCCTATAGGAATAAGGACAGACTCCTCCACCTGAAGTTCAAGGCCTCTTTAGATCTCCCACCTTCATTCCTTGAACTCCACTAACAAAGCAGGTTAAATGCAGGTCCCCAAATGCATACAGCCCTCTCTCTAAGCCTCTTTTGCTGGGGGAAGCCCCCTCTGCTGCACCTGCAGGAGCCCCTCAAGGACCGCCCAAACACCATCACCTTCCTGAAGCCTTCCTTCAGCAGCACCCACTCACCCTCCCCCCGCTCCACCTCGGGCTAGAAGTCACCCCTCCCTCCCTATCCTTTTGTGCGGGCTGGGGCTGTCACTACTCGCATGTTGTCTGTGTGGGGCCCATCCCATCCTCCTGCTGGTTCGCTCTCAGTGTCTGAGTCATCTTTGTGTCCTGGGTGCCTGGCACGGACCTGGCCCCTGTCTATGTTCATTGGTGCCTGTGGAAAGGGTGATTCTTTCAGCCCAGTGATAGAAGCTGGCCTCTACCTTAAATCACAAGAGCAAGTGTCCTGTTCCTGGGAAGGCGGTGGGGCTGCACGTGGTAGGTTTTGGGGAAAGAGCTCCAGGAACCAGGTCCTAGGACAGAAGGGGCACTCTCCTCTCCCTGCCTGTCCTGTCCTTCACCCTCTACCCCGGGGACAAGAGAGCGGCTGTCACCAGACTGATTTCCTGCCAGCTGGAAACCCCCAAAACAGGAGTCCTCCCCAGTGGCTCCGACTGAAAGGTCTGGGAAGACGCTGATTGGCTGATTTGGATCATATCTAGGCCAGGTGTGGGATCAAAAGGTGGAGCAGTCCCACTGGCCAGTCTGAGTCAGGTGACCGACCACCTTTCTGGGGACAGGAGGCTGTAATGGGTTGGAGAGAAGTCCTCAAAGGAAGGGATGGTA
Source organism: Vulpes vulpes (assembly GCF_048418805.1). Classification (NCBI taxonomy): domain Eukaryota; kingdom Metazoa; phylum Chordata; class Mammalia; order Carnivora; family Canidae; genus Vulpes; species Vulpes vulpes. The sequence goes on along the minus strand of NC_132789.1, from coordinate 28,918,943 downwards.
GCCGTTAGCAGAAGCCAAGGATGAGACCACATTCTGGACAGAAACAGTGATAGCAACCCAGTACCTTAAAGAAAGGATGAAATCAGGGTTTAGAAAGGGAGGCCTGAGCTGGCTGCACTTAGTTTATCTATTTGCTCATTCAGCAAACATGTGAGTGCCCACTTCCTGGCAGATTTACAAGCCAGAGAGGGACCCACCTGCAGCAGGGCACTCTGGGGCCTTGCCTCCCCGTGGGCCATTGCCAGCCCCCCTAAATGAGACTGTCTTGGCCTCCGAGGCTCCTCCGAATTCCCCAAATGGATTTCTGGCCAAGGGCAGGGGAGGCTGGCCCTGGTCCCAGCTCCCCCAGAGGGGTTTGGCAGGCACCAGGCTGACAGCCACTACTGAACTGGCCTGAGCAGGGGAGAGCTGGCCTGACCCCTAAATGCACTGCCCTCCTCACATCCTGTTGGGAAGCCTGAGACCAGACACAAGACTGGTCTCTAAGCAAGGCAAGTGTGTCCCGGCGTTCCCAAGTGCAGTCATTCCTACCTATGTCGTCACGCTGGGGGTGGGGGCCTGGGGTGTCCTAACCACTCGCTACAGCCCTGCCCTGTGGCTGAGGCCGTGAGTGAGTCCTTTCACCTCCCTGGGCCTAATTCCCAGGTTAAATAATGAACAGAGTAATGTGTATCTAACAGAGTACTTCTAAGGGCCTTCAAAGTTGGAGTCCCAGGGAAACAAGTGGCACATTCCAGATAAGTCATGTAGGTTTAGGGGATCCCTGGGTGGCTCAGTGGTTTGGCACCTGCCTTCAGCCCAGGATGTGGTCCTGGAGTCCCAGGATCGAGTCCCCATGTCGGGCTCCCTGCATGGAGCCTGCTTCTCCCTCTGCCTGTGTCTCTGCCTCTCTCTCTCCCTGTGTCTCTCATGAATAGGTAAATACAATCTTTTAAAAAAAAGTCATATAGGTTTAGATACCACAAGGGACAGTTTAAAAATTGAGTGGGGAGACCCAGGAGAGCTCAGTGATGCCAGAGTCATTACTGCCCCTTCCCCCAAAGGGACACATGGAAGGAAAGAGCCATGTGACGTAGGACCCCTTGAGAGGAGCAGTGACCTTTGGTGGAGTGTCACAGCCAGCCTGAGGTCACCCTGACCCAGAAACAAACTCCCTTCCTGCCTGTCTGGTGCTCACCGTGTCCTGCTGGTGCTCACCGTGGCCAAGCCTGACAGAAAGCCAGTCTGCAAGGAGCCCAGTGATGTGGGGTGGATTCTTGGGCCACAAGTGGGGGCACCAGGGGGGGGGTGATGGTGGACGCTGAAGGGCAATCAGAGATTGTCCAGAGCTAGGCTCCAGGCGACACTGTGAGTGAAGGGGACTTGTCCAGTGCTCTCACAGAGCAGGTGCCTGGGTGACTTTGGGGGAGACAGAGCCCCGTGGGGGAGAAGGCCTACCCTGTGGAGCCTGTTCCGGGGGTGCTGACTGGCATCTCTGTCCACAGCACATTCAGGAGTTCATCAATGAGACCTGGAGGGTGCGCACCGGCCAGCCGCTGCCCCGTCACCTAGTCCTGTTGGTGTGGTCCCTCATTGTGTCTCTGTACCCCCTGGGGGGCCTCTTCGGAGCGCTGCTTGCTGGGCCCCTGGCCGTCATGCTGGGAAGGTAAGTGCTTTCTTGTGTTTGCCCCCGAGACCCCTTGATGAGAGGTCCCCCAGTCTGTAGGCTGAGGAAGGTGGGGGAAGGAGGAGGCCCTGCAGGTAGAGGCCCAGGCCTGCTCTCCTCCTACCTTACCTGCGGCTTCACCACAACCATCACATTTCTAAGCAGATTTGATAGAGGGAAGGGCCTTGTGCTCTGAGGGAGGGAGAACTCCTGATTTCTGGTTCCATGTCGGCCAGCAAGTGCTATTGCACCGTCCACTAGTGTCTCCTCTTCAGGTCTCATTCCTCCACTCTGGATCCAACTGATAGGTTTTTTTTTTTTTTTTTTTTTTTTTAAGATTTTATTTATTTATTCATGACAGACACACAGAAAGAGGCAGAGACACAGGCAGAGGGAGAAGCAGGCTCCATGCAGGGAGCCCGATGCGGAACTTGATCCTGGGACTCCAGGAAGGCAGAAGCTGAACCGCTGAGCCACCCAGGGATCCCCAACTGATACAGTTCTTGGGGTGCAAACCAGAGAGACAGGCTCATACTAAGTAAATAATAAACAAGGGTGTCTGGCTGAGTCAGTGGAGCACGGGACTCTTGATCTAAGGATTGTGAGTTCAAGCCCCACATAGGGCAGGGAGCCTACTTAAATAAAAAATGTTTTTAAAGATTTTATTTATTTATTTGAGATGGAGGGAGCACACAAGCAGTGAGGAGGGGCAGCGGGAGAGGGAGAAGCAGACTCCCTGCTGAGCAGGGAGCCCAATGTGGGGCTCGATCCCAGGACCCAAGTATCATGACCTGAGCCAAAGGCAGATGTTTGAGCCACCCAGTTGCTCCTTAAATAAAAAAAATTTTTAAAAGTCTACTTGGAAAAAATAAAAATAAAAGTCTACTTGAAGGGCTCCTGGGGGGCTCAGTTGGTTAAGCATCTGACTGGTGTCTCAGCTCAGATCTTGACCTCAGGGTCGTGAGTTCAAGCCCCACGTTGGGATCCACACTGGATGTGGAACCTACTTTAAAAATAAAAATAAGGGTGCCTGGGTGGCTCAGTAGGTTAAGTATCTGACATCTTCTCACGTCATTATCCCAGGGTCCTGGGATTGAGTACCACATCAGGCTCCTTGCTCAGCAGGGAATCTATTTCTCCCTCTGCCCCTCCCCCCTGCCTGTGAGCACTCTCTCTCACACAAATAAATAAATAAAATCTTTAAAAAAAATAAAATCTTGGGCAGCCCCAGTGGTGCAGCGGTTTAGCGCTGCCTGCAGCCCAGGGCATGATCCTGGAGACCCAGGATTGAGTCCCGCTTTGGGTTCCCTGCATGGAGCCTGCTTCTCCCTCTGCCTGTGTCTCTGCCCCTCTCTCTCTCTGTCTCTGTCTCTATGAATAAATAAATAAAATCTTTAAAAAAAATAATAAAATAAAATCTTAAAATTTTTTTTAATTTTAAAAATATAATAAAAAATTAAAAGCCTACTTAGAGAGAGAAAGACAGCCTTGGGCTGACTTGATAAAAAATTGTAATAACTGGAAAGATCCTGGAGCAGCTCATAGAATGAAAGGAAATACTCAGAAGAAGCCAGTTCTTAAGAAGGACGGGATCCAAGGTGGTGTGAAGATCTCAATAGCCAGAGCTTTGGACCATAATCCCGGGGAGGATGCCTTTAGAGTACATTGGCTCCGACTGAATGTACATTGACCAATGTACATTGGCTCCAACTACATTCTATCTCCAGTGTCTTCATTCAAGATTCAGAATTCAGGAAGACAGATGGTTTTTGACCCACTGTGGGTCACACATTTATACCTGTGAAGCTGTGGCTGAGAAGCAGTGCCAGGCAGAAAGAGCAAATGGCTACCACAGTCCACCCCTTTGCTAGCCACCCTGCATGTGTAGACATGTTTCTCCTGTGTATTCAGCTCTATATGTGCCCCTCCTAGCATTCCTCAACCATACCACCAGATACACCAACATATGTGTTCACCTCTCTGAGTGAGACCACCCAGAGCATCATCTTGTCGTGCCACAGGGCCAGTATAATGGACATATTCTTTCTGAGTGCAGGACTTCCACATGATGCCCATTCCACCAACCCTGCAGTCACTTCGTAATGTTCTGCAATCGACACACTTAATGGTAAATTTAGCTGCCATTAGGACATCCCATAGGTGGAGGAAAGAAGAAGGAGTAGGGAAAACACTTAACAAGGAATAGAAAACTAGTGGGTGAATTTACTTTGAAGCACATGACGCAGGGAGTCTGGTAGTGCAGATGGAGTTCTGCTCTGTGGTTTTGGAACCGGCCCCAGGCTTTGCTTGCACTTGTTACTTCATCCTCCAGTTTTTCATTCTTGTCTTGGGCCAGTCCTTCCACTGGTTGAGGCTCTTTGCCCATCAAATCTTCATTCTTGAGTGGGCTTGGTGGACATGATGATGTGGGATCTTCAGCAGGTTATTATACTTGGAGGTCATCTGCTTCTGGATGGAGGGACTCACAATGCAGTAGTGAGTTCCATGGCACCAGCAGCTCTTCTCTCACTGGTGTAACTCCTTTTCCTTCGATGCAGATTTCATGGGCACCATGTTGTTTGTGTATTTAACCCGTCTATCTCTTAGGATGCCTTCAACTGCAAGTAACAGAAACCAGGACTTAGTTGGCTAAAACAATAGGCGGTCCTTTATCTCATACAAGAAGTGTGTGGATGGGTGCCTGCAGGTTTACCTCGGTGCCCTGGATCTGCTCCTTGGAAGGTGTGTCGTCTTCGTCCTCAGGCTTACAGCTGGAAAGTTAGAACAGTGCCTCACTCAGAGGCAACATTATCTAGCAGAAGGGAGATTTCCTGGTCAATGCCTTATAACAGAAAGAACAACAGACTTTTCAAAAAAGGTGCCATGTCTCATTGCCCAGCACCAGGTCACTAGAATAGAGAACAAGATCACCAAGTCTGGGTTAGATTATTGGGTTCAGGGGCGCCTGGGTGGCTCAGATGGTTGAGCGTATGCCTTCAACTTGGGTCATGATCCCGGGGTCCTAGGATCAAGCCCCATATAGGGCTCCCTGCTCAGTGGGGAGCCTGCTTTTCTCTCTCCTTCTGCCCCTCGTTGCTCATGCTCTCTCTCTCAAATAAATAAAATCTTTTTAAAAAATGTATTATTGGGTTCATACCTAAACCTTAAGGGGTAGGGGCACGTTCCTAAACAAATTTAGGCTCTTCTTGCAAGAAAGAAGGAATTTGCTATTACCTGATAACTGTCCCCAAATATCTAATGATACATGGTACAGTGTCCCTACATGACAGTGCTGACAGGAGCATGAAGGGGAGGAATTGAGAATTCAAATTCAGCACATATGCTCCGATTTTGACAACTTACTGTCCCACCCCAAGCGCAGGGACCCAGTGGAGTTTTTCTCCCACCCAGGGACAGATTGAAACCCTGATGTGGGGATGCCTGGGTGGCTCAGCGGTTGAGTGTCTGCCTTTGGCCCAGGGCGTGATCCTGGAGTCCCGAGATCAAATTCCACATTAGGCTCCTTGCATGGAGCCTGCTGCTCCCTCTACCTGCCTCTCTCTCTCTCTCATGAATAAATTAAATCTTTAAAAACAAACAAACCCTGATGTGTTGCCTTTTCCAGGAATCAGGGTTAGGTGTGTAGGGTGGTGAGGTGGTTAGTTAGTTTGAAGATAGGAAACTCCCGATCATTGATTCCTTTGTGCTTTCTGTCTTTAAAATTTTTTTGATTGAGATATTTTATTATATTCATATTTAAATAACTATAGGTAAACATAAACCATGTATGGTTTATTTGAAATTATATTTTATTTTGATTACATTTTATTAGATGCACACAGCCGTCTGCAAACCAAGGTCAAGTTTTATTTTATTTTATTTATTTATTTTTTAAAGATTTTATTCATTTATTCATGAGAGACACACAGAGAGAGGCAGAGACACAGGCAGAGGGAGAAGCAGGTTCCGTGCAGGGAGCCCGATGCGGGACTTGATCCTGGGACTTCAGGATCACAGCCTGGGCCGAAGGCAGATGCTCAACCACTGAGCTACCCAGGTGCCTATTTTGTTTTGTTTTAAACCAAAGACAAGAAAGAGGCCTTGGTGTGCCTTGGGAGAAGGGTGGTAGAGTGGTCAAGTAGGCATGCTGACATGAGCAGCTTGCTCACGAGAAAGAACCTTTGGGACCCACACCGGGCACCACTGAAAGAGTGACTGAGTGCTACCGGACACACTCAGTCTCAGCATAGGAGTGTCATATGGCTCACAGTGCATGATGGATACATGGCCACAAAGGGTCCTACAGTCTGGTATAGGGACTACTGACAAGGTTAGGGTTCGTCTTTCTTTCTTTCTTTCTCTTTCTTTCTTTCTTTCTTTCTTTCTTTCTTTCTTTCTTTCTTTCTTTCTTTCTTTCTTTCCTCTCTTTCTCTCTTTCTCTCTTTCTCTTTCTTCCTTTTTCTTTCATTCATTCATTCATTCATTCATTTTATTCATTTATTCATGAGAGACACACAGAGAGAGGCAGAGACATAGGCAGAGTTCGGAGAAGCAGGCTCCCTGCAAGGAGCTCAATGCAGGACACAGTGCCAGGACCCCGGGATCATGCCTTGAGCCGAAGGCAGATGCTCAACTGCTGAGCCACCCAGGTGCCCTGGTTAGGGTTATTTCTAATTAAGAGGATGGTAATTCAGTGAAGTAGAGTGGCTTTGCTCCAAAGCTCTAGGTTTGCATTATGATTCTCCTTTTAGACAACTGTCACAGCCACTTGGAGCACCATAGCTCCACTAGGTCTAAAGGGGCCAATAGCAGAGCTCTTTGCACTAAGTTTGGAGCCACTAGAGAGTACTATTCTTGCTGATCTCCACCTGGAGCTGCCAGGTTTTCAAATCACCTGGTTTATGTGCATGACGCCCAGTTCTGTACACACTCTCTCCAAAAAGGGAAGATGCCCTCTGAGAGTTTCCCGTCCTTCTTAGAGGGAGGGCAGCGATTTCTCATGTACTTTGGAGGAAATATGATGGTGTATGTTAGTCCTTTGGACCTCAGGGACTTCACTCATGTGGTGGCCCCCTCATTTTCAAGTTTCCACTCTTTGTCATGCTTGTGCCTTACAAGACCTCTAGTGTACTATTCTGGTGCCCATTCTCCCCCGACCTTTCAGTATAAGGTCATCAAAGAAGTGGGCCAGCAGAACGTGCTGTGGGTTGTGCAGCTCCCCATGGAAGGGATTGTGGTCCAGAGCTGGAAAGCTGCTCTATCCTCAGGCAGGTCAGTAAAGGTGCATTACTGCTGGGTGAAAGCGGAGCATTTCTGGGGTTGTCTGTGTTCTGAAGTGGAGCAAAATGCACTTTCCAAATAAATACCCCACAAGTGAAGTGCTTTATTAATTTGTAGCACCGAGGAAACCATATATGGTTTTCAACTGGCGTTACCATTGGACCAAGTTTGCTATAACCTGTGCCATCCTCCATTCTCTAGACACAGGAGAGCTGTGCTTTAGCTCATATTCTCTCACCGATGTGCTGTTGACTTTGGGTAGAATACTGGCCTCTAGGATCCTCCCTGTCGGTACAGCATGTCCCTGTTCAGGGTCAGGAGTCCCAGAGCCGGGGCATCGTCCCGGTGGAGCAGCTGACATCTCCAGTTCCCACTCCCCAGGCTGCAGTCTGTCCCACTGAACGAGGCCTGGGCCCCCCAGCCATCCTGGAAGTTCTAAGAAATGATCTATGATCCCTGGAGGAAAATGTGAGTGGACTTTACTGGGCTTTCAATGCTTCCCTCCCTTTACTCTGAAGGTCCCTGGTCTTCTTCTCTAGGGTTTTATTGAGTTTGAGAAATCAGATGGCAGGCCCCTCATTTTACAAAGGAATGGGAGGAAAGCAAGGTTTAATCTGAAAAGGTGAAGCCATGAAATACAAATTTTGTCATTTCGAGCTGTGGTGCAGTCAGAAAGGAGAGGAACGTGCGGTATGTTGGGAGGGGGACATGGGTCCCAGACACAACGGCTGGTGGTCATTTCCATTTGTAGCTTAGACTCCTTGACACAGCTCTTACATACACCCATGCAGGTCTGATCGGGGCTGGCTGGAGCTGCAAAGAGGGGTCCCCCGGGGAAAGTCCCCCCCACTGAACCGGAGCCTCTCTGGCCTGCATTCCACTTCCCCCTAGGAAGAAGTCCCTCCTGGTGAATAACATCTTTGTGGTGGCCGCAGCTTCCCTGTTTGGCTTCAGCCGCAGAGCAGGCTCCTTTGAGATGGTCATCCTGGGCAGGCTGCTCATAGGAGTCAGTGCAGGTATGGGGGGACACAGCTCATCCTGCCTCTCTATTCCTGCTCATTCAGGTACTCTATTCATTCGTTTGTTCTCTTTGTTTCTTTTATACATTAATGCCTTTTCTTTCTTCATGTTTTTCGTTCATGCTTACCTCTTCTTTTGTAAAATGATTTTTTATACATTTTTTAAAGACTTTATTTATTCATGAGAGAGAGAGAGAGGCAGAGACACAGGCAGAAGGAGAAGCAGGCTCCATGCAGGGAACCTAACATGGGACTCGTTCCCCGTCTCTAGGATCAGGCCCTGGGCTGAAGGCGGCGCTAAACCGCTGAGCCACCCGGGCTGCCCTTGCAAAATGATTAATTATGGTTTATCTCAAAAGGCTCATATAACTAGACACTTAAAGTGGATATAGAAGCATGAAAAAAATTTTAAAAAATAGAAACATGAGGGATGTCTGGGTGGCTCAGTGGTTTAGCGCCACCTTCAGCCCAGGGCGTGATCCTGGAGTCCTGGGATTGAGTCCCACATCGGGCTCCTTGCATGGAGCCTGCTTCTCCCTTTGCCTGTGTCTCTGCCTCTCTCTCTCTCTCTGTGTCTCTCATGAATAAATAAAATCTTAAAAAAAAAGGGATGGGTTCTCAGATCTTCCCTATGGAGTCAGAGTAGCCCATTAGGGGCACCTTAGTTTCTGGGGCTTGTCATGTGAGTAAGCAGAGCTTTAAGCACATCTACCTGGGCTTTTACAGACAGCCATCCACAAATCCCCTCTTGACTTGCTACTGTTTATACAGCCAGGTGTCTATGTGTATATTAGATATCTAGAAGGTACTCTCAAGCTTAGTGGCTGTGCACACATCTAGGCGTGAGCATGAGTGTCCAGCCCATGTACCTGGGGGAAAGTGCCCCCAAGGAGCTCCGAGGAGCCGTGGCCATGACCCCAGCCATCTTCACTGCCCTGGGGATCGTGATGGGTCAGGTGGTTGGACTCAGGTAAGTATCCTTTCTCCATATGCCCTGAGTGGTTTGAGGGATGCCAGAAAAAGCCCTTTGCCTAAATTTCTCCTCTATCCATTAAGTGTACTAAGGCATTGCTCCTTGGAATTAAGAAATCTTTGTGTTGAAATCCTGTCTACATCCATCTGGCTAATACGCAAAACACAAAACAGGTATTAGTCAATCACCCTTCAGTGTGAATCACCATTTTCCCTCCTCTCTAGATCAGGGAGCAAAGAACAGATCTTAACAAGAGAGAGGATGAAGGTTTGGGCTTTTAAAGGGGATCATATCCTGGTTATCCCAGAAAAGAAAGGAGAATGCAGAGCCTGGAGCCCTAGGAAGAGGAGTTGCTATGGATAAGGTGGGGCCATGGCCCTACCTTATCTTGGGACCCTATCTGGGGTGAGAGGTGTCCAGACCCAGAACTGGTTAGAAAGAAGCAGATAGCAGGGCGCCTGGGTGGCTCAGATGGTTAAGTGTCTGCCTTGGCTCAGGTCATGATCCCAGGGTCCTGGGATGGAGCCCTGCATGGATTTCCCTGCTCTGCAGGAAGCCTGCTTCTCCCTCTCCCTCTGGCTGCTGCTCCCCTGCTTGTGCCCTCTCTGTCAAATAAAGAAATAAAATCTTTTTAAAAAAAGGAAGGAAGGAAGGAAGGAAGGAAGGAAGGGAGAGAGAGAGAGAGAGAGAGAGAGAGAAAGAAAGAAAGAGAAAGAGAAAAAGAAAGAAAGAAAGAAGAAAGAAAGAAAGAAAAAAAGAAAGAAAGAAAGAAAGAGAAAGGGAAGGAAAGGAAAGAACGAACCAGAGAGCAATACAGGTTTTCTACCCTCAGGAGGGCAAACAGGCAGGGGACAGGCATGGGGGGGTGGGGGGAGGAGTGAGGGAATTTGAGGGCAAGTGGGGAGGGCTCTGACAAGGAAGCACCTGGTCTGGCCTCTCTTCTGCCTCCCCAGGGAGGTCCTGGGTGACCCATGGGCCTGGCCCCTGCTGCTGGCCAGCTGTCTGGTGCCTGGAGTGCTCCAACTTGCCTCCCTCCCTCTGCTCCCTGAGAGCCCACGCTACCTCCTCATTGACTGTGGAGACACTGAGGCCTGCCTGGCAGGTAAGTCCCTGACCTTGGGTCCCCAGACCACCCTTGACCTAGGGGCACATCCCTCCAGAGCATGTGAATCTCCATTTCTTGGGTTGCATTTGTCAGGGAAAAGCTGTCCCTCACTTTTGTGCCATCCATCCATCTCTTCAAAACTCTTTACCGGGGTGCCTGGGTGGCTCAGCTAGTTAAGTGTCTGACTTTGGCTCAGGTCATGATCTGAGGGTCCTGGGATCGACCTGCATTGGGCTCTGTGCTCAGCGAGGAGTCTGCTTCTCTCTTTCTCTCTCTCTCTCTCTCTCCCCCTCCCTCCCTCCCTCTACCCCTCCCCCTGCCCGTGTTCTCTCTCTAATAAATAAAATCTTTAAAAATTTTTTTAAAAAGCAACTCTTTACCAAGGGGCTGTCCTAAGTGCCAAGGCAGTGGGGTAGGCCGTGGGTCAGTCCCTGACCTCCAGGAACTGCAGGATGGTGCCAGGAAAGAGCCCTCCCCTCTACCACATATGCAAGATGAAACACCGCGTAAGGCTTCATGGGCCCAATGCCACCTGGGTGCTGATAGGCTGATTTATTAGCAATGGCCAGATAATAATGTCCAAGAACATCAAAATCTCAGGCTTAAACCAATAATCCTTTATGGCTTCTACTCATTTACTTGCTGGGCTCGCTTCATGACTGCTGATCTCAGCTGGGATGGCTCATAAGTCTGGGAATCAGCCAGTCAGCCAGTTCAGGCTGGTCTGGGCTGGAGCAATTAAGTTCTGCGGCACTTGCCTCTCCTCTCGCTCTTGGTACCAATGGGCTGGCCCAGGGATGTTCTTTTGGCACAAGAAAGCGGATCCAATTGAACAAGCACTTTGCAAATCTGTGGTCCCCTGTGCCCATGAACATCACCGGCCATGTTGCTGAACCCAAAGTCAAGGGAAGGGAAAACAAATGGCATATCCTCTCACATGGCAAGGGGTGTTGATCTAGAAAAGGGTGAGGACCAGGGCCCGCTCATGCACCTTCTCAGCTTACCATCACGGCCACAGCTATTATTGATACCCCTTGCCTGTGCAAAACAAGTTCAATGCCACCGGGGCCCCACAGTCTCATCCAATCATGGCATCAGTCTTGCAGTCCAGGATCTTAAGATCACATCAAGTCTCTATGTGCCTCCTCTTGATCCAAAGACCTAGGACTAAAAACACAGATCTCCTGTCCCTCTGAACTCAACACAAGATGGTGGAAGTAGGACAGGGTAACCTGAACTAACCCTCATTTTAAAAAAGGAGGGGTTGAGGGAACAGAAAGCAGTCACCAGTCCTTAATGCTGAAGTGCTCCTGGAAAAATGCTGTCAGATTTCCCTGCTCTAGGGGCCGGGAATGTTCCTTGATCAAGTCCTGGCTCTGCCCCCTGGGAGGGGCTCCCCAGGCCATGGTTTCCCCAGGTTCTGGCTTCTGCCCTCTGAGATATCCTTCCTTGACACCTTCTGAAGAGGGCATTGCAAGTGTGCCCACAGAGAGCTGGGGCATCGGAGTTCCTGTGTGGCTTGGTCAGTTAAGCATCTGCCTTCTGCTCTGGTTATGATCTCGGGGGCCTGGGATCGAGCCCGCACCAATCCCCCTGCTCAGTGGGGAGTCCACTTCTCCCTCTCTCTCCTCTGCCCCTCCTCCTGTTTGTGCTCATACTCTCTCAAATAAATAAGTAAAATCTTTAGAAAAAAAAAAGTTGGGGCACAGAAATCTTTACATTTCAAATTGTCTTGGTCCCTTTTCATCCAGGCTGGCAGAGCTTTTGTCAATATAATTTTCTCAAAAACAATGTGATTTTTCTACGAATTTGATTTGCCAAAAAGCCACACCCACAAGTCTTTTTCAGACCTGCTTCTCTCTGAGACTGAATTACTGAAATTGGGGGCATGTCAGGCTGCAGGGGTCCATCACCCTAAAGCCCCCCAGTGACCCTTTTTCCAGCCATGAGGGTTCATGAGGCACTGCACTAAGCCACACCTTTTTTTTTTTTTTTAAGAGTTTATTTATTTATTCATGAGAGACACAGAGAGAAGGAGAGGAGAGACACAGGCAGAGGGAGAAGCAGGCTCCATGCAGGGACTCGATCCTGGGTCTCCAGGATCACGCCCTGGGCCAAGGGCAGACGCTAAACTGCTGAGCCACCCAGGGATCCCAACTAAGCCACACCCTTAATGTCATTGTTACCTGAGTCCATAGCACCCTGGCAGTGCTCTGGATTTGATCCTGGCTTTCAGGCTGTAGCTTAATATGGAACTCTTTGCTAATTGGAGGGGTTCAGAGGAGAAACAAGTTTATTGTTTCTTTTTGCTTTATATTAAACCAATCTAGTGAATTCCAGAATGAGTTAAATTGAATTAAATCTTATTCCAAAAAAAAAAAAAAAAAATCTTACTCCCTCTCAAGGTCTTTTTTGAGCACCTTTTTTTTTTTTTTCTGATAGTAAGCTTAGAATACTCAGCTAAAAACAACCAATTCATGCTTTCACCAGGCAAAGATCTCTTGCCTCTTGTCCAGAAGTTCATGAGGTCTGTTTTCTTTCTTCCCCACTACTGCCCTGCATACCCAGGCTTCCAGTTTTCCAGCCCCCTCACCTTCCCTGCCTGTCTTGAAATTAGTCGGGTAGATTCCAGGTCCTAGTACGGTAGGTAGCATCCACTCCTGGTACCTGTTAATTAATTCCTCAGTTTTCTGTTGCTGCCTAATAATCATATCTCAGTGGCAAACAGAAAAGCAATTACTTTTTTGATTGCTTTTTTGATTTTGAACTCAATCACTCTTGAGTTCCCAGGGGTTGGCTGAGGTCGACTGTGCCTGGCTGGTGACCTTGCTGCTCTTGGTGGCTCATGCAGATCTGCTGGGTGCTGGCTAATTTAGGAGGGTCCCTGCCGGGCCATCTCTGCAATTCCTGGGACCAGTGGGCCAGCTCCGCCCATCACCCTTTTGTGATGGGAGAAGAGCAAGAAGAAATAAATGAGCAAGGTCTCTTAAGGCTTGGGCTGAAAATTGCATACCCTCCCTACAGCCTCATCTACAGACCCGAGCCAGTCACATGATCCATACCTTGCCCCTTGGGTGCAGGAAGCTGCACAGATCCCCTAGCAGAGGGCCCGGCTAGGGGAAGGGGGGAGGACTGGGGCCGTTGCTGGGTCATGGCCGTCTGCCACAGTGCGTCCCTTCTGATGTATCCGCAGGAACCCGAGCTCCTACAGCCTTTTCTGGTCCCTGATGCCCTGAAATGACAGGGGCGGGATAGCGATGCCCCTCCGATGGGGGCGGGGGGTGCCCAGCACGGGGGTGAAGGGCGCTGGGGTGGGGGCTCACTGTGGAGGGCCGCAGAGGGGCTGAGGCCCAGCGCCCTCCTACCTGCACCCCCAGCCCTGCAGCGGCTGCGGGGCACCGCCGACGTGGCGCAGGAGCTCTCGGAGCTGGACGAGGAGCGAGCCGCCTGCCGGGGCCAGCGAGCGCGGCGCCCGTGGGAGCTGCTGCAGGACCGCGGGCTGCGGAGGCAGGTGACCAGCCTGGCCGTGCTGGGCGGCGCCTTGGAGCTGTGCGGGAACGACTCAGTGAGCCCCCCGTCCCCGCCCCGGGCCGCTGCCGAGCGCAGGCAGCCGCAGCCCGGCCCTCCCCTCCGCCCTCCCTTCCCAGGTGTACGCAGTCGCCTCGTCGGTGTTCCGGGGGGCCGGCGTCCCCGACGCGGAGGTCCAGTACGCCGTCGTGGGCACCGGGAGCTGCGAGCTGCTGGCGGCCTGCGTGTCGGTGAGTCGCCGCGCTCCGGGCTGACCCCCACCAGCCCTGGGGGGGCGGCGGGGCCTGGGGTCCTGAGCGCTTTTCCGCTCCAGGTCACTGTGCTCCAATGGGGCGAGTTAGCCAACATTTATTGAGCACCAACTGTTGACCGTGCACTTAAAACACCATTTGAAGGGACGCCTGGGTGGCTCAGCAGTTGAGCGCCTGCCTTCGGCCCAGGGCCTGACCCTGGAGACCTGGGATCGAGTCCCGCGGGCTCCCTGCGTGGAACCTGCTTCTCCCTCTGCCTGTGTCTCTGCCTCTCTCTGTGTGTCTCTAAAATCTTTTTAAAAAAACCCACACCATTTGCAGATGACCAAAGGACTGACCTAATTAATAATGCCTTAATCTCCTGGAGCAATCAGCTGCTCCTAACTGCCCCCTCCCACCCACCACCAGCTTCCCACTGCTCACCTCTAACCGGGGCAGCGGGCTCCAGTCCCTGCCGTCACCAGGGCTCCTTTCCTTTGCAGTGTGTGCTGATCGAGAGGGTGGGCCGCCGCGTGCTGCTGATAGCAGGCTACTCCCTGATGACCTGCTGGGGAAGTATCTTCACCGTGGCCCTGTGCCTGCAGGTAAGGGGGCTGGACACGAGGGTTGCGGCTTGGGACCGCCTGATGTCCATCTCTCTCCATCCCCTCTGCCCCTTTACTACAGAGCTCCGTCCCCTGGATGCCCTACCTGGCCATGTCCTGCATCTTTGCCTTCATCCTCAGCTTTGGCATTGGCCCCGGTGAGTGGGCCCAAGGAACCCTGGGCTTTGAGCTTTGTGGAAGGAGCATGAATGTCTGCGTGCATGGTGGGTGGCTGTGAATGCCGTGTCACCTGCATGCCCTCCACCCCGCCTACCTGTACCAAGGCTTCTGGGAGGGAATGGCGGGAGGAAGGGGGGCGGATCTCCACTCCCATGTCAAGGACAAGGTGAGGGAAAGGCTGGGCAGGCGGGCCCAGCTGGCAGCCCACTGTCCCTGCTCCTCCTCCTAGCCGGAGTGACAGGGATCCTGGCCACGGAGCTGTTTGACCAGAAGTCCCGGCCTGCTGCCTATATGGTCTGCGGAGCGCTCATGTGGATCTTGCTCTTCCTGGTCTGGCTGGGGTTTCCGTTCATCATGGTAGGCCTGCCCCGCTGCCCCCACCCTTCATGGGGCCCTGGCCTTAGGTTTCATCTCTGTCAGCAGGAGAGGCCCAGTGGGAGGTCTCTATCCAGGGAGACTGAGGCTGGTGGGGTTAGGACTCATCTGAACCAAGAGGGACAAATCCCTCATCACCGCCTGTCATGAGGCCTTCTGTCTGGTGGCTGAATGGGGCCACACCAGGGCTTCGGGTCTCTCTTTTCACCCGCAGGAGGGCTTGTCCCACTTTTTCTATGTGCCTTTCCTTGGTGTCTGTGTCTGTGGGGCCATCTATACTGCCTTCTTCCTCCCCGAGACCAAAGGCAAGAGCTTCCTGGAGATCTCCGAGGAATTGGACAGACTCAGCTTCCTTAAGCAGAACCAGGGCCCTGACTGGTCGGGCCCAGAAGTCATCCTGTCCACAGAGCTGTAGCTCTGTAGGTACGGTGGGGGCCCAGAGCCAGCTGTTGCTCTCTCCTTTGCTTCCTGCTGAGGGTCCTGGCCTCTGCATTCCCTAATTCTTGCATTCATTTGTTTAATGAGTGCTTATTAAGAACCCACTGCATGCACGCTTGGTGCCAGGTGCTTAGCAATCTGTGGTGAGCCAGAGAGACAGGATCAGGACCTGCTGGTGCCCTGTCTAGAGGCAATTAACAGGAAACCAATAAAAATAATCACAAACTCTAGGAAATGCTGTAGGAGAAAATACAGATTATGAAGTGTGTGCATACTAGGGAGCCTCACTTAGTTTGAGGAGGGTGGTCAGAAAAAAATTTTCTGGGGGCACCTGGCTGGCTCAGTCGATATAGCATGAGACTCTTGATCTCAGCGTTGTGGGTTTGAGAGCAGTGTTGAGTGTAGAGATTACTTAAAAATACACTCTTTGGGCACCCGGGTGGCTCAGTCAGTTAAGTGCCCTGCTCTTGATTTTGGCTCAGGTCATGATCTCAGGGTGGTGAGATCAAACCCCATGTCAGGCTCCACACTGGGCATGAAGCCTACTTGGGATTCTCCCTCTCCCTCTCCCTCTGGTTTTCCCCTCCCCTGACCTCTAGATGTGTGTGTGTGTGTGTGTGTGTGTGTGTGTGTGTGTGTGTATATAATTTGATGAGTTTTGGCAGATGTATATGCCCATGAAACCACCACCACCACAAAGTAGAACACTCACATAACCCCAAAAACTGCCTCGTACCCCTTTGCAATCAGTAGGCCCCCACCTGCAGCCCTAGGCAACCACAACCTGCCATCTGCCCCCATAGGTCACATTTGCTCTTTATAGAGTTTGATATAATGCTATACTTTATATATGCATTTGTATCTGTGTTTGCTCCAAATAAAGTTTTTGGGATTCCCGCATGTTGTCACATGTATTAGTATATGTTCCTTTGTGTTGCTGAGCAGTATTCCACTGCATGGATGTATTGTAATTTGTTTACCATTTACCTGTTGATGGATATTTTGGGCTGTTTCTGAATCTTGGCCATCATGAATAAAACTGCTATAAACATTTCTGTACAAGTTGTTGTGTAGAAGAATGTTTTAATTTCTTTTGGGTAAATGAATTACTGAGTTTAACAGCAAATGTATGTTTAGGGGCACCTGGCTGGCTCAGTTGTTAGAGTGTGTGACTCTTGATCTTGGGGTCGTGAGTTCAAACCTCATGTTGAGTGTAGCGATTACTTAAAAATAAAAGCTTTTAAGGGCAACCCGCTTGGGTCCCCTCTTTGGGAGCTTTGTACTCCATCATTCAATAAACTTTACTATTGCTCAATAGACCTTGCTTTGCTACCCACCAAAAAATAAAATACTGAATGTATGTTTAACTAAGAAGACAAACAAAACTATAGAAGAAATTTTTCCAGGAGCTCCTGAGTGGCTCAGTTGGTTAAGCATCTGACTTTGGTACAGGTCATGATCTCAGGCCCCACATCAAGCTCCCAGTTCAGCGAGGAGCCTGCTTCTCCTTCTCCCTCTACTCCTCCCCACTGCCTGTGCTTTGTCAAATAAATGGATAAAATCCTTTAAAATTGTCTTTTGGGACACCTGGGTGCTCAGGGGTTGAGTGTCTGCCTTTGGCTCAAGGTTTCGGGATTGAGTCCCACATCGGGCTCCCTGCATGGAGCCTGCTTCTCCCTCTGCCTGTGTCTCTTTCTCTCTCTGTGTCTCTCATGAATAAGAATCTTAAAAAAATTGTCTAAGAGCAGAAATCTTTAATTTGATGAAGCCCAATTTATCAATTTTATCTCATGTGATTAATGCTTTTTTGTGTCCTCTCTTTATCTGTCTCAACATTGCAAAGATTTCCTTCTAAATGTTTGATAGTTTTAACTTTTACATTTATGTTGATCAGTTTTCTCTTAATTTTTTTCTTAAAGATTTTATTTATTCATGAGAGACACAGACAGAGAGGCAGAGACACAGGCCGAGGGAGAAGCAGGCTCTCTGTGGGGAGCCTGATGTGGGACTCCATCCCAGGACTCCAGGATCACGCCCTGGGCCAAAGGCAGACAACCACTGAGCCACCCAGGGGACCCATGTTAATTTTTGTGTATGGTGTAAGAAAAGGGTTGAAATCAATGGTGATGACCTCAACCATCTTCTCAGCCCTGGGGATCCTTAACCAACTGAACCACCCAGGAGCCCCAGAAACCAGTACTTGTTATTATTGTTTTACACAGGAGAAGGGGAGGCACGTGAAGGCAGTGGCTTGTCTAAGGTCCAAGGCCACATCACCAGGTGGTGGGCCAGGACTGACCTGGGTGGTCTTGACCACTGCGCCATGTTGCTCCCCCTGCCCTGTTTGGCTACCTCACCCCATTCCGTGGAGGAGGTCCATAGGCCACCTGAAGGGTCCCAGGAGACACTATGGATTTGTGATGTACCTGGGGCTTGAGCTGGGGCGCAGGGTGGGGCCAGACTGGTGGCAGGACCTGGAGGCCAAGGAGGCCAAGGGGCCACATCTCAGTCTCCGCGAGGGCAGGCGGGGAGGAGCCCACTATGTGGCCCTTCACCGCAAAGCCTGCAGGAGGTCAGAGTCTTACACCAAGGGTTCTCTGGCTCCATTCCATAGGCAGCAGGGAATCAAAGATAAAGGAGAACCAGATACCCAAAGTAAGACAAGGATGCTGAGGTGGAGCCCAGGTCCCATAACCAAGGCTCTGGCCATGGAGCAAAATCCCAGGGGTAGATGCCAACGTTCTGCAGACACACACACACACACACACACACACACACACACACACCCCACAGCTTTCTTTGGAGGCAGACCATGAAGATGCATCCACAGAGGCCCAGGTGATGAGGCCTAGAGATGGATGGGTTTCCAGCTGGAGGTGTCAGGAAGGCTTCCTGGGGGCCACTGGTGCTGCTGGATGGAGACAGGAAAGCTCTTGGACAGAGTAGAGGTGCAGGAGGGGAAGCCCGGCATTCCTGGGGGGAGAAGTGCTCTGAGGTGAGGTGGGGAGCCTGGAAGGCCAGGTGGGGAATTTAGCCTGAGATCATAGGGAGCCAGACCCTCCACTGGTCTCCTCCCCTGACACTCCAGTGACCAGTGGCCCCACACTCTGAAGTGCCCACCCCACCAAGGTGCAGGCTTATGCCCCCCTCTGGGAGGTGAGGCTTTCCCAGAAGGACACCACCTTGGGGACAAGCAGCTATGAGGTTTCCGTGATATGGGTCTGAGTGGGGCTGCATCACGGTCACCCCCAGTGCAGCGGGAGGAGCAGGCCAGTGTCCTAGGGGCTCCTGAAAAGCCTGGCCTCGGCTTTGAGGGGATCCTGTGAAGAGGGGATCCTGTGAGGGGACAGGACCTGGACGCCAGGGAAGGAAAGCTCAGTCGCCCTCTCTTTGCATGCCCACCTTTGGGGGTTCAGGCGTATTAGCTCATTCCCTGCTCTGGGACATTTAGTTGTAATACAGTAAGTCCCGGTAGCATTTACTGAGCACCTGCTATAAGTCAGGGACTTTGCACTTTGTCCTTTCAGCTCCTTTAACCTTCACACAAGTCTATGGGAAAGGAATTACCACCTGAAGCCCCCTCCTCATTCTGAAACTGAGGCTCTGAGCCTGTAAGTGACTGTGTCCAGATCACCTGCTCTGAACCACATCTCAGGGGCCTGTGGGGGTTAGCTGGCCATGACTGCTGGCTCCCCACCATGCCCTGGCCCTTCCTTCGCAATGTGGTGGTCTCTTGGCAGACACCCCTCTTTGTAATCCTGTTAGGTACATCTGATCACCAGTGGGAGTGATGACACCCCAGGCGTTTTTCCACTATGGAAGGAAGGAGAATGGTCTTTGCTTATCTGTGCTGCAAATTTACCACATTCAATGAACAAGGACAGGGGACTGGTGAGTTCAGGGATGGTCGAGGGCTCTGGGCTGGCTGAGTTTTTGCTATAGGGGTGTCAAGGCTTGTGTGGCCTGGGGAGGGGTGCCGAGGGAGACCCAGCTGGTGGGAGCCAGTACAAGGGCAGACTGCCCATGGACACGGGCTGCCGGTGGGGGAGAGGCCTCAAGGGGACAAGCAGGTAACCCCGCAGTGGGATGCCAGCAGGCCTCTCTGCTCCCATACCCTCCTTCCAGCTTGGGTAACTCGGATCCTGTCCACAGAGATGTCCCTGGCCTTCAGGGTCTGCTGGGTGCTCCTGTGAGCCATAGTCCCCCTTATCCAGCTGGCTTTTCCCTCCATTGGGAGGTTTCCTTCCCTCCCACCTCTGTGTCCAGCAGCGCTTTCCCACTGGACAGTTCTAGGTGGTTCTCCTGTAAGCATCTTTGCTACAAGTGTTTTGCCATATAACCAATTGGCTGTGAGACAGTTTTGCCATAAAAGATAAAAAAAATAAATAGCTGGTTGAGTTCTTTGGTTTCATCAACTGGTTGACAGTTTAGATTCAATTCTCCATTGACACAGTACTCCCATTTGTATATATTTTTTAAAGATTTTATTTATTTGGGGATCCCTGGGTGACTCAGCGGTTTAGCGCCTGCCTTTGGCCCAGGGCGTGATCCTGGAGTCCTGGGATCGAGTCTCACGTCAGGCTCCCGGCACGGGGCCTGCTTCTCTTCCCTCCTGTGTCTCTGCCTCTCTCTCTCTCTCTCTGTCTATCATGCATAAATAAATAAATCTTAAAAAAAAAGATTTTATTTATGCATGAAAGACACACACAGAGAGAGGCAGAGACATAGGGAGAGAGAGAGAAGCAGGCTCCCTGCAGGAAACCCAATGTGGGACTCGATCCCGGGACTCCAGGATCACACCCTGAGCCGAAGGCAGATGCTCAACTGCTGAGCCACCCAGGTGTCCCATTTGTGTATTATATAAATCCTAGCCTTCATAATGGTCTATACAGTGGTACAGGGTTATTGAACCAACATTTCCCACAGAACTACAGTGCGTCTATCAATGGATAGGTGACAATATGCCAAGAACAAACAACAGTATAGGACCTTTCACGACGTAAAACAAAACAAAACCAACTAAAACTAAACTAAGATAAAATAAAAATAGAATTACCCTATGATCCCATTAATCACACTACTGGGTATTTACCCCAAAAATACAAAAACACTAATTCAAAGGAATATATGCACCCCTACGTTTATAGCTGCATTAACTACAATAGCCAAATTGTGGAAGCAGCCCAAGTCCATCAATGGATGAACGGATAAAGAAGATGTGGTGGACGTATACAACAGAATATCACTCAGCCATCAGAAAGAATGAAATCTTGGGATCCCTGGGTGGCGCAGCAGTTTGGTGCCCGCCTTTGGCCCAGGGCGCTATCCTGGAGATCCGGGATCGAATCCCACATCAGGCTCCCGGTGCATGGAGCCTGCTTCTCCCTCTGCCTGTGTCTCTGCCTCCCTCTCTCTCTGTGTGTGACTATCATAAATAAAAGAAAAAAAAATTAAAAAAAAAAAGAATGAAATCTTGCCATTTGCAACGATGTGGATGGACCTAGAGGTGCTAAAGTAAATAAATCAGAGAAAGACAAATACCACAGGATTTCACTCATATGTGGAATTTAAGAAACAAATGAGTGAATGGAGGGGAAAAAAAAGAGAAACCAAGAAACAGAGTCCTAACTACAGAGAACAAACTGATGGTTACCAGTACAGGAGGTGGGTGGGGGATGGGTGAGATAGGTGATAGGGATTAAGGAACGCACTTGAGATGAGCAAGGCATATTGTATGGAAGTGTCAAAACGTTCTATTGTACGCTTGAAACTAATAAACATTTATGCTAGCTACACTGAAATTAAAATGAAAATTTTTAAAAGAAGCTTTCACGGGCAGCCCCAGTGGCCCAGCAGTTTAGCGCCGCCTTCAGCCCACGGTGTGAACCTGGATACCCAGGATCGAGTCCCACGTCGGGCTCCCTGCATGGAGCCTGCTTCTCCCTCTGCCTGTGTCTCTGCCTCTCTCTCTCCCTCTCATGAATAAATAAATATATATAAAAAAAAAAAGCGGGATCCCTGGGTGGCGCAGCGGTTTGGCGCCTGCCTTTGGCCCAGGGCGCGATCCTGGAGACCCGGGATCGAATCCCACATCGGGCTCCCGGTGCATGGAGCCTGCTTCTCCCTCCGCCTGTGTCTCTGCCTCTCTCTCTCTCTCTGTGACTATCATAAATAAATAAAAAATTAAAAAAAAAAAAAAAAAGCTTTCACAATGTAATACAAATCTCAGTTACAAGGATGCATCCTAGGGACACCTGGGTGGCACAGTCAGTTGAGCCTCCAACTCTTGGTTTCAGCTCAGGTTGTGATCTGAGGGTCATGAGATTGGGCCCTGCATTGGGCTCTGTGCTCAGTGAGGAGTCAGCTTGAGATTCTCTCCTTCTCCCTCTCCCTCTGCTGCCAACTCCCCTCCCATTTCGTCTCTCAAATAAATCTTTAAAAAATATATGTATCCTACGGGGATCCCTGGGTGGCGCCGCGGTTTGGCGCCTGCCTTTGGCCCAGGGCGCGATCCTGGAGACCCGGGATCGAATCCCACGTCGGGCTCCCGGTGCATGGAGCCTGCTTCTCCCTCCGCCTATGTCTCTACCTCCCTCTCTCTCTCTGTGACTATCATAAAAAAAAAAAAAAAAATATATATATATATATATATATATATATACATATATATATGTATCCTAGTCTTTGGGAACAGATACCTCTCTTAATAGCAAAAAAAAAAAAAAAAAAAAAAAGAAAGAAAGAAAGGTGATACAAGATGAATTTTAAAAAAGACCCAAAAAATGCATAATACTAGGTTTTGAAAACAATTGCATAGGTACAGTCCACAAAATAAAATCAAGTGATTTGCACAGAATCCACACGTTTCAAATGTATTCAAATATTTTGTTTTTCTCAGTTTGGGTAATTTTATCTGTTTTTCATGTTTCATTGTGTCCTTTTTATTAAATTCCCTTCTTCTTGATTTTATCCTTTTTAAAAAAAATATTCTATTTATTCGTGAGAAACACAGAGAGGGAGACAGAGACCTAGGCAGAAGGAGAAGCATGCTCCCTGCGGGGAGCCTGATGTGGGACTCGATCCCAGGACCCTGGGATCAGGCCCTGAGCCAAAGGCAGATGCTTAACCACTGAGCCACCCAGGCGCCCCTTGATTTTATCTTCTATGGCAACACTGCCTTATAGACAGTTATGTGGCAAAAATATTTGCCACAAAAATACTTGCAGCAAGGATGCTTGCGGTAAGAACGCCTGCCGTGCCACCGGACGTGACACTCAGGAAGTCCTCTGCAGCAGCCAGGACTTGCACTGGGACCGCGGATGACACAGATCCTGACATGCTGTGCTTTGAACGAGGAGCTGCTTTTTCTATTGTAACTGGAAGTCAGCCGAAGGGGCTGGGCAGAGCTGTTAGAGCCCTGGGCTCCTCTGGGCTGCCACTCCCAGCTCCTTGGCTTGGGTTTTTCCAGCTCATGGCTGCTTGACAGTTGCTGCACAACTGAGGGTCATGTCCAAATTCCAGGGCGGGGGCAGGAGGAAGGAGACAGGGTTGTGCCTCCATCAACAAGGCAGCTGCCTCCCCACAAACCCCATACATTGTGTGAGTTCCTGTGGCCATACCTGGTTGCCAGGGGCAGCAAATGTTCTAATCAGACAGAATGGAGATTCCTACAGTGAGGACGAATGGGGTGAAGCTCCCAGGCAAGTCAGCCACCATGCCTGCCAACACCTCCCAGTGCATGTATCTGGCTGTTCAGCACAGAATTATCGAGCCCCTATTGAAGCCAAGTGTATTACCTTTCTCTTGCTCCTATAACAAATTACCACAAATTTAGCAGCTTAAAACAACACCAATTTATTATCTCACAGTTTCTTTGGGTCAGAAGTCCAGCACCAAGTGACTGAGTCTTCCGCTTAGGCTCTTGCACAGCCAAAGTCAAAGCGTCTCTAAGTCAACTAGGGAAGAACCCACCTCCAAGTTCATTAAGGTTGTTAGCAGAATTCAGTTCCTTGTGGTTGTACGACTGAGGCTCCTGGCCCCCTTTATCTTCAGAGCCAGTAATGATGGCACATTGAGTCGTCCTCCTGCTTCAAGTCTGACTTTTCCTTCTGCCGCATCTCACCGAGTCTAGCTGGAGAAAATTCTCTCCTTTTAAGGGCTTGTGTGATTACACTGGGACCACCCAGATAATCCATGATCATCCCCCTATCTTAAGGTCTGTAACTCTTAATTACACCCGTGTAGTGCCTTTTGTCACGTAATGTAACATATTCACAGATTCCAGGGATTGGAGCGGGGACATCTTTGGAGGCCCTCTGCTTACCACTGAGGTAACAAGTCAGAAGGTGAGCACACAGCAAGAGCCAAAAAGAGACAATCACCTCTCTCATGGAGCCTACCACCTAGCGAGAAAACACTAACTCACAAAGAGAAATGTGGTTATAGCCTTGAAGGACAGGAGAGGTGGTGGGCATATTATAGGACCACACGACAGCCAGCAGCTCTGGGGCTTTCCTGAGGAGCTGAGGCAGATGAGGGGAAGTGAATGCATATCACATTTTAGGACCAACCTGAGAGCCAAGAGCTAGGAGCATGGTACTGAAAGACAGCACGCAGACTCAGCGTACAAAGGAGGATGGTGCAAGATGTGGGGCGGGGACCACCTTACCCAGGGCATCGTGACAGCACTACCTCTAGTATCAGTGGGGACAATTACCAGTATTTAGGCCACTCAGTCCTCAGAATACTTCTCTGTAAGGTGGACACTACTAGCATCCTCAAATTACACGTAGGGAAATGGAGTCTCAGGTTAGTCTAGTGTCCAAGCTAGTAAGGGGTGGGACGGGGAGTGATATCACCTCCCCAGGTGCCTTTCTAGAAAGATGGCACTGAATGCTATGGGGAAGGGTCAGAGCAAATGGTAAATAGCTCAGAGGCTGCCCGGATCAGGGAAGACTGCTCTATGCTACAGTAACAACCTGAAAGGCAGTGGCTCACCTACAGGGACATCGCCAGCGTTTGCTGGTGCGGATCCATCTTGTCACGCTTCCACCATCTCAGAGAACCAGGTCCTGGCTCTTGAATCTTCTGCCTGGAGTCACTCCTGCCACTTCTGTTCTTATTTCACTGGGCAAGGCAAATCATATGGCCAGATCAGCTGCCAGGGGGCAGGGAAATAGACTCCTCCCCTAGGAAGAGCAGCCTACCAGGGCCAGGCCAAAGGTGAAGCCAGCTAACTTAAACTAAGGTGTGGGGGGGTGCTAGGGGGAAGGGAGCGGAGGAGGAGGAGGGTGACAGTGGAGGGGAGCCCATTTCACTGGCAGGCCAACAGGTGCGGGAGGAAAAGTCACGCACTTGGATTTGGACACAGGGAGCAGGAAGTGCCGAATTAGCTACTGAGCTCTGAGGACGGCTCAGCGCTAGAGACGTGGAGTGCATCAGTCCATCCGTGGTAAGAGCCCTGGGCACAAGGTATGAGAGTGAGGAAGGATGAAGCCTGGGTCCCAGCTGGAGGAACAAACACTTGCAGGCTATTTGCACAACCAGGCCATGGGACCTACTTGATTGGATGCTGGCTGGTCCCACAGGCACCAGTGTCCTTGCTGTATCACATGGCCATCGTCAAGGCCAGTGTGTGCTGTGCCACCTTAACCAGATAGCACCTGCCAGATGCCAAGGAGAGCTCTGAGGACTCAGCCAAACCCAATGGACCCCTTCCAGCACCTAAGAGAGATCCGTCCCCCAGCACAGCAGCAGCCTGACCAGCGGGGCTCCTCAGAGTGGGAGTGGGTGGCCTCTTAGCCACAAGCCCTTCTGCCCAGTGATGGCAAGGCCTGCAGGTGCAGCCAGGGCCCCAATCCAGCCACTGCTCTGTCCTCTTCCTGTCATGTCACGGCTATCTTCATTCACCCAGTATTTAGTCTATGTCTCTTGTATGTTTGGCACCCACCAGATGCCCCCTGAGCTAACCATTAGTGGAAGAGACAAAAAATTCTCTGAGGGCTCTCAGAAAGGGCATCCCTACGGGATGTTACTAGGGTGGGGCTTCCTTGAAGACTAAAGTTCCTGGACCTGCAGAAGGGTTGCTCAGGGGAGCAGGAACTTGGGGGTGGCTTCAAGACACAGCTGCTGACCGCCTCTAGCCTATGGAGCACTGTCTGAGCGTCACCTCTTAGTCCCTGCCCCTCCCCTTGGAGTCTCCTAGCATCTTCACTCACCTTAAAGAGCAAGGGTGAGGGAGGGCACCTGGATGGGGACTCCGGCTCTACCGTGCCTGCCCCCCTTCTACCTGCATCACGCCGCCCTCGCCCCATCTCTCTCTCACACTCACACACCGAGGACCGTAGCCGTGGGGGCCACGCAGCCCCGGACATACGAAGCTTCCAGGCGTGCGGCGGAACCAGCTGCAACTTCACCCGCTTTCCCAGCTCTGGACTCCTGGGGGGTAGGGGGTCACGTGCCCAGGGGACCGCTGTACCTCCAATGCCTGGCACACACACGTCCCTGAACATCAGTGACCAAACAAAGGACTAACAAAGAAACTAAAGAAAGGCAGATCCCGCCAAGAAGGCAAAGAAGCCACGGGCGATGACGTCACCAGCGGGAGGCAGCCGCGGGCGCGCGGGGCGGGGCCTCGACGGGTGGTGACGTCGCCGGGGCGGGGCTGGAGGTCGCGCGGGGGCGGGGCCATCGCCGGCGGCGGCGTCACAGGAGGCGGGGCCGCTCCGCGCTAGGGGGCAGCTCGGCGCGGCGGTCACGTAGCGCAGGTTCCCCGGCTGCAGCGCGCGCGCGTCGGTCGGTTCCCGGGCCCGGTCCCCGCCACTCGTCCGCCAGGATGCCGATGTTCGTGGTGAACACCAACGTCCCCCGCGCCTCCGTGCCGGACGGGCTCCTTTCCGAGCTCACTCAGCAGCTGGCGCAGGCCACCGGCAAGCCGGCGCAGGTCTGCCGGGAGGGAGCAAGGGGGGGGCTGCCGGGCGGACGAGGGGGTCCGGGCTGGGGGGCGGGGAGGCGACCCGGGTTGAGGCCCTGGGCGGGGAAGGCCCGGCGAGCTGCCCGGGCCGCCTGACCGCACCCCGTGTCCCCGCAGTACATCGCGGTGCACGTGGTCCCGGACCAGCTCATGGCCTTCGGCGGCTCCAGCGAGCCGTGCGCGCTCTGCAGCCTGCACAGCATCGGCAAGATCGGAGGCGCGCAGAACCGCGCCTACAGCAAGCTGCTGTGCGGCCTGCTGGCCGAGCGCCTGCGCGTCAGCCCGGATAGGTGCGTGGGGCGGCGGGGGGCGCGGGGGGCGGGGGGGCGGGGGGCGCCCCGGCGGGAGGGGCGCGCGGGCCCGCGCCGGCCAGGACGCTGCCCGCTGAGCCCCGCCTCCACGCCCCGCAGGATCTACATCAACTACTACGACATGAACGCGGCCAACGTGGGCTGGAACGGCTCCACTTTCGCCTGAGCGCCACGCCCGCCGGACCCGCTTCCGTCAGGCCCGGCTCCCCGCAGCCTTGTGTCCGCCCCGCCCCCAGCGACCCCACCTCCAAGGCGGGACCAATAAACGGTTTGGAGGCCGCAACTGCCTCGGGCTTCCTTGGCTTGCAGAGGAGAGGATGCAGGGCCGGGCCACGGACCCGGGAACCGAGGCCGGGAGGGGTGGCCCCTCGGCATCTATTGTTAGAGTCCCTTTGCCCAGCCTTTCCCTCCTGTGCCCCAGCAGAGGCCGCAGCCTTGATTGGCATCCTGCCCGAGGCCACAGGCCCAGGAATAAGATTCCAATCAAATCAGAGCTTCCCACTCAGCATTTGCCCTCCCAGGGCAGGTTCGTGACTCTGCCCTTGGCCGGAACCCAGAGTTGAATCCATTCCCGCCAACAGGGGCAGGGCCACCACGTGGGCTGGGCTGGTGGGAGGAGTGGGAGGGAGAGGGTGGGGATGAGTCTGATTGGTCTGAGGGGTTGGAGGGTCAGGTGGGCTGGACCTTTCAGCCCCACCTTCTTCCCATCTTCCAGATTGGCAAAGGGTGCTCTGGGGAGAGAAAGCCTCCCCCTTCTACCACCTGGTGTGATAGGGTAAAGCCCTGCTGGGCTGGTGCCCTAGTTTCTTGACCTGGAAAGCCCCCTTGTTCTGGAACTTGGGGACAGTTTTCAGGTTGGGGATGGGGAGGTGCACAGGAGGCAGAGTCCTTGGTTACACTGCCCTGTCTGCCCCCAAATCAGTGCCGGGCTCTGCTATTTTCGGGCACCCGGGTCTCCACCACAGCAGTTACCAGCAACAACACCTGTCCTTTAGTTTTGCTGCCATTCTTGTGAGATAGTAGCTGCTAGGATATTGTAGGTCCTGGCCCTGCGGGCACCGCCAACAACATCAGTATCAAGGGCAAATGTGACTGGAGTCTAACTAGGACCCCTCCGGCCCAGGGCAGTGCCTCCCTTGTGGGGGTGAGGTTAGGACAGTGGGCAGTTTCTCTGCCCACACTTGGGCTGTGGGGACCTCAGCTGCCATGCTGCTTCCCAGAGCAGGTGCCTTTGGGCTATAATCCATTCGTAGCCCGCAGTGTGAGACACTCCATGCGCCCTGGCAGCAGCTCCTTCCAAGTGAGACCCAGCCACTAGCACTAGGAATTCATGTGCCTGGAGCTGGCCCTAGTTAGCCAGGGCCAGCACCTGTGTCTTGGCTAAAGGGAAGGACCAGCTCCACCCTTCCTGCACGGCCTGACCTGTGGGATAAGTCAGTCGTGTTCATTTCATCTGCTTGCACAGGGGGCGGGGGGGGGGTTGTCTTCCGACCACATGAACCCCATTCCTGGGCTCTCAGGAGAGAGGTGAGGCCTCACCTCTGGACTCCTGCTGGCTCTGTGCCTTTGAGATCCCTTGCTCTTTGTTTCTTAGCCTCTACGTAGGCCAGATTATCTTAGAAGAGGACTTTTTAAATAATGTGGAATTTAAGTGAATTTGCTTTTGAAAGCTGAGGGGCTCTAGGGGAAAGGGTTGCTGTCTGGGCCGAGCCTCTGGAGGCTGTTACTGCCCTTCTGACATTGGGAGTGGGGAACAACAGGACTGCCTTTGAGCCACGGACAGTGACAAGGGCTGTCTTGTGTGTGTACAGAGGCCTGGGGCCTGCAGAGGCCACAAATTCCTTCCTTGAGATGCCTGCCAGTGCTGTAGCCCCACAACACCCACTATCCCTACACAAGTCACCTCTGTGGCATCACCGTGAACACCTGGCAGGCAGGGGCAGGAAGTTCCTGGTGCCTATCCCAGGCTTGAAGCAGAGGATAAGTCATACTTCTCCTCTGATTATGACAACTTCAGAACAACTCAGCCCCAAGGGTATGGAGCCCAGTCATCTGGCACTTTACGCACCGATCCACGCCCTCCCTCCCACTTTTCAAAGTGGTTGGCACTTTGTGCTCTGGGGGTAGTCCACTCTTGCCTACCAGCTTGCTAGTCAAGATGCCTAAGAACTGCTCTGCTTCTCAGGTCTAGGTCCTGGAGGCAGGGTGGGTACCCTCCCCTTCCACCCCCATGTCAACTGAGGCCTAGGCAGCAAGGATTTATTTCCAGAAGAACAGTAGTAAGGATTGGGTCACGTTTTGAAAGAGGAAGGAGAGTTAGCTCAAGGGAATCTGTAAGGTTGTTGCCCATCTTTGGGAATGGGGTGGGGTGCTCCTCTTCCACAAAGATCTCTCAGGATCTTGCTTCCAGCACCTTCGGTGAGAGGGCTGTTGAACCCCACCCACACCGGTGTCCATCCCAGGGAGATGGTGACATGACTCCTACAAAAGCCAGAAAGTCTGTGAGCTGAGGCCTCTTTCATGGATCTGAGCACCAGCTGCTGCCACCCCAGCCCTGGCCTTTGTCACAACCCCCTCAGCTCCTGTGTGACCCTTGTGCCCTGGTTCCCAACACAACCGCTTTCCTCTGTGCTGCATGCAGGCCTGCTCTTGGTGTCTATCTCACAGATCGATGGACCACGCATGGTCAGAACCAGGGGCATGGGTCTCCACCAGTAACTAGCCCAACTCCCTCATTTCACAGATGAGGACACTGACCCCAGCTTCCCCAGCTGTGTCAGTGCTGGGCTGGCCACCTCCCAGAACTCAGCCACACTCACCCCCAGGACGCGGAGTTAGGATTCAGTCTACTGAATCCTTTACTACTACTCCCATGAGCAGTAAAGGTCTTCCAGGGCCAAAGAGAGACCTC
The DNA here is from genome assembly GCF_048418805.1 of Vulpes vulpes. Taxonomy (NCBI): domain Eukaryota; kingdom Metazoa; phylum Chordata; class Mammalia; order Carnivora; family Canidae; genus Vulpes; species Vulpes vulpes. The sequence goes on along the minus strand of NC_132789.1, from coordinate 28,889,371 downwards.
CTGCTCTGCTTGGGAAGGCGGAAGCCCACAGGAGAGCTGAGCATGGCTTGCTGCTCCCCAAGAAACTGGAGAGTGTCAGGCTCTGAAGCCCCTGGGCATCAAGGCAGTGGCTCCTTGGAATCCATGGGAAAGACAGGACATCTGTGAGTCAGGAACCCACTCGTCAGCTCTGCCCACCATGCGCCCAAGTCCCCTGGAACCAGTAATGCCCCTTATGCCAAGGAAGGGTGCTGCTGCATCCCATTCAAGCCACATCCTGCCACCCAGCGCAGTCATGCTGTGGCAGCCCCATTGATTCCAAAGCGCGGGCCCCAGTGCCCATTAAAGAGCCTGTCCCTTCCTTAAACCCCAGTGGCTGCCCCAGGGCAACCTTGCAAAAAGCTGCAGAAACTTATTTCCAAATAACACCTGAAAGTGAGGCGTGGAACAGATGGCGGTGGGGGCACAGACACTACCTGCTATCCCATCCAGTGGTAGGTACCATGTCATCTGCCAGTGAAGACCCTCCTGTCCTCACAACCACTCTTTTTGAGAAGGCTGGCCCTGACGGCCTCGCTCCTCCCCTTGTGGGTGCTGTTCCGCATGGATTGCCTATCTCCCACCTGCTCTTTGAGCGCCACGCCATGCCCTGGGAAGCCCTCCCTGCGGCCTCCCAGTGCAGGATGACGCCAAGGCCCCTCTGCTTCGGCCCAGGCCTTGTGAGCTGGGGTTTCTCTTCCTGTATCCCCCAGCAGCCTGTGGGCATCAGGAGGCTGCTGCACCCGGCCCTGTGATTTGGGCCCCTGCCACTGGAGCCTCTCAGAGGTGGTCTATTCTGGGGAGCCCAACAGTGCAGGCTTTCCCCAGCCTGCCACTCTGTCATGGCCCCCCCACCCATGCCTTCATTGCAGAGACCCCACTGTTGCCTCCAGCCTCAGGAGGGACACCTGCCTCCACCTGCCTCCCCTGTATCCACCACTTCTGGGAGCCTGATCCCAGAGTGGTTAAGAGTCGAGTGCCACTGCCCTGCTCCACTCCAGACCCCACTCTCCCCCTCTGAAATGAAGGGATTCACCAGATGTCCTTCCTACACATTCCCTGCATCTGGAGGTTGACAGCAGCATCTCACAGACCCAGGCCTTGGGGGTAAAGCGCATGGACAAGGGAAGGGAGAAGGCAAACAGGTAGCCTGTGCCTGTACTTGGGCCTTGATAAATTGTGAAGCCCCTTCCTTAGGTGGGCAGAGCAAAGGCTAGGGGGTGTGGGCAGGTATTTTTGAGGAAGGCCCTATCCAGAGCCTGGAGGTGCTCACGGTGAAGGAGAGTAAGGATGGAAGAGGGCGTGCGTGCGGCCTCTGCAGGAATGCAGCTGAAATGTTCAATGTGGGCTTCTGTCGAGGGACGCACCAACCTTGGAGCTGGCGGGTCAGACGGTGGGGCTTACCCCACTGCCTCTAAAGCAATAGAAATACTGTGGTTTTCTGGGGGAGGCCGGCTGACCCCCAGAGATTTAGGATGTCTCCAAAGTTTGTAGGCTGCTATCTTCCTAAACTTTTCTTTTTTTAAAGATTTACTTATTCACAAGACACATATAGGCAGAGACACAGGCAGAGGGAGAAGCAGGCTCCACGCAGGGAGCCCGACGTGGGACTCCCTGGGTCTCCAGGATCACGCCCTGGGCTGAAGGTGGTGCTAAACCGCTGGGCCACCCGGGCTGCCCCTTCCTTGGCTTCTTGCCCACTGGGCAGCCAAGTGTTCACCCCCCAAAACTGTGTTTCCGTAAAGCCTTCTCTGGCCGGCCCAGCTCCCCTTCCCAGCCGAGCAGTTGCCAAACCAGGTTCCAAGCCTCCAGGCCTCCCAGGGAGAATTCCAGAAAGAGAGGGAGAGGGGAGAAGTGAGGCATGAGGCCAACCCACCAGGCATTGGCCCAGATTAGCCCTCCTTGTTAAGTGAGCCCACCTCTCTTCTGTATTTGAAGCACACACACAAGAGACAAAAGTTGTGAGTTTGCAGGAATTGGCTCTATCCTCTTCCTCCTGGAGCCTCAGTCTCCACCTCGGAACAGTGGGGTCTGGCCTCAATATTTGCATAGGTCTAACCCCAAAGACGTCCAGCAGAGCTCCAAATCCAAAAGCTACAAGAAGTCTCGTCTCAGCCCCCCTGCCCCCCATGACTTCATCCCCCCTCTACAACCTGCTTTCCAGTGTACCTAATTTTATTCTCCTTTGAATCAGTAATATCTTTACATGGCTCAAATTCCAAGCATTCTGTAGATCCCCAGAGAGAAGTCTCCCTCCTACTGCCTCCCTTCACAGGGTCGTCCTCTCAGATTCCCCTCCCATATTTTATGCATATGTGAGCAAATCCGCATAAAACCCTCTTCCGGTGGTAGCATATTCTAGGCTAGTTTTGTGCTTTGCCTTTATTTTTTTCACTTGAAAGTTTATCTTAGTAGCTGAGGAATCTCCAGTATTCCCTTGTTAGTAGGTCAGCCACGGTTCCTTTCAACTAGTCTGTGTCCTGAATGAGTAGGCGAGTCGGCTGTTTCTGGCCTCCCAGTTTTAGCTCTGATACATTGAATTGAACATGTGTAAGTATATCTGTAGGATAGGCTCCTGGAAGTAGAATCATTCGGTCAAAGGTGATCCTCTTTTAATATGGCCTGATGTCCCACTTAGAGGCAGAGCTTGTGGCACTACCCAGCTGGGTAAGGGACGCCTTCCCAATCCAGGTTTGGACTTTTGGCTGTCTGAGATGGAAAATGCTTTTCTCTCCAGCCAAAAGGTTTTAATTTGTCTCTTACTATGAAGTTGAGCAAACATCTCTTCACAGTTTCAGTGGCCCCTTCCCTTTTCCTTTTCTGGGCACTAAGTCAAATCCTCAAGGCCATTTTCCCACTGGATTGGGTTTTTTGTTTGTTTTATTTTTTTTAAAGATTTTATTTAAAAAAAAACAACAAAGATTTTATTTATTTATTCATAGAGACACACAGAGAGAGACAGGCAGAGGGAGAAGCAGGCTCCATGCAGGGAGCCCGATGTGGGACTCCAGGATCACACCCCGGGCTGCAGGCGGGGCCAAACACACCCTGGGCTGAAACCGCTGCGCCACTGGGGCTGCCCTTTTCATTTGTTTTAAAAAGCTCTCTATATATTAGAGAAATTAGCCCATTGCCATGAGTTGCAAATGTTTTTCCCAGTTTGTCATCTGGTTTCTGACTTTGTGGGTGACTCAGGAGACACCTTTCTTATCAACCCAGTCTTGGGATTTATGTCATTCTTAGGTTTACCCCACTATGTGATTATCAAACGATTTGCCCTGGTTTCTTTCAAGACGTCATGTAAACTTGTTTTCACATTGACTCTTTTGCCTCTGGAATTTCTCGAGTCAGGTCTGAGGTATGGCTCCATCTATTTTTTTAACCCCCCCTTTTTTTAAAGTAGGCTCAATGCCCAAGGTGGGGCTTGAACTCACCACGCTGAGATTGAGAGTCACATGTCCTACTGACTTAGCTAGTTGGATGCCCCTGATTCAATTTTACTATAGACACCACCCACCTGTCTGTCCCCTCACCATCTGCTAAATTATCCAACCTACCCCATTGATGAAATGTCACTTTTATTTCAAATGAAATCCACTTTGTACTTGGGTACAAAAGCTCTTGATTCTGTTCCCTGATGGGTCCCCGCTGGATTTCATTTGTAACAAAGCGAGCTTGTTTGCAGACTGCCCGGGCCCTCAGGGGCAGGCTGCGAACAAGGGGGAAACTTGTCCTCACCCCCTTTGGGCCCTCCCTCCTCCAGCTGCTCCCTACGACCCTCAGTTTACCCCACAGTTTGCCTTCCCACCTGCCAGAAGTCCACCTTTCTGGTCTTGGACTTTCCCCATTGTGTCCATTAGACAGCCTGCAAGAACACAGGGAGCTCAGATATCAGGAGGGTCATGTGGACCAAGCGTTCTCACAACACATGGATGCTGGCAGCAAGAAACAAAACTGCAACAGTTCCAAAGTTTTCAACTTTGGCTTATGAATTAGTGACTCTTGCTGGTGCCAGATTCCTCCTCCCTTGTACTAGCAGTGCAATGGTTACTTTAACTGCGATTTTAACATGCAATCCTCAAAGATGGTATGAATTTCAAGGTGTCCTGAACTTTCTTGAAGATAGGGAAACAAGCAATGGGACGTCAGGACCTCTACACAGAAGAAAATTAGGTGGAACTCTGTTGGAACCTTCCAGTTTTTCTCCAGGACAACATTTGACTTCAGGTAGTGAGTGTCCTCTGTTGTGCTCTGATAATTCAGAGGCTAATATTCTTGATTTATAAAACAAAGCCATTTCCATCTTGTTCAGAGAGAAGTGGAAAGATGCTTTGAATTTAATTCTTTTCGACTCCTTTTTAAAATTCTGGTGAATACCCAGACTTCAACTCCAACATTGGGTCTGGAGGGGAAGGGAACCAGGAACCAGACCCCTTCCAGCGAGCACGCAGCTCTGGAGAAGGATGGGAATGAATCGGCCAGCCAGAAGGTGGGGCTCATGAGGCTCAGGTGACGTTGCTCTTGAGCATCCTGTTTGGGGAGCCAGAGCCAGACTGAAGACCAAAAACAAGACGAAGGAGCCAGATAAGAGGTGGAAGGAGCTTCCCCTCAACCCTCTCCATTCGGGCTGTCACTTATAACCCCTACCCCTCTCCGACAACACACAAACGAACAGGGCCATAATGCTCTACGACAGGAGGTGAGTGGCTCCGAGGCTTTGAAGACTAAGACTGTCTATCCACAGGGCTCCTCCTCTGACAGCAAAGTGTGATTGAGAGGTGTAAGCTAAGAAAGGTTCTGGAAAGCAGCCCTGTGTCCAGGAATGAATCATTCAGTGATGGAGTGATTCCTTAGTGAGTTGCCCCCAGTCAAAACAAAACACAGCTACGAGGCAGAGAAGAGCCATCAGTCCTTACCCTCCCTGTATTGCCATTTCAAGGTGTGGAGAAGGATCACCTGTGTGTTGACTTAGGATGCCGGAGATCATGGGTGGATTTTTAAAAAAGCCAAAGGAGGACACGGAAGGTGTGATTTTATACAAGTTTATCATTTGAGCCCTTGGGGAGTCACTACAATGGTGTATTTACCAGACAAGGGAGACAAGGACTATTTGGAATACATGCCTTGAATTTTGATGCAGAAATAGACATGTTTCAGAGTAAGATAGGACTTTACAGATATATAGAAAGATATATACAAAGAAGAGAAGATGGGCCTGGGGTGAGGTAAAGGAAACATGCAAACAATTAGCCAGTAAGTTGCCCTGTACCTAGGAATAAACCTAAGATGTACTGAATTCTAGAAAACAGACACGGGGTGAGGGGGTGTCACTGGAGGACTAAAGGAACAGAGAGACCATTTATGGTAACGATGTGACTTCTCCCCAGTCTGGCTGATGATTCAACACAGTCCCACTAGAAATTCCCACATTTCGATGGAATTCGAAAATCCAATTCTACCGTTTACATGAGAATCCAAAGGACCAATAGGAGCCAAAGCATTTTCTTGAAGACAAGGTGGGAGGACTTGCTTTCCCCATGACAAGGTTTGTTATCAAGTTACATCAAGGCAAAGTGAAGTTGGCATGGGGGCTGACCATGGAAACAGACCCGTGGAAAGAAAAATCCCAGAAGCAGAGCTTTCCACAAACGTAAGGACCTGCTATGTGATCCGGGCAGCACTGAAGTCTACGTGAAGGCAAGCTCTGTTTGCTTACGGGTGCTTGGCAGCCGACTGCTGTACCACACGGCAGAAGGATCAAACTGGATTCCTACTTCATATCCACACCAAAATCAGTTCTCCATGAAAGAAAAGCCATAAAGAAAAGATCACAATGATCTAAAAAGATCATATATGAGAATATCATCTTAATGATTTCTTAAATGAGATACACGAAGCACATATTACCAAGGAAAAGATGGACACATTTGACCTTATATTAGTAAAACTACCGTGAACAGAATGAAAAGCCACACCAGCTTTTGCAACTCGTGTGATTGACAAAGGGCTCATACTCAGAACATATTTTTGGAAAATTCCTACAATAGACAACCACTAGGCAACCCAATAAAAAATTAGCAAAAGACTCCAGCAGTCACTTCACAAAGCAGAATATCCAAATGGAAAATGTGCTTGACCTCAGTAGAAGACAGGGACATGCGATTAAGGCCGCGGCAAGAGACCACCAACCATCCATCACGTTGGCTCTCATTAACACCCCCCGCCTCCGTCCCACTCCTAGGTATATATACTCTAAAGAAGCTTGTATCTGGAAACAACCCAGATGTCCACTAAGAATAGAATGGATAAATAAATTGTGGTATGTTTCTTTATGTCCTGGAATACTACACAGCGTTGAAACAAATAAGCTATGGCCTCACATGTCACCATGCATGGATCTCGCAAGCATAGAATGTTGAGCAAAAGATGCAAGATATAGATAATAGCAACTCATTTATTTAAAATTCAAAAGTAGGGAATGCCAGACCTCGTTGTTCAGAGGTCCGTGCCTTGCTGGTGAAGCTGTGATGGAAAAGTCAGGAGACTCTTCATGGAAGTCAGGACAGTGGGGTCCCTGGTGGGGGGCGGGCAGAGACTGGGGCAGGCACACAGCGGGTGGTGGTGGGGTCCTGCGGCAGTATTTATTCCCTCCCCCGCTGTTCTCACAAGCATCTGTGTTATATTTGTTAAAACCGTGATGCATTTTTCTGTGAGTATATTGTACTCCTGTAATGACACACACTCCCAGAGCCAAGAGAAGGCCACAGCCAGCATGCCATGCAGAGGTGCTGCCAATAACCGTATCCCTCTGAGACCTTGCCCTGCTGAGGGCCAGGCCGAGGGCTGCCCCCTCTTCACCATCCTCTCCCTGGCCCACCCCAGCCTCCCTGAGCTTCCTGCTCCTGGTGCTCCTGCTTGGATTGGGGGGGCTCTCCCCTCTCAGCTCCTCACATTTCCCTGTGAGGTTTTTCCACCCATGGAGAAACCCTCCAGGACCCCCTCTGCACCCCTGAGCCGCCTGGCTTGGCCCCTCTGGGCCTCCTCACCAGTGTCTTGCTGCCTGCCCTCTGCCACGTGCCATGACCCCCACAACTGCAGAGAAGCCCTGAGGTTGGACTTAGAAGAAGGCAGTGTTCTCTTTAGGCCCCCTCAAGCCCCACATCTTGTACACTGGCTTTGAGCTTCACACCAGTGAAGGCACTGGGGTTGCCGGGTGTGTTCGTGGGGCCTTCATGAGGACCACACTGGCTTCTGGCCTTGGTTGTTCCCAATGGCGATCTGGTGCTCGAAGTGGTCAAGTGGTTGGCTTTTAATTCCTAGTGAGAGGCTCCCTGCCTACCCCCCAACATGAGCAGGGTCCTTCCTTGTGAGGGTTTGGTCCAGGCAGCCCAGGGCAATGCTCTTGGCAGGGGGGGGGGGGTCACAATCTCACAGCTGTGCTCTTTAATGAGGCCTCAGCAAGCCTCAGCTGCTGGGGTTTGGTGAGCTGAGCTAGGTAGGCCTCCAGAGAACCTGTTAAAAGAACAAGGCAGAGGCAGCTCCAGAAGGTTTGCTGAGGCAGGGCCGTTGGGGGATGGTTCAGGTAAGTACTACCTGTGGGTGTTTTCAAGTGCAAAGGTACTGCAGGCCTGTGGAGCACCTGGGTGGGTGGAAATTTTGGGCCACACAAAGGGAGGCGGTAGCCGATGAGTTCCTGCCAGCATGTGGGCTGTGGAGGATCCCTCCTGCATCCTCCAAGTACATCTTAGGCTCTAGAACATTAGTCCCCTGGAACTGGGGACTGAAGCCCCGATGCACCCCAGAGGGTGGTCACTTGCTAATGGACAATAGCGTTAGGAGGGATCGGGGGGCCCTTCAGAGAATATGCCGCTTTCTCTCATTAAGATAGAAAAACAGCTCAGTGAAATCGCTGTATGCCCCAAAGCTGGTAAGGCCATACAAAAACACGTGCTGGAAGCTGACTGTCCCAGGGAGTCAGGTTTTCTCGGGAGATCAGAAGGAACTGGAATGGTTTGAAAAACATGCCACAATCGTACACTCAGAATAGCAGCAGTGGAAAATGACCAGCTGTGGAAAAGGAATGTCCTTAGGGTGTAGGGTGTTAGGAGACAGGCAAGCTCCCTGCTGGAAAGGGAGAGTGGAGGTTTGGGGAAGAGGCAAGACCCCCAGGCCTCTGCCCCCCTCCCCAACATACACCCCACCTGGGAGCCAGGTGACCCAAGAACACTCTTGAGGGGTTGGCCAGTGTAGCAGACAGGGACTCTTGTAAGATCCAGAAGCCATCCCATGAGCCTGGCAGCTCTGAAGAGGCCATAGAGGATCTGAGCAAATTCCAGGACAGGAAGACCAACATCAAATATCGGAGATCTAGTGTGCACTTTGTGTACACGGGGGTCTGGGCATTGCTCAGAACCTTAGGGAGAATGTCTTAAAATGTATGGAGTAGGCTCCAGGAAGGCTCTGCTGAACCCTCTCTACCAGAGGGGGGCAGACCCAGGCGTCAAGAGAAGAACTGCAGGCAGAGTGACCACTGGCTGACCATCCCTGGGTTGAGCCATGGGATTGTTTCAACAGTGGATACTTGGGACAAGCTTGAGATTGACTGGTTTTTCTATCGCCAATAGAATAGAATAGAATCTATTCTAAAATCTGAATAGATTTTAGAGACAAAATCTAAAGGAATAGGTTAGCAAAAAGTAAAAGTTTGGACCAGAGAGCAAAATGTTAAAGGATGGAAGGCACTGGAAGCCAACAAAAACACCCTTGGTGTGGTGAAGAAAAGGGATTTTAAACCAATGTCAGGAACCAGCACAGTGCACCTGCTAGGGGTGCAGCCGAGCCACCCTGCAGCCGGAAACTGTGCACACAGTGGAGACAGACCCTGGCCCCCTGGAAACTGTGTCGCAGAAACAAATGCCACTCGAGACCAGGAGCACATGGTGGGAAACACATGACAAGGCTCCTGGAAGAAGCTGCCATGGAGCCCCATGGAGTGGCACAGCTGCTTCAGAGGAGGAGGGTGGAAGTTGCTCCCTGCACCCCCCAACAGGCTGAGCCGCCCAAAGCTAACTTGGCGGGGCCAGACTCCCAGGGCATGGCATCCTGGTCTATCACTCTTTTCAATCCACTTTCCTTCCATCGGCTGCTGGGGCATTTCTACCAGGGTCTTGAGGCAGTGGGAAGAGGTGCCTACACGGGCTGATCACTGGCTTCTGGGGACAGCCGGCAGCCTGCATCCCTGGGGATGTCCCCAGGGTGGGCAGGGCTCTGCAGATGTCACCACCTACTCCATCCTAGTAACTCAGGATCTTTTAAAAGCCGAGCGAGCGCACTCACACCACCACGAGAGGCTAATTAAAATGCTGAGCTGTAGAGGAGGACCCTATGCCTGCTGGGCGGGTGGGCGGGCATGGGGCCTTGGGCGGTTCACACCCCTGGGCTTTGACAGCCAGCCAGGCTCACTGTGAAGTGCTTCGGGCTTTCATCATTTGCCTTTAAGACTTTCAGTTTTTATTTCTTTGAACTTGAACCTAAAAGGGCAACGGGATTTATTTATTTATTTATTTTTAATTTGTAAAAGGACAAGGGGATTTAATTTTTTAAATTTGGATTTTTACCCTGGGCAATTCATGAGAGAGGGCATTTCTATGTTGACTTTTTCGCTACAGTATCTTTGTCATTTTCTTTGCACCTCTGAGCCAAATTTGGATTTTGAGGTTGGACCTAATTTAGGATGGGAAAGAGTAGCGAGAAAATCCTTAGTGTGGGGTCCAGTGTGTCCTTGGAGCTCAAGAACACTGGGTTCAAAAAAAAAAAAAAAAAGAACATTGGGTTCAGGGGTTCAGGCAGCCCTGGTGGCCCAGCGGTTTAGCACTGCCTTCAGCCCAGAGTGTGATCCTGGAGTCCTGGGATTGAGTCCCTTGTTGGGCTCCCTGCATGGAGCCTGCTTCTCCCTCTGCCTGTGTCTCTGCCTCTCTCTCTCTCTCTCTCTCTCTGTTTCTCGTGAAGAAATAAAATCTTAAAAAACAAACAAACAAAAAAAAAAAAACACCGGGTTTTCACCCGTCCAAAGGCCAAGGAGGAAATCTAAAACTAAATCCCCAAATCAGGTGTGGATGGAACGGGTCACAGCCTCTGCTTCCCTGGGGGACCTTTTCACTCCCTACCCAGCCTCACCCCCTACACTGTTCAGCAAGCAGCAGCAATATCACGGACCCATGAGTTTGGGAAAACAAAGTGGGCCCGTTCAATCCAGCTTCTTCAGGTACCCCCTCTTGGGTACCAGTCTGTCTTGCCATGTGGGTGCCCAGCAGGGCCTGCTCTCTGATTGGGGGTGAAGCAGAGCAAACTGCCCGCTGGCGAAGGGCTCTCTCTCACCCCAAAATCTGAACAGTCAGCTGAGGAACAAGCTCTCCCGCTTGGTCCCATGCCTTCCCACCCCCCTGGTCTGGCTTCCTCCTTTTCATCATCCATGCTGCGGTTAGCTTCTGCTTTGCTCCCCCAACCTCGGTCAGCCCATCCACGGAACCCGACACCCATTTTCTTGGCTGGAAATGAATCCCAAACTACCATTTCAGGGGAGCTTTTCTGCTTCTTAAAGAGCTCCCTCAAAAAAAAAAAAAAAAAAGAGCTCCCTCTGTGCACCCTGGAAGTGCCAGAGATATGGCAGTGTGGGGAGCAGGAGGGGGGATGGAAGAGCTAGCAGCAGGTGTCATCTGGAGGAAAGTCAGGGAAACAATCAAGGAGGCCTGCAAAGGCCTAGGGTGCCTTGGAACCACCACCCTGCAGCTGGGTCCTTGGGCAGTGGTGACATGTGGATCTGTGGGCGCACAGCCTGAAAGGAAACTTTGGCTTTGAATTGGACCCCTTGGCTCCAGCCCTGGGCCTCCCTGTCACTGTCTCTGCTGCCTATCCTCTTGCATGCACTTTTGTCCTTATCCTGGTCCCAGGCCTCCCCTGGTCCCTTTCTCTGCAGCCCCTGGGAGAAGCAGGCTGGGCTCCCCCAAGCAGCTGAGGTCTGGCTAGACCAGAACAGCAACTCCTCAGTTTTCCAGGCTTCTCCAACGGGCCTTGGCCAGTCGGGACTCAGGCCCTGGATCGGCCACAAACCAAGCTCAGAGTCTCTGACTCCACCGTCAGTGCTGTCTCCGGGGGCGCCCACCTGCACCGGGGTGTGGAGAGTTGTCAAGCAGGGCTACTCCGCCTAAGGCAGGGTCAGCTTTGAGTAAAGGCTAGGGTGGTATCCCAAGGAGCCAAGGCCCAGGCCCAGCTCCAGGGCCCCTGACTCTACCTTTCCCCTTTGGCCAAAAGGATTATAAGAGGGTCCTGTGCAAGCGGCCTTTCCCAATTTCCCAAGCAATTTCCCCAGACATTACCTCGTGTTATCCTCACAACAACCCTGTGAGGGAGGTATTAGCAGTTCTACTTTAAAGGCGAGACTGGGGCCCAGAGAGGTCAAGTAGGAGGCGTCCCCCAGCAGCACTGGACAAGTTAACTGGGCAGTGCTGGGCAGTACGGGCCTCAGGAACAGCAGCAGGGAAAGGGGCACCTGCCCCCTTCCCGGCCCAGAGCAGCTCTGCACCCTCCTCCCACTGCCTGCCTCCCTTTCCAGGCCACTGCCTTCCCTCTTTTTTCTAATTCCTCTTCTTCTTCTATGTTTTTTCTCTCCCATTCCCCCACCCCTGCTGACATGTATTTTTTTTATACTTGTGGATGCCTTATGCATGAGTCTTCTACAGCTCCATTCAACAATCCTGTTTTAGGATAGGCGGGGAAGAGGGGAGGTGGCCTGGGGTTCTGAAAGGACTGTCTGGGACCCTAATTGACTTTTCTTGCCCTTTCAGGAAGAGCACCTGTGGTTCAAAGGTCAGCTTGACCACCCACATGTGTGCAAGAGAGAGAGGGGTGGGCTCAGCAGGGAGAACCAAGGACCCTCTTCCCATGCAGGTGAGGGTTCTTTGAGAGGGGAGGAGGAAATCTAATCCTGGGAACTTCCCTGCTGGGTGTGTGGCAGGTGAGTGGGGTGGCGTAGCTTATTTACGTCTACACAAAATTAGCCAAAACTAAGAGTAAACCAGCCAGCTCCCAGGATCGTTCAAAGGCTTGTTGTGCTAGCTTCCCTTGAATTCTTCAGGTGCTAACCTCGGGCCATGTACAGCTGCAGTTATTCAGAGCAGAGGTGGTAAAGGTGTCAAGGCCTCCCTTTGCCCTGAGAGGGGCCCCAGCAATACTTTCAGTTGTCAAGACGCATTGGGAAAATTTGCAGAAGTTATTTTTCCGAGTTGGTTGAGGGCCACTCACTCTTTCCGTTGCAAATTCCGTCACACATGTCCTGTGGGAGGAGCTGTGGGTTTTTTTTTGGATGTGGCTAAGGCAGGGCAGTGGGGTGGGGTGGGGAGGTAAAATCGGGGGGATCCTTAATGGATGGGTTTGAGTGGAATTATGTGCTTTGAAGTCACTTGTGGATCTACTTAATCATAGCTATCTTAGCCCATAGTTGGCTTCCAGGGACACTTTCTGCCAAAGGAAAGATGGAATTATCTTTCTATTCACTCTGTAGGAAAGATTATAAAATCGTGATCACATAAAAAGGTGATCTGCTGTCAAAAAATACAGAAGTAGGGAATATTTTAAAGGTGAAGGTATGTCTGGCAGTTAATAAAAATGTCAGCGTATTTTTCTTGACTTGGTGATGTTTGTGGCATTTGTTTCTAAAGTTCATTTCCTTTGAGCTAAATCATTGCTTTATGTAAAAAAGAATCTAAGCATTTTGAGTGAGTTGACAACTGGTTTTCTATTCAGCCTCCTTTTCCAACCATCCCTTCACTTATGACTCAATATCCCCCAGTGCCTGTTGGTCAGCTATTCATGGGACCCCAAACTTTCTCCTTGGCTCTATTCTCATGCCATGCCATCTGCCGTTCTCTAGAACCGAATGGCCCACTTAACATGTTTAAACTGTAACGTGTCGGAAGAGCTTCCTTAGCCTAAGCTTACTGATTCCTACAGATTATTACCCCAAGTCATACACGAAGAAATTGAGGCCAAGGCTAATGCTAAGGCTGAAGGAGGTGACAGTATTGAAAGTGACCGCATGACATGAGGGATGAGGTCAAGGCAGTTGGTGAGGTCGAGAGAGCTGCAGTGCTTTGTCAAACGAAGGCCATTTCAGTTGGTGACAAAACTGTCTCTAACAGATTCCCAGCCAGGGCTCCTCCCCCACAGCGGGGCCTCCTTCAGGAGGCAGAAGAAATGCCTTAGTTTCTATGGTTTCATTCACGAGCCACCTTAGCTCTAAGCAGGGAAGCTGAGATGATTTGCCCAAGATCACTCAGCTAGTAAGTGACAGATCCAGGTTTCTTTTCTTTCTTTCTTTTTTTTTTTTTTTAGATCCAGGTTTCAAATCTAGGTCTCTGGACTCAGCAGGGCCAGGGAGAATGAGGGCAAACACTGGCAGCCGGTCAAGCTGACCTGGCCCTCCAGGCAAATGGGGCAATGAGGAGGATGGTAGTAGGAGGCCACAGCCTCAGCAAGTTGGTTCTAGCCTCTTCTTTCACAAGTGACTCCACAAGCCGTGTGGATGGAGCTTTCTGGCACCACATCCTTGTATTTGAGCTGCCCCACCCACCCCCTTAAAGGCACTTTCCGTCTCTCATTAGGTCTCTATAACAACTTCAGGAGGGGGCAGAGCTGTGATTATTTTACAGACAAAGCAGCCTCTGAAAACTTTGGGAGCTCAATAACCTCCCCATTGGGATATTCCCTGGCATAATCAGCGGTACTGGGACACAGGCACAGGGGTCATTCACCTAATATCATAGCCCAGTCCATAGAGACAAGTCCACCATCATCCTCCCTGAGGGAGGAGAGCTGAGACCCTACGGCACCCCGGCAAAGGATGAACAAAGCATGAACAAATGACGGGCAGACAGGGGAGGTCAAGCAAGAAGTGGGTGCCATGTGAAGTCTCCCTGTTGACAAGAATTACCCCAGAGGAGTCTCCTCCTGAGCCCCTCCTCTTGGCCCACACTTGATCCACCACACTCAGAGTTCCTGAAATTGGAAGCGGTGTTCATGACACAGATTTCTCTTAAAATCAGTATCTCCTCCTCCTCAGGCTCCCCATGGTGTCCTCTCCCTCACATCCTCCCACTGGCATCCCTTCCTTGCGTTGCCATTGTCCTTCTGACCCTTCTTCTTATGTGAGAAGGGAAGTCTCCCAAAGGGAAGTCTCAGGGTGGGTAGGAGGGAACTTTAGGCACCAAAAGAACTGTGGTCAGACTTCCAACTACATGTGAAAGCAACCTCCGAGGTCTCTTCCAGAACTAGGCTCTTGATTCAGGTCAAAAGAGCTTTTAAAAAAAATTCTCAATAAATTTTTAAAAAATTAAAATTTCTCTATATTCCTCCCCATCCACCCCCCCACCCCACCGGTCTTTCGCTACCAATTCTGAAAATAGGTAGGAGTCTGTTATGGTTGTTTCATGATAGTTGGCTTTATTTAAGAGGCTGGGGAATGAATGATGCCACAGAGCTCCCAGCTCAGTCTCTCCCATCGCCCCTTCCCCGTCCTCCTTTTCACTGGAGTCCCCAAGCCTTCCTGTCCTCCCCCACCCTTCCCCTTTCCTTCCCTCTTTCTGGGGGCCCCACGTGGTTCTTTCCACCGAGATTCTGGACTCTCGGCTCAAGGCCCCGGGGGGCTTTTTCCCCTCGCCCCGTGGGCGCGGCGGGCGGCTCCTCCCCCGCCTGTGCCCCCAGACCCTTCCCTTCCCGCCTGCTCCTCCGTCTCGGGGGCCGCCGCACCCTAACCGAGACCCTCCGCACCCTAAGAAGGCCCGGGGCACAGTGGCGGGTCGGATCACTCGGGCTTAACGGCCCCCGGGAGCCTGGCCGTCCGTTGACAGCGTCGCCCGTTGCCAGGGCAACCCGCCCGCTACCCTGCCCCCACCCACCCACCTCCCAGCGGGCTCTGCGCACCAAGCTGGGAGCCCGGCCCGGCGGGTGGGTGTGGCGAGCGGGCCCGCCTCCCAGCATGCTCCGCGCGCGGGGCGGGGCCGGCGTGGGGGAGGGCGTGGCCACCAGCCCCGCGGGGGCGGGACCGCTGGTGCTGGCCACGCCCCCAGGGGCAGGGTGGAGGCTGCTGAAATGCGCGGAGCGCGTTCGCGAGGCTTGCGTCCAAGAGGAAGCTCATCTGGTTTAGTTTGTGTTTTTGCAGTGGCGTTTTGGGGTAGCATCCTGATTTAAATTTTGTTGGGCTGGCGAGGCTGGGGACCTCAAAACGGCCGACCAGGGCCAACGACCTTCCGACAACCCAGCCCTTGCCCCCTATACGCCACGTCAATCATTCCTGACAAGTTCCCAGGACCTGCCCAATCTCCGACCACCTGTGACTGGCCGGGACCCGCCCAGATAAAAACAACCAGCCCCGGAACAAGGAGCGACGCCTCGAGGCCACGTACCCTAAGCCCCCCTACTCCCCTCTTCCCGCCAACGCCTCCTTATACGCCTGCACACTCTCCCGGCTCGGGCGGACTTCCCCGACTCGGGCCGCCCGGGGCGCTTCCTATTAAAGCACGCTCGACCCTACTGCCTGGCTCTGCGGTCTTTAACCTCTCCACCGACCCCCGGGAAACCTGACAAATTTGTTATAATAACAACAACAACAATATAGGTGCTCGTGAATCCCCCACCTGTGAGCGTAGCCCTTAGCTTCAGCCTCTACGGAGGAAGCCACTCTGGGGAGCCCGATGACCACAGCTGCGAATGTGAATGCGGGAGCGCAGGTCGTGCCACCCTAGAAGATGCCACTCTGACACACTATTTTGAGTTAAAGGCACTCGAAAAACTGCAAATGCAAGAAAATGGATGTCATGTGGGCTGAGGGGAAGGGCCAAGGAAGAATTCTTGAGATATTTTTGGTGCAAAAAGGGGTTTTTATGAAAGCAGAGCGACAGGACGCCTAGGCAGAAAGAGCTGCCCTGGGATTGTGTTCTAAAGATTCACGGCAGCCGTGCTTTTGGTTTGGAATGGGAAAAACACCTTATTGATATTATAAAAAAAAAAAAAAACTAATAGAAGCAGAAAGAAAGGGAAATCCACAAATAGATGAGGTTAATAGCAGTAAATGAGAGTGCTGGGGAGGCCTGGGTGGAGGCAGCTGGGCAGGGGTGGGGGCTGAGAGGCTGGGCAGAGTGTCTTCCCTTCCAGCGAGACTTCCCACTGACCATCCCCATAAGGGCCATATTTATAGGACAAATGACAGGGTTTGAAGTTAAACATTTGTTCCATTTTTTTCTGATTACTTGCAGTTTGGAGAGAGCTGTATCTCTATGTTATCATGTTTTTACATTTTCAAGGAGACTGGGCTATGGAGCCTGCCTCCCCTCCCGGGGTTCCATTCCCAGGAGCCAACCCATTCTGGAGCAGGAGGGGATGTGGGGCAAGATTTATAGTTCTTGGCATTGAAAACAGAAGGACCAGTTCTGACCTGGAGGCCAGATAACATATTTCAAATAACCAGGCTCCCAAGGTCACTGATGCCTCCAGAGTCTCACAAAGGACATTTCTCAGCCTGCCTGCACCCCTACAGGTCCGGGGGCGGGCAGTTATGCAGGACAAATCACAGAAAGCTCCATCCATATAGTACAGATTTTGAGGAGCAATTGATTACTATTAAACTGGGGAGTGATAGAGATAGAGGAAGTTTCTAAAAGGATTTTGTGCTTAGATTTTATTTTTTAGTATTTCTTAGAATGATTTTTCCCCCTTCTTTCTTTCTTTGAGAGAGAATGAGCAGGGTGTGGAGAAGCAGGCTCCCCACTGACGGGAGCCCAAAGCTAAGCTCCATCTCAGGACCCTGGGATCCTGACCTGAGCTGAAGGCAGACACTTAACTGACTGAGCCACCCAGGCGGTCACTCAGATTTAAATTTTAAGTAATCTCTACACTTCATGTGGGGCCTACACTTCATGTCCAGCCCGGAGCTGATGAGGCAGGTAATCTTCTGCGGGAGCCTGCCAGGTGACCCCAGAAGGATTTTCATATGTTAAGGAAGACTAACGGGATCCTGGCTGTCTGGGCTATCCTCAAGGCCAAGGTTGCTTTTTGCCTCTGGCAAAGCATTAGCATTAAGGAAGTGGTGAATTTCTTGAGGAATGTCACACTCTGCTTGTCTCACATATTTATCAATAGGCTGTAAGGTGTAAGGATATTTAATTTTTTTAAAGGTTTTATTTATTCATGAGAGAGAGAGGGAGAGAGAGGCAGAGATTCAGGCAGAGGGAGAAGCAGGCTCCATACAGGGAGCCCGATGTAGGACTCGATCCCTGTCCCCAGGATCACGCCCTGAGCCGAAGGCAGATGCTCAACCACTGAGCCATCCAGGTGTCCCAGGAAATTTAATTTTATCTATTATCTCTTTTATCTTGGTTCCCATAAAAAAAAAAATCACTCTGACTTTCCTTTTTCTTAAAAGTTACAAGTGGGAGAGTCTGCATTTTGTGAATGGAGGCCTCAGTTCTTGGATTCCCCACAAAAGATTTACTGAAAGATATATGTAAGGAGTGCACTGGAAGGAAGAGCCAGAAGGAAAGTAGTGAGCACAAAGCAGTTTAAGGATGGTCAACTCTCAGGGACACCTGGATGGCTCAGTGGTTGAGCATCCGCCTTTGGCTCAGGGCGTGATCCTGGGGGTCTGCCTCTACCTCTGCCCTTCTTCCCCATGAGCTCGTGCGCGCTCTCTCTCTGAAATAATTTTTTTAAAGATTTTATTTATTTATTCATGAAAGACACAGAGAGAGAGAGGCAGAGACACAGGCAGAGGGAGAAGCAGGCTCCATGCAGGGAGCCTGATGTAGGACTTGATCCGGGGACTCCAGGATCATGCTCCGGGCTGAAGGCAGACACTTAACCACTGAGCCACCCAGGCGTCCCTGAAATAAATAAAATCTTAAAAAATAGGTATGAATTCTGTATAGACCTTTTTATTTTTAAAATTTTTTTTGTTTAGACCTTTTTAAAATAGCTATCGTCCTTAAGCCTCCCCACATAATTTACCTTCCCACAATTGTTTCTCTGTGTTCAACCTAAAAGCATGTAGATTTTGCCATTTCTGTGGGTCTTTGTTTCTTACGAAGGCTTCCATATCACATGAAAGTTGTATTAAATACATTTATGAGGGATCCCTGGGTGGCTCAGCAGTTTGGTGCCTGCCTTTGGCCCAGGGTGTGATCCTGGGGTCCCAGGATTGAGTCCTACATCAGGCTCCCTGCAGAAGCCTGCTTCTCCCTCTGCCTGTGTCTCTGCTTCTCTCTCTCTCTTTCTCATGAACAAATAAGTAAAATCTTTAAAAATAAATAAATGCATACATATATTGTTTTCTTCTGTTGACCTTGTGTCACTTAATTTTCTGCTGAAAAAACTTGAAGAGGGTAAAGGTAAAATTTTGCCTCTCCTACATGGTGTTAAGAAAAAAAAAAACAACCCAAGGATGCGTGGGTGGCTCAGTGGTAAACATCTGTCTTGAGCTGGGGTCCTGATCCCGGGGTGCTGGGATCAGGTCTTAATAAAATCTTAAAAAACAACAACAACACAAAAAAACCATGAGGGTGGGGGGCATGCCCAGCTGGCTCAGTCAGTGAGCATGCAGTGACTCTTGATCTCTGGGTTGTAAGGTTGAGACCCATGTTGTTGGATATAGAGATCACTTAAAAATAAAATTTTAAGATACACACAGGCCCCATTTAGACTGACTTCCCAAACTGGAGGCTTAATATATATTCTTTTTTTTTTTTTAAAGATTTTATTTATTTATTCATGAGAGACACACAGAGAGAGAGACAGAGAGACAGGGAGAGGGAGAAGCAGGCTCCATGCAGGGAGCCTGACATGGGACTTGATCTGAGTCTCCAGGACCACACCCTGGGCTGAAGGCTGCACTAAACCATTGAGCCACCCGGGCTGCCCGAGGCTTAATATATATCCTAATGGCAATGTCAACCTCCCCCAGAAATGTAGCCCTAAACTGGCAGTTAGTAATCTAGTAACCTGGGCAGCCTGGGTGGCTCAGTGGTTTAACACCATCTTCAGCCCAGGGCCTGATCCCGGGTCTCCAGGATCAAGTCCCACGTCGGGCTCCCTGCATGGAGCCTGCTTCTCCCTCTGCCTGTGTCTCTGTGTCTCTCATGAATAAATAAATGAAATTTATTTTTTTAATTATTTATTTATTTATTTATGATAGTGACAGAGAAAGAGAGAGAGAGGCAGAGACACAGGGAGAGGGAGAAGCAGGCTCCATGCACCGGGAGCCCGACGTGGGATTCGATCCCGGGTCTCCAGGATCGTGCCCTGGGCCAAAGGCAGGCGCCAAACCGCTGCGCCACCCAGGGATCCCAATAAATGAAATTAAAAAAAAAAAAGTAATCTAGTAATCTTTCATTCACTGTCAATGATTTGGCCACCTGGGTTCTCTCTACCCTACCAAGAAAGATGAGGTAATCTGCATAAGACATTTTGCCTTTCCCCCCTAGAAAGTGCCCTCACCTGGAAAAAGTCTTCTTCTTCTTTTTTTTTAAAGATTTATTTATTTATGAAAGACATAGAGAGAGAGAGAGGCAGAGATACAGGCAGAGGGAGAAGCAGGCTCCATGCAGGGAGCCCGACATGGGACTCGATCCCAGGACTCCAGGATCACACCCTGGGCCAAAGGCAGGTGCCAAACCACTGACCCACCCAGGGAACCACACAAGTCTTCTTTTGCATATAAGTTTCTTGCCCCTATTGTCCTTGCACAAAAACCTTCTGTTTTGTACAACCCCTTGGAGCACCTGTCTACGTCCTAGATGGGATGCAGCCTTATTCATGAACCGTTGAATAAAGCCAATTAGATCTTCACATTTACTTGGTGGAATTTTGTTATTTAACCATGGTTTTGGTTCCCTTTCAGCATTTTGCTGAACAGCTGTCTGAGCTCTGTGTGTGGGCCTAAGCTGTTGGCACTGGCAAGTTTGCTTGCCCCCTCGATGGAAAGCAAAACCCCGTGTCACACCAGTCATTTGCAAAAAGCTCCATTGCAAAGCGGCCAAGCAAGGAGACAGGAGGCTGGCTCAAAAAAATCTGTCTCCACAACCTGAGCTTAGAACAAGACCTTATAAAGGTTGAGATTGGGGCACCTGGGTGGTTCAGTGGTTGAGCATCTGCCTCTGGCTCAGGGCATGATCCCGGGGCCCAGGGATCAAGTCCTGGATGGGGCTCTCTGCATGGAGCGTGCTTCTCCCTCTGTCTATGTCTCTGCCGCTCTCTCTTTGTGTCTCTCATGAATAAATAAATAAAACCTTAAAATAAATTAAAAAATAAATAAAGGTTGGTATTACATACATATTGAAGAAAAGGGGGGAATTTATTCATGAAGAAGGATGGAACATGCCCACTGAGCTAACCTACATCCCCTGCTCACCTTCGAGTGGAGATTAAACACTGAAATGAGGCAAAATGAGGCCCCTGATGTGAGGTTGCCTCATTTTGCCTCATTTCACATGCTCTGAGAGCCCATATAAACAAAATGAATGCAGGGTATCAGGAAGAAAAAATTCTTCCTCTATCCTCAAGGTCTTCCCGCTGGACTAAGAATTCAATTTACAGGAGACAGGTTAAGAGGAGAAAAAAAAACAAGTTTTATTTTAAGTGCGTGGAGGTCCATTAATGAAATGGAGACCCAAGGAAATGACCAAGACAGGTGATCTTATATGTTTTAGACAAAGAGACAATAGGGTTGTGAGGAATTCACAGGATAAAGAAAACAGGTGTTTGGGAGCTTTAACTAGTAAGGAATTCTAAGCAGAATTTAGGCTGATGCAGCAGGTCAGTAACAAAGTAACAAGTTTTGTCCCTTTCTCTGGTGATAAAGATGTTTCTTCTTAGTATAGAGAGGGCACCTCACCTTTCACATGGAAGATTTATTTCCTGCTTTCAGGAGAGGAGGAGGGCCTGAGAGTCCTTCTTGCAGACTGTCTCTTAAGTAACTTTTATTTAAAATAATCAATATGACCAAGTGACATAATTCGGGGCAGCCTACCCTTGGCCCCTACAGTTTCCCCTCGGAAACTTCCCTGGGAGTTTCACATGTTAAAAGTTGAACTGGTAGATTGAACTTTTAATAGCCTCTCAAGGCCAGAAGCCAAGCCAAACACTTGCCATCATACTTCGGCTGCAATACCTATAGATTTGGGTTAGTTCCTCTCTTCTAGAGGTCCCCAGTCTATTCTGAGGTTCCTGCACCTGCCAGGAAGTGACCTTCCTTACTCCCTGGTGAGGCTGCTGGGAACCCTGTAAGAAGGTACCAGGCTGGTGTTTCCAAGGGGCTTTGTTGGCTCCATCAAGTCAACCTGAGTTCCTTAAAGCTGTCTGGTCATATCTGAGACTATGGATGTCTCTCTCAAACATGACATTCCAGTAAAGCCTTGGTTAAAAAAAAAAAAAACAACAAACACCTCAGTGTTTCTTTCCAATGGTGTCATCTTATAAGAACAGATTCTTACTGCACTTATGCAAATAACTATAATTGCCATAAAGGAAAGAACACTCACTGAGAGAATTTATGAAATCTGGAGGGTTCAGGTAGGGAGAAAAAGACAAATGTTTCATATTTGTTTACAAAGAATATTTTATCAAATTGCTGTAAGCCACAGCTTAAGAGAAAAAAGTTTTCTTGGGGTGCGCCTGGGTGGCTCAGCGGTTAGAGTCTGCCTTAGGCTCTAGTCATGATCCTGGGGTCCTGGGATTGGGTGTCCTCCCCACCCATTGGGCTCCCAGCGGGGAGTCGGCTTCTCCCTCTGCCTCTGTCTCTGTCTCTCTCTCTCTGTGTCTCTCATGAATAAATAAATAAAATCTTAAAAAAAAGAGAAAAAGATGTGTTAAGTCAGGAAAAACAAAACATTAAAAAAATCAGCGATGTTTTCAACAAAAATGTGACAAAAGTATAATTATCTTTCTCCATTTATTCAGTCTTATATTATTAATTCTTGAATAAGATAATTCTTGAATAATTCTTGAATTCTTGAATCCAGTTTTCTGACTAGTTCCAGAAATTCTTATTTCAGTCTAATGATCTTAGGGTTATAAGTAACCCGTACCCAGAGTTCTTCCCGTGTCTCACTGAAGCACATCTGCAGAAAGCTTCTTATAAAAGCATCAGAGTAAAACTATAATTGTCTGTAAATAAGACGTAATGACCACAGTCAAAGATCTGATGAGAGTCCGTTACAGGGGTGCCTGGGTGGCTCAGTTGGTAAAGTGTCTGCTTTGGGCTCAGGTCGTGATCCTTGGGTCCTGGAATCGAGTCCCACGTTGGGTTCCCTGCTGAGAGGGGAGTCTGCTTTTCCCTCTACCTCTCTGTCCTTCACCTTGCTCATGCTCTATCCTTCTCTCTCTCAAATAGATAAGTATCTTTTAAAAAAATAGAGTCCATTATGATGCAATTGATAAGAAAATCTTATTTCTATGACATATGACAAAGTTATAACATGTTAGGACATATCAGATCCCCAAGAGTTTTATTCAATTTTTAGAACACTTATATTAATACAATATCTATACAAACATAATCTAAGAGGGTTTAGTATCACTTATTTGACAACACTTCCCATGTGATTTAACATAACAAGCCAAATTAGTTTCATTTTTACAAATTGTTTTCTTTTTTTTTTTTTAATTTTTTTTTAAAATTTTTATTTATTTATGGTAGTCACAGAGAGAGAGAGAGAGAGAGAGGCAGAGACACAGGCGGAGGGAGAAGCAGGCTCCATGCACCGGGAGCCCGATGTGGGATTCGATCCCGGGTCTCCAGGATCGCGCCCTGGGCCAAAGGCAGGCGCCAAACCACTGCGCCACCCAGGGATCCCTACAAATTGTTTTCTTTTAAAGATTTTATTTTTAAGCAATCTCTACACCCAAATTGGGGCCTGGGGCTCAAATTTACAACTCCTAGATCAAGAGTTGCAGGTTCTACTGCCCTGAGCCAGCTAGACGCCCCTCACAACATTCTTGAAATGTTCCCTCTGGAAAATTTCATTTAGATTGTGGTCAAAATACTTTATTTTAGAATTTGATTTTGGGAAGTATGTCAAATATATTCATAGTATGAACATTTCATTGATCAAATCAATATATCAAAAAGTTTAAACATGTCATTGGATTACAGAGCCTTAGGAAACAATATTTATTTAACCAAAGTGATAACAGAAGATTTCAAAGGAAAATACAGACGATACATAGTTGTGTGCAAAACCTAGCTCTTGATATTAAGACTCAGTTTTTTGGATAATAAAAAATGTGATAAAGAGAAAACACAGAATCTTTGTTTTCCTTACATTAAAGTTAAACTCTGTTTACAATTTTTACATAAAAAGCAAACTAATAATCTAATAAAACACTTCCCTTTTAGCAGAGAGAAAATTCTAATTTTGTAACAGCAATACTTTTGATATTAAAACTCATCTTAAAATATACTTATTTTAACCTTAGCCACTATTGACCACATAAAATTCCCTTCCAAAGGTGTTTGCTTTTTTAAAAAACAAAGCTTTTACAACTCTTCTTTTCCCCACATTCAGATTTTGTCCTGAGTTTTCCCTCTTTGTTATTTTTTTAAGATTTTATTTATTTATTCATGAGAGACAGAGAGAGAGAGAGAGAGAGAGAGAGGCAGAGACACAGGCAGAGGGAGAAGCAGGCTCCATGCAGGGAGCCCGATGCGGGACTCGATCCCAGGTCGCCAGGATCACACCCAGGGCTGAAGGCGGCACTAAACCACTGAGACACCCGGGCTGCACTAGTTTTCCCCCTTTAAATGATTAGCCTCCCTTTAGAAAAAGTTATTTTCCTTCAACAAAAATATTTTTTTATTTCTCAGATTTTTTTTAACCAAAAACACGCATCTTACTTTCCTTGCAATAAATCATTTCCTTTATTTTCCCAGTACTTTTACTGATATTTATTAGAATTCTTAACTCGTGGAAACCTTGATATCTAGTGAAACTTAAGTAGGAAGCAATTGTGAACTGTTACATTAGAATTCTTTAGATTGACTAATGAATACATTTCATAATTCAGAAGCTTGTGATTTTTTTCATAGTATAACCTTCTAATAAAGCACAAAACAAGTTTTGCTAACAGACCCAAATTTATCTTTAGTTTCTCTGTGTGGTTAAGACAAAAGTAGATAAACCTATATGCTTTAGTGCTTAATGTTTAATATCTATTTGGAAATGATCCCAGATATTCAATGAATTTAATTTAACTCATCATTTAACTTAATATGACTTCGAAGTTTTACCCTTACCGAAGATTTTGGAAACTATTTAAAGGTTTGCTTATAAGGATGCCTGGGTGGCTCAGTCAATTGAGCCTTTGCCTTTGGCTCAGGTTATGATCCCCGGTCCTGGGATCCAGCCCCGCAGTCTGGCTCAGCGGGGAGTCTGCTTCTCTCTCCTTCTGCCCCTCCACTCCACTGGTGCTCTCTCTCTCTCTCAAATAAATAAATAAAATCTTCAACCCCCCCCCCCCCCTTTTAAGTAGGCTCCACATCCAACATGGTGCTTGAACTCACAACCCTGAGGTCAAGAGTCGCATGCTCTACTGACTGAGCCAGCCAGGCATCCCCTCCCCACTTTTTTCACATCTTTTTAATTTACCTGTTCTTAACATTTATGCTTAAATTATCTATAAAATCTTCAAGAAACATCGAACAAAGTCAGTCCTGCTTTCAGGCTACTATTATTATTCCTTTTCAGATTTCATTTCTTTAAGTAATCTTAATTGAGATTAATTGAGGCTTGAACTCACAACCCCGAGATCAAGAGTTGCAAGTTACTCTACTGACTGAGCCTGCCAGGAGCCCCGCTCCTCAAGCTATTATGATTATTTTAATTTGTAACAGAGATCACATCAACTTATTTGACTTTAAGTAAATCCAGGCCGAATAAAAGTTTTAGGTTTTTTTTTTAATTTACTGAATTTACAAGGAAAGTTTTAGTTTTAATGTTGATAACATTTAGACATTTCTATTTTAATTAAACCAACAACCTTAAATTAGCTTTAGTACCAAATATTTTCCCAGATCATGTGAATTTGAAAAATATTTGAGTCTCTCACTTTCTGAGAATTTAGAATGCCCAAATCTTACACAAGCATTTGCCTTCAAACCAAGTAAATAAAACTCTATCACAGATTAATTTTAGCAACACCATCTGGAGGTAAAGAAAATATCTCATATCAAATCGATCAATCTATCTGGGTATGACTGGGTATATATATCTATAAATAGGTATAGATATAGATATATAGTCCTACCCAGACAGATGCAAACAAAAATTGTTACCATACTCAAACCTGTGCACCTGATGTGCAACACACCAATGTCTGAGGTACAGGTTTTGAAGTAAAGCTTTATTATCAGAAGAGCAGCCCCATGAGAAGACAGGGGATCATTCCCAAAGCTGCTTTGCCCTGTTGAGCCCAGGGACAGCTGATACATGGGAGGGGAGGATATGCGGTTCCTTGAAACCTTGGGATGGGGGTCTTGGAACAGTCTGGAGGTAAACATTCTTCTGTACAATGAGGAGCTATTTGGGACCTGGTACAATCAGATATTCAAGACAAATGTTACCATCTGTTCCCCGTTAGGTTTCTACAGGCAGTGGATAAACAGGGAGTGGGGATAAAGAGGCAAAGTTAATGATCCATTGTGCACGAGGTTAAGGGGTACGTAAAACATTAATTATAGGTAGAGAACAAAACAGAAGACAGAGCTAATAATGCAACTAATACAACTATAGTTCTGCTTATGCTTTCAAAACAGGTTCAGGGACCGTGGGTCTGGCCTCCAAACCTTAAAGCTTTGGTTTTTATTAATATTTGTGAAGAGGACATTACAGACCCGATATCCAAATACCCCTCTCTCTTTTTTTTTCTCCTGATAAAAAACTTTTCCTGAAGTTTGCATTTCGAAGAATGGCTCTTAGTTCCTAGAGGAGATGAGGGTAGAAAATTTATATCAGGACAGCCCTGGTGGCTCAGGGGTTTAGCACCTGCCTTTGGCCCAGGATGTGGTCCTGCAGTCCCAGGATCGAGTCCCACATCGGGCTCCCTGCTTGTGGCCTGCTTCTCCCTCTGCCTGTGTCTCTGCCTCTCTCTGTGTCTCTCATTAATAAATAAATAAAATCTTAAAAAAAAAGAAAATTTATATCAAAAAGGCATAGAGAACATATCTAAGTTTCCCCCAAGGTGGGTATTTGGAGCAGAACTGCCTGTTATTAGAAGTGCTAGAGTCTGAGCACTTCTAACAGGTCTGCTAGGTCTGAGTGACCTTCCTCCAGGAACTCAACTGCCTTTATAGCAGTTTGTATTTTGAAAAGGCCTCCTCTCCCCCTTTTTTTCTTCTGTTCCAGGCGCTAGTATGCTATATTTACATCTCAAAGATATAATAGGATTTATAACTTTAAGGGACTGAGAAGGAATGAAAGTTGTTTTTTTTTTTTCCTTCAAGTTTCAGGGTATTTGCCATCTAAAGTTTACCTTTTCTTTTCCCTTAAGTACAGGACAATTCTGTTCCAATAATCTGATCTTTAATATCTATATTATTATAGATCTATATAATATCTATAAACATTTTGAGAGAAATAGAGGAGGTTTTTTTTTTAAAGATTTTATTTATTTATTCATGAGAGATATAGAGAGAGGCAGAGACACAGCAAGAAGGAGAAGCAGGCTCCATGCAGGGAGCCCGACGTGGGCGGGACTCAGGATCACGCCCTGAGCCAAAGGGGGAGGTTTTGTTTTTTTGTTTTTTTTTAAGATTTTATTTATTCATTCATGAGAGACACAGAGAAGGAGGCAGAGACACAGGTAGAGGGAGGAGAATCAGGCTCAAGGCAGGGAGCCTGATGCGGGAATCAATCCTGGGATCCCAGGATCACGCCCTGGGCCTGCTAAACAGCTGAGCTACCCAGGGATCCCTCTAGAGGAGGTTTTAAGATTAATAAAGGTAGATGAGCTTTGACTTGTTTTGAGAGTAGTATTTCTGGTTTCGGATAGATTTGCAAAACAAAGGTGATTGTTTTTAATTTCCCCAAAGTACTGCCTGAATATCAGAATATTGGCCTACTTTTTAAAAATTTTCCTTAAAAGTAGGTTCCACACCCTGTGCTGGGCTCAAGCTCACAACCCTAAGACCAAGAGTCACATACTCCACTGACTGAGCCAGCCAGGCGCCCCAACTTTTTTTTTGCTTAAACCAGGGAGATTTTTAGCAAAAATGGGAATTGAAAGATTTATGCAAAATCCATAAAGCATTTTAACAAAAGCCTTCCTTTTGAGTACACAATTTAATGTTGGCTTCTATTAGTCTCTGAATATTGGCCTTTTGGAGATCATTTGTAGGAGGGCTGCAGAGAAATTTTGGTCCTGTCTCTTCTGTGAAGGAGGGGAGGCATTCTTCTAGGGCCAAATTAACCGCAGCGTTATCTATCAATCCCCAGCCACAAGAGCACCCAGCCCAGCCAGTCAAGGTCTCCGAGAGTGCAGTTGTGAATAGCCATTAATTTTTATTTATCTCAAAAATTTCTTTATTAAGTTTTTTTAAAGCCACTAATTAGAAAAAAAATTCCTCTCTGAGGCGCCTGCCTGGCTGGCTCAGTGGATGGAGCACTTGACTTGGTCTTGGGGTTGAGTGTAAGGCCCACATTGGGTCTAGAGATTACTTAAAAAAATAAGATAAAATCTTTAAACATAAGTAAATAAAAATTCTTTTCTAAATTTGGTAGGATCTTCTGGAAGTGGAGAAACAAGGGCTTTACCACTTAAAAGATCTGCTGTTGGTCAAGGGATAGGAATCCTTCACAGTTGTGTGTGTGGGGTGTGTATGTAAGATACATCTGTAAGGGTCATTGCACAGAAATGCCTGAAGCTGCCAGAGCCTGATTAAAGCAAAGTGAGCCCTACCATGAGTCCCAGGAGCTACTGCTAAATTCACTTTCTGGCTCTCAGCATTTGTAAGAGTAGACTGTATACTTCGAACCTAGAGGTTAGGCTGGAGTGCTGTCTGTAAATCTCGTAGGGAAAAGGAAGTTAAAACCGGCAAATGGGGCTAGATTTTAAGAAGGTGGATTTTCATTGGATGTGGACATTTATTTGTCGTAAGTTGAATTTTTGTTCTTGTATATTTTCAAGGGAGTCCCTTAATGATGTGAAGAACAAAGGCAAAAGAAATGTGGAAAAATGAAATTTTCCTACAACTGCGAGCTCCTTCGCAAGTACTTAAGACAGGCAGAGTGACCTTCCTCCAGGAACTCAAGTGCCTCATGTAAATGATGAGGGAACAGAGGACTAGCTGAGGACAAAGCACACTGACAAGTCCTTGAAATAGGCAGAGTGACATTCCTCTACAGACTCAACTGCCTCGATGTTCATAGTTTGCTAAGGGCAGAAGGCAATCTTAGCCCGACCCCCGGGAGCCTGTGAGTCTACTTTAACATATAAAAATTCCTTTAGAAAGTTCCTTTATCTCTACCCCACAACATACATGTTGGCAACCATCGCCCAAGCACATGGCCCACGGATACACAGCTGAAGGGTCTCATGACTCAGGTTTTATTAGACGGTAATAAGTGACCTTTTCCCAACAAGAGCTAGCCCCCTCAAGGTCCTGGAAACCTTGTTTCCAAAATTCCTTAGAGAATACGCTCTCCCCAAACCCTTCCCCACTGCCAGGTATATAATTAGCCACTCCCACAGGCCCAGGGCAACCACTCCTCCTGTGCACAGGTCCTGTCCCTGGGCTTTAATAAAACTACCATTTTTGGGGATCCCTGGGTGGCGCAGCGGTTTGGCGCCTGCCTTTGGCCCAGGGCGCGATCCTGGAGACCCGGGATCGAATCCCACGTCGGGCTCCCGGTGCATGGAGCCTGCTTCTCCCTCTGCCTATGTCTCTGCCTCTCTCTCTCTCTCTCTGTGACTATCATAAATAAAAATTAAAAAAAAAAAAAAACAAAAACTACCATTTTGCACCAAAGATGTCTCAAGAATTCTTTCTTGGTCATTGGCTCTGGACCTCACCCCACCAAACCTCACCTATATTTCAAAGCTTCATCATTAATACCTTGCTAAAGGCAAAAGGCAACCTTAGCTTGACATTAGCCTGACCTCTAGGATCCTGTAGACTTTACCATATAAAAAGCCCTTTGGAAACTTCCCCAAGATCCCTGTTGGCAATCATCCTCCAAGCACATGGCCCACTGATACACAAGTGAGGGGTCTCATGACCAAGGGTTTACTAGACAGTAGTCAATGATCTTATCTTAACAGCAGCTAGCCTCTCAAGGTCCTGCAAAATTTTGTTCCCAAATTCCTTAGAGACTTATGCTATCCCTAACCCCCTCCCAACTTAGAAGTACATAATCAGCCACTCCTCACAACCCTAGTGCAGTTCTTTCTGTCCACGGGTCCTTTCCCCGTGCTTTAATAAAACCATCTTTTTTTTGCACTGAAGACGTCTCAAGAATCCTTTCTTGACTCTTCACTCCTGGACCCCAAACATCACATCATGTCACATCACATCACATCACATCACATTACATCACATCACACCACACCATATCACATCACTTAAGGTTAGCTGTTATTCTAATAAGACAATTCAGAGCTCTCGATAAAGAATATTTATTTACTTATTTAAATATAGCCAATTTAAAGGATCTATCATCTGGTCATTGGTGGAGAGGATCTTATCAATTTTAGTAGTGAGTCAAACCAATCAGCTTTTTAATGGCTTAACCAAAAATGTAAGTGGCATTCAGAGAAGGCACAGATGATAAAGTCCTCCTGACCTAAAAGTTTATTCCCACAAAATCGTCTTTTCTTAGACCTTTGTTTCATAGGTGGTAAGCATGATGTGGTGAACACTGTGTCTCTGGTCTCCCACAAATCTGAGATGCCTCCAGTCACAGACCCACTAATCTGTGACACTGGGCAGTAGGGGAATGGGATTTTGTCAGCACTAACCTGCAACAAAGGTTGAGATGATAAGTGGCCCCTATGGGCTCAGATTCCTTATGATAAACTCTCCTGAGAGGTGACACAGAGGGACAGAGTGTGCTTTTCCTTTTGTTTTGAAAGATTTTGTTTATGTGACAGAAAGAGCACAAACAGGAGAGAAGGAGAGGGAGAAGCAGACTCCCCACTGAACAGGGACCCTGACGTGGGGACACAGGGCTAGATCCCAGGACTCTGGGATCATGACTTGAGGTGAATGAAGGCAGCTGCTCAACGGAGGGTGCTTTTTTTTGTTTGTTTTGGTTTTTTTTGAGGGTGCTTCTTGTAACTGAGTGTCTAGGATCCCTAGCCTATTTGGGCACCAAGGTGCACCCCAGTAAGTACACCCTCCGGATGATGGAGACCAGAGACAATGTTCTCATTGGTCACAAAGCCAAGCTCTTAGAACACAGAACAAGACAAAAGGAAAAACTTCATCTGGTTTTTATATAGGGGACTCTCAGCAAAGTTTGTTCCAACAGACCCTGGTCTGGTGAGAATTGTGAACTGATCAGTCTGTGAGGCGAGCTGGAAAAATCAGGCTTCTAGGGTGTGCCTGCCCTTGGTAATTCCTGTTTTTGAACACAGGGCACAGAAGACACAGACCAACAAAGACAATCTCTGGGACAAAAATGGATCAGCAACCAAAGAGTGTGCTGCCAAATTTGTCCTAAGAGTTGCTAAGCCCAAGGAGCCAGGTCCACAATATTTTCTCCCGATAATCTGAATTTAGAGAGAGTAAAAAATATTCTCACCATTCTGAGACTCAGACAGATTCCCAGAAGTCTGGAATCTGCAGACAGAGATTCCAGAAGGCTGACATGGTAAACAACAACAACAACAACAACAACAACAAAAAAACCCAACTTACCTGCAGACAGATTCCAGAAGGTTGATCTTACCTGCTGCCAGCTGTATTGTCAGATGCCCCAGGAGCTCGGTGGGGGCAGTGTCTGGGGCAAGCAGTTGCCCCACAAATGAAAAGATCTTGCCCACTAAGGTAGTTATGCCAACTACCTGGAAGGAAAAATTCTTCCTCTACCTTCAGGGTGTTCCTGGCTGGACTACGAATTCAATTTACAGGAGACAAGTTAACAGGAGAAAAAAAAAACCAAATCTTTGTTATGTGCCCACAAAGCCCAATAATGAAATCAAGACTCAAAACAATGACCTAGGCAGGCAGTTTTTGTACATTTTAGACAACGAGACAATACATTTGTGAGGAATTTACAGGACAAGGAAAAAAGAGGTGTTTGGGGGCTCTAATTAGCAAAGAATTCTTTTTCTTTTTTAAGATTTTATTTATTTATTCATGAGAGACACAGGGACACGGGCAGACTCAATGCAGGGAGCCCGACGCCGAACTCGATCCCGGGACTCCAGGATCACGCTCTGGACCGAAAGCAGGCGCTGAGCTGCTGAGCCACCCAGGGACCCCTAATTGGTAAAGAATTCTAAGCTGAATTTTTGCTGAGGTAGTAGGTTAGCACAAGCTACTAAGATTTATTTTTATAGCTTTCTTGGCTTTAATGTCTCTATCTTGGGCACCTGGATGGCTCAATCAGTTAAGCACTGGTTAAGCACTGGGCTTCGATTTGGTTCAGATCATGATCCCAGGATCCAGCCTGCTCAGTGGGGAGCCTGCTTCTCCCTCTCATCTCTGCCACTGCCTCTGTCTCCCCCTGCTTGTGCTCTCTCCAGGGAGGTCTCTCCCTAATAAATAAATAAATCTCTATCTCTGGTGATAAAAATGTCTTACCTCTTTTTTAAAAGATTTTATTTATTTATTTATTTATTTATTTATTTATTTATTTATTTATTTATTTATGAGAGACACAGGCAGAGGGAGAAGTAGGCTCCATGGAGGGAGCCCGACATGGGACTTGATCCCCGGTCTCCAGGATCAGGCCCTGGGCTAAAGGCAGGTGCTAAACGGCTGAGTCACCCGGGCTGCCCCTTCTTTTTACCTCTTAGTACAAGCACTTTTCACATGGAAGATTTATTTCCAGGGGAACAGAGGAGGGTCTGGGAGTCCTTCTTGACAAAGTAGCATATTTGGGGGCAGCCTGTCCTTGGACCCTAAAAAGGCCTTGCTTGTTCATAGGCCCCAATCCTAGCAGTGACCTTCCTTTGTGTCAGTCCAAGGGCCTCTGCAGGCGGCTAGTGGATTTGTTAGTGGGATCTGAAAACAAACAGTATCCAGCAGTGGTGTTGAACATTCAGGCATATAGAGAAAACTATGCTTGAGGTTTCTCCTTTTGACATTCAAGGGTTTGGAGAAAAGGCTTTTTGTAGCGATTCTCCTGAGACGCCTGTCACCATCATATTTTCTGACATCAACCTAGTCATTTTGATATTCAGTACTTAGGATTTTATTTATTTGAGAGAGAGTGAGCACAAGCGGAAGGGGAAGGGGAAGGGGCAGAGGGAGAGGAAGAAGTAGACTCCCCGCTGGGGCAGAAAGATCCACAAAAGAGGGGGAAACCCCTGAACCCTGAGATCATGACCTCAGGGGAAGGCAGACATTAACCAACTGAGCTACCCAGGTGCTCCTGGTATTCAGTACTGAGTAGGTAGCACCAGTGTCTACCAAGAAATCTGTTCAGTGTCTTTTTTTTTTTAATTGATTAATTTTTTAAGAAGATTTTTTTAATTTATTAAAGAGAGACAGAGAGAGAGAGAGAGAGAGAGAGAGAGGCAGAGACACAGGCAGAGGGAGAAGCAGGCTTCCTGCAAGGAACCCAAAGTGGGACAGTATCTGGATCCCAGGATCATGCCCTGAGCCAAAGGCATGCAACCACTAAGCCACCCAGGCGTCCCTGTTCAGGGTCTTTTTCACCAATAAGATGACCCAGGGTTCCACGTGGGAAATTTCAATGAAGGCTGTAGAGCTGTTAGGAGTCTCTGGGCCCCCTAATTCTGGATAGTTCTTGCGGGGATTATGGGGGAGGGAAGAGGCGTGGAGCATCTGGAAGTTTGGCTAAGAGTCACCTTCACATTATTTATTGAGAGAGGGGCACTCCTTTTTCCAGTGTCCCTCTCGTTTACAATAGGCACATTGGTGTGGCCCTACATTGGGGTGGCCTCTGGATGTGGAGTTTGAGGGCTTCGGGTGTCTTCCCTGGGGATGGGCCCCAGGCTGGGGCGGAGCCTGGTGAGGTGGTGACCGCGCCTGCCTCCCCGCCTCGGCCAGCAAGGCTGCCTGCTGCCGCATCCTGCGCCGCGCCTCCTTCTCCCGGACCTTGTCTCGGTTTCGGAAAACCCCAGAAGCAACCTCAGCCAGGTGAAGGGTAGGCATTCCTAAAGCCCCACTCAGCCTTTGCAACCTCCTTTGAATGTCAGGGGCAGCTTGCCTCACGAAGCTGGCATTCACCAAGGGTAGCTGCTCTGGAGCCTGCGGGGCTATGTTAGCGCACTGCCGACAGGCCGTAAACAGCCGTTCCAAGTAGTCAAAGGGTCCTCGTCAGGCCTCTGTCTGACCCGCAGAACTTTATCGAAGCTTCTTTGTTTCGGGACTCCGTCCCTCAGGCCCTGAAGGATGCAGCGTCGGTAATGCTCGAGCTGGTTTCTATGCCCGCCGTCAGCAGGGCCCCCCCTAGGGTCGGCCGCGGGTACGGCCACGTCTGCGAGCGCGCGCACCGGGCTGTTAGGCACCTGCGCGCGCATCTTCTCAGCTTCCGCGCGAGCCTGTTTTAGGACCGTGCCACGTTCCTCGGCTGTGAGGAAGACATTTAGGAGGATTTGAATATCTGCCCAAGTGGGATGATAGATAGCAAAAATAGAGGCAAAAAGACTCTCCATTTTAATGGGGTCCTCTTGGTACGTCGGCATGTGGACTTTCCAACTAAGCAGGTCGGAGGTGGGTAAGGGGGGGCGGACGAGGATGACACCGGGCGGCTGCCGGGTCCCGTAAACTCCGCCGATCGGCCACTGCATGCCGGGGAATCTCCCTGCCTGAGGCTGGGTGCCCCCCTCGTCCCGCGGGCTCACCTGGCAGGTCTGAGAGGGAGAGACCACTAGCGGGGCTGCGGGATCCGGGGGGGAAGTGGACGGAGTGGGGGCCCGAGGTGCCGACCGTAGCTGGACGGCGGCCCTGGCACCTCCCAGTGGAGACGCAGGTGGAGTAGCGGTGTTTAACTGGATGGATAAGGAATCCTCTGTCTTGCCATCAGAACCGAGTGAAATGACCTCATTCTGGGGACTCTCCTCTTGCGCCAAAATATTACATTTTCTCTGAATGTCCTTACGCTGGTATAATAACATAAACGATTGTACATATTCGATCTCAAGCCATTTTTCTTCCTTTTTGCAAAATAAATCCAACTGCAAGATAGCATTGTAATTTAAGGAACGATTCTTGGGCCACCGTTCTCCCGAATCCAGGGAATATTGCGGCCACGCAGTATTACAGAAAGATATCATCTTTTCCTTTGTCATGAATTTATTGGTCAGCACTGCCCAGTTCCGAAGGACGCAGCCCAAGGGGCTACAATTTGGGATGGAATTCTCATTTCCCATTCTAGCTTCGTATTTGCAGTAATTCTCAGTGGGTCACACAGAGTCACTCTTGCACAGACAAGTTTCCCAAGAAATCCAAAGAGCCAAGAGAACCTCTAGGAGGGTAAGCCCTGTTTTCCTTTTCCCCTAAGGGAAATTCCCCATCCAAGCCCTTTCCGCTGAGGTCGGACCCCAATTACCAGCAGTCAGTCATCTGTGCCATGATTACTCACCCAAAGGATGTCTTCCGAACCCCAAACAAGTTTCTCTGCCCCAAAGAAAGCACCGAAGGTTGACTCCGCCCCTGCAGAGAGAGTTCGGAGCCCAGACCCCCACACGGGGCAAAAGAGCCACCGGCAACGGTGTCCAGTTGGATTTAGAGCCCCTTTGCCGTTGCCAAATTTGTTAGTGAGCCGGAAAGAGCTTATTTGCTGGCGTGCAACGGAAAGCCAGACACCGTAGCACCAGGCTTTTGCAGAGAAAAAGCTTTGTTGCAATGCGGCCAAGCGAGGGGACAGGAGGCTGGTTCAAAAATCTGTCTCCGTGTCTGAGTTGAGAACACGGTTCTATAATCACGGGGGTTGGAGTCACACACATATTGGTGAAAAGGGCGGGGGAATGTGTGACTTCATGAGGAAGGAGGGAGCTGCCCATTGAGCCAACCTAGATGACACCACCTTGGGGTGGAGACTTGACATTAGAATGAGGCCAAATAAGGGCCCTGACACCAGATGGTCACCTATAGGTCAAGGAGAGGGCGGTGGGCATCTTCTGAGAGCAGGTGTAACTGAATGAGTTCTCAGGCCGGGTGAAGACTGCAGGGCCTTGCTTGTTCACAGGCTGACCAGAGAGAAGCAGGTCTCTGAAAAATAAGCTTTAAGTTTTCTACTAGTCTCAGGGCAGCCTGGCTGGCTCAGCTGGCACCGCAGATGACCCTTGATCTCAGGGTTTTGAGTTCTAGCCCCACATTGGATGTGGAGGTTACTTAAAAATCAAATCAAATTGAAATTTGCCGTTACCCTTGACGGGATGAGCACTGGGTGTTAGGCTATATGTTGGGAAATCGAACTCCAATAATAAATAAATAAATAAATAAATAAATAAATAAATAAATAAATAATGAAAAATCATTGTCAAAAAGAAATTTGCCATTAATCTCAACCTCATTAACCTCAAGGGGCACAGCTTCAAATCTGCTCATTTTCACTCTGCACCATGTTCTCATTTCTTGCTCATGAGCATTTAGAGTATTTCTTTTTTTTTTTAAGTTTTTTAAAGACTTTTATTTATTTATTCATAGAGACACAGAGAGAGAGGGAGAGGCAGAGACACAGGCAGAGGGAGAAGCAGGCTCCATGCAGAGAGCCTGACACGGGACTCGATCCAGGGTCTCCAGGATCACGCCCTGGGCTGCAGGCGGCGCTAAACCGCTGCACCACCAGGGCTGCCCCATTTAGAGTATTTCAAAGCTTTTGCTATCACAAGACCCTGAACATATCTTAAATATACTAACCTAATGGGTGTGGTGTGGAGTGATATTAATAATTGATTATAACTTTAATTTTCATTTTTCTATGTTTAATAAGTTTTGGGTTCTTTTTTTTTTTAAGATTTTATTTATTTATTTGAGAGAGAAGGAGAAAGAGCCAGAGAGCACAAGCAGGGCGAACAACAGAGGGAGAGGGAGAAGCAGACTCTGCACTGAGCAAGGAGCCTGATGTGAGGCTGGATCCCAGGACCCTGGGATCATGACCTGAGCCGAAGGCAGACACTTAACCAGCTAAGCCACCCAGGCACCCCAGTTTTGGGTTCCTTTTGTGTGTTTTTGCCACTTGGTTGTCACCATCTGTGAACTGCCTATTCATATCTTTAGTCCATTTTTCTATGGAGTCGTGCTTTTTTTTCTTAATGACTGCATAACCTAATGGAAGGAGAGTTCATCCACCCAATGAGCACCAAAGCCAGCAAGGGCCCCACCGAGTGTTTGCAAGAAACGAATTAAAAAAGCTGTTTATTGGATTATTGCTAACCCGGAGAACAGGGAGCTAAGGCTCTAAAGACCCCAACTCCCTGAGGGTTTACAAGCAGAGGGTTCTCTTTCCTTTCCTTTTTTTTTTTTAAGTATTTATTTTTATTTTTTTTAAAGTATTTATTTTTAAATGGGCACCATGCTCAGGGTGCGGCCCAGAACTCACCCCACTGAGATCAAGAGTTGCCTGCTCTACTGACTGAGCCAGCCAGGTGCAGCCGAGTGGGGGCTTTAAAAGGACAAAAATTGGGACGCCTGGGTGGCTCCGTGGTTGAGCGTCTGCCTTCCACTCAGGGCATGATCCCGGGGTCCTGGGATCGAGTCTCCCATCAGGCTCCTTGGGGAGCCTGCTTCTCCCTCTGCCTATGTCTCTGCCTCTCTGTGTCTCTCATGAATAAAGAAATAAAATCCTTAAAAAAAAATAAAAGGGTGAAAATTCACAATAAGGATCTTGAGGTCATTCAGTTAGGGATTAGGGCAGCTGTAATATTTCTTTCCTTAATTGTTTTGTCACTCCTGGCGTCACCTCGTCTGGTTTTGGTGTAACTGTGGTGAGGTGGTCCTCAGGTTCAGGGGCCTGGGACTGGAAACATTCTTGCCAGATTGCATCAGTCATCTTTAGAGTGCAAAAGCAGAAGTTCCACATCCTGTGACTATTACTAAGCTGCAAACAATTACTATTTTTTGCACACGCGGTGCGTTAAGTTTGTCACCTCAGGTGGAA
Organism: Vulpes vulpes; assembly: GCF_048418805.1. Taxonomy (NCBI): domain Eukaryota; kingdom Metazoa; phylum Chordata; class Mammalia; order Carnivora; family Canidae; genus Vulpes; species Vulpes vulpes. The sequence continues at coordinate 28,852,022 of NC_132789.1, read as the reverse complement.
GAGCATCCCACACATTTCTCAGAGGCAACTTTATGTTATTTCCTGAGGCAACTTTACAGGTTTCTTTAAACTGTAACTAAGGGCTACTTAACTCTGATCAAAGGTAGCTAGGAGCCATATATCTAATTGTGGGGCCTGCTGAGGGCTTGTATCTCTGGTTTCAATTGGCAGAAATTTTTATATGTTTTTTAAAATTTGGGGGGGGGCACCTGGCTGGCTCAGTTGGGAGAGTGCGACTCTTGAACATTGGGGTTGTGAGTTTGAGCCCTGTGTTGGGTGTACAGATTACTTAAAAAATAAATTTATTTTTTTAATAAATAAATAAATTTTATTACAGATTTTATTAAGTAATCTCTACACCCAACTTGGAGATATATATATATATATATATATATATATATATATATATATATATATATATATCTGATATCTATCTATCTATCTATCTATCCCTCATATCTTCTTTATCCATTCATCAGTCTGTGGAGACAGTTGAACTTTTTCCATAGTTTCACTACTGTTGATAATGCTGCTATAAGCATAGGGGTACATGTATCCTTTTGAATCTGTATTTTTTTTTAAAGATTTTATTTATTTATGAGAGACACAGAGACAGAGGCAGAGACACAGGCAGAGGGAGAAGCCGGCTCCATGCAGGAAGCCCGATGCGGGACTCGATCCTGCGACTCCAGAATCATACCCTGAGCCAAAGGCAGACGCTCCACCTCTGAGCCACCCAGGCATCCCAGAATCTGTATTTTTGTATCCTTTGGGTAAATACCTGGTAGTGCAATTGCTGGATCATTGGGTTGTTCTATTTTTAACTTTTTGAGGACTCTCCATACTGACCTCCAGAATGGCTGTGCCAGTTTGCATTGCCACCAACGAATGGTACAAGAGGTTTTCCTTTCTCCACATTCTTCTCAACATCTGTTATTTCCTGTGTTAATTTTAGCCACTCTGACAGGTTTTGATTTGCATTTACCTGATGATGAGTGATGTTGAACATCTTTTCCTGTATCTGTTAGCCATCTAGATGTTTTCTTTGGGAAAATGTCTATTCATGTCTTCTGCCCATTTCTTAAATGGATTGTTTTTTGAGTGTTGAGTTATCTTGATAGGTTCTTTATAGATTTTGGATACTAACCCTTTATCAGATATGCCATCTGCAAATATCTTCTCCTATGCTGTATGTTGCCTTTTTTTTTTTTAAGATTTTATTTATTCATGAGGGACACAGAGTGAGGCAGAGAAATAAGCCGAGGGAGAAGCAGGATCCCCGAGGGAGAAGCAGGATCCCCGCAGGGAGCCGGAAGTGGGATTTGATCCCAGGACTCAGCAACCTGGGCATTTTGTGTCTTACTTAAGAAGTCTGCCCCTACCCTCAAGGTCATAAAAATATTCTGTAGTTTCTACTGAAAGTTTTTCACATGTAGATATTTAATCTACTTGGATTAATGTGGGGAGCCAGCTGTGGAACTTATCTGAGAATTGAATCTCCTAGTCCTTGGCACACTAGGGATACATGAGCTCCTGGGTGCACACACTGATTCTTGACCACATTGTTCTCCAGATAGAGCTCCTCCACTCCTTCTCCTTTTGTTTTTTTTAAAATAAATTAATTTTTTATTGGTGTTCAATTTGCCAACATATAGAATAACACCCAGTGCTCATCCCGTCAAGTGCCCCCCTCAGTGCCCGTCACCCAGTCACCCCCACCCCCTGCCCACCTCCATTCCCTCTCCTTGAACTAACAGTCTATTCTTTTACCCTTCGAAGTAAACATGTTTTTCTGTTTCCCAAAATTAATCATTTCTATAGCTAACATGCTAGATCTCTTAATAAAATCTGGAGGAGACAAAGCCTTGGGATCCAACTCCGAGTGTTCTTGGTCCCCCTGTCCCGCAGATTAAAATTCAGTGAGAGGGCAGCCCTTTAATTCAGATTAAAATTCAGTGGCTCAGCGGTTTAGTGCCACCTACAGCCCAGGGCGTGATCCCGGAGACCCGGAATTGAGTCCCACGGCAGGCTCCTTGCATGGAGCCCTGCTTCTCCCTCTGCTTTTGTCTCTGCCTCTCTGTCTCTCTTTCTCCTCTCTGTGTATTCTCATGAATAAATAAATAAAATCTTTAAAAAAAATTTTTTTAAAAATTCAGTGAGACTCTGAGTCTTTCTTCATATCGTTGCCTCTGACTATCCTGTCTCCATGGCAGATTAATTTTTATGTATGACATAAGGATCCAATTTTATCTGAATTGCATATGGGTAGACTGTTCCAGCATCATTTATTTAATAGTTCATTCTTTTCCCAGTTTACACTCTACTGTCCTTTTTTTTTAAAAAAAGATTTTATTTATTTATTCATGAGAGACACAGAGAGAGAGAGGCAGAGACATAGGCAGAGAGAGAAGCAGGTTCCCTGGAGGGAGCCCAATGCAGGACTCAATCCCAGGACCCCAAAGATCATGACCTGAGTCACCCAGGCGTCCCTACACTCTACTGTTCTGTTAGTACGTCTACTGGCACTAAATTGATTCCTTATAGCCTTCAATGTTGTGAGTGTATAGAAAATCTTGGGACCCCTGGGTGGCTCAGCAGTTGAGCACCTGCCTTTGGCTCAGGGCATGATCCTAGGGTTCAGGATTGAGTCCCACATGGGGATCTTGTGGGAGCCTACTTCTCCCTCTGCCTGTGTCTCTGCCTCTCTCTTTCTGTGTTTCTCATGAATAAATAAATAAAAATTTTAAAAAAGTAATACATATTTAGCTCAGATTCAGTCTTTTTTAAAAAATATTTTTTAAAATTTATTTATTCATAGAGACACACACACAGAGACAGAGACAGAGAGAGAGAGAGAGGGAGAAGCAGGCTTCATGCAGGGAGCCCGATATGGGACTCGATCCGGATCTCCAGGATCACACCCTTGGACTGAAGGCACTAAACCGCTGAGCCACCAGGGCTGCCCTGACTCAGTCCTTTTTTTTTTTTTTTAATTTTTTTAATTTTTAAAGATTTTTATTTATTTATTCATAGAGACACAGAGAGAGAGAGAGGCGCAGACACACACAGGCAGAGGGAGAAACAAGCTCCATGCAGAGAGCCTGACGTGGGACTCGAACCCTGGTCCCCAGGATCACACCCTGGGCTGCAGGCGGCGCTAAACCGCTGCGCCACTGGGACTGCCCTGACTCAGTCCTTTTAAAGTTTGTGGGCCCTATGCCTGGGGCCTCAGAGAAGCAAGGTCAGAATGACCTGACCAGATTTCAAAGCATGAGCTCTATTTCTGTCCTGAGCGTACCTTATACATCTGCTTTGCTGACAAATAACCAAACCAAACCAAAAAAACGCCACCCCAAAACATTTTGGGGGCACCTGGGTGGCTCAGTTGGTTGAGTATCTGACTCGATTTCAGCTCAGGTCATGATCTCATGATCTCAGCGGCCATGGGATCAAGTCCCACATCGGCTCCCAACTCAGAGGGAGTCTGCTTCTCTTCTTCCGCCCACCCCTTACCCCTCATCCCCCGCTGTGGGCTCTCTCTCTCTCTCTCTAAAATACATAAATAAATCTTAAACAAACAAACAAACAAACAAACAAAACCAACCCATTTCAGACTTAAGGAATAAACCCCCCTTAAATTCCTATGAGACTGAAGTCATGCAGCCTTACACATAAAGCTTAAGTAAGACAAGTCTATAACTTTCTGAAATGTCTTTTGTCTGATTTGTAACGTTTTATGTAAAAAATCTGGTATAACTTTACACCAAATGTTTCTTCCCTGGAGCACTCCCTTATTTGTGAAGATTGTGTATCCTGGGCAACTGTCTTCCCCTGGGCTCAAATAAACCTCTTTCTTTCTTTTAGAGATTCTGAAAGCTTTGTTCATTTTGTATCAACAATATATACGTATATATATACATATGTATTTTATAAATAATCTGCTTTTTGTGTTTGTATTTTTCATAGTAAAGGAAGTATCTTGTTCATAATGTTACAAACTTGCATTAATATTGTTGCTGCTGCTCAAAATACACTTTATTTTATTTTTTAAAGGTTTTTATTTATATAGGTAATCTTTACACTCCACATGGGGCATGAACTCACGACCCTAAGATTAAGAGTTGCATGTTCATCTGACTGAGCCATCCAGGAGCCCCTCAAAATACATTTTAGAATAGTTCTTAATCTAATTACTTTCACAATGAGTGTTTCATTTTTTAAAAAATATCCTCAGCTCTAAGGAAATCTTCACCTTCTGACCACACAGTTGAGTTTTGGGAAAGGGCACTGGATCTCAGATTTTGATTCTAGACGCTCAACCACTGAGCCACCCAGGTACCTCTTGCCCTCATTTTTAAGAGATTCTGTTATTCCAGATTGACAGTTGCTTTCCTGTAGCATTTTAAGGATTTTATTTTATTTATTTTATTTTTAATTTTAAAATTTATTTTATGGGATCCCTGGGTGGCGCAGCGGTTTGGCGCTTGCCTTTGGCCCAGGGCGCGATCCTGGAGACCCGGGATCGAATCCCACATCGGGCTCCCGGTGCATGGAGCCTGCTTCTCCCTCTGCCTGTGTCTCTGCCTCTCTCTCTCTCTCTCTGTGACTATCATAAATAAATAAAAAAAATAAAAAATAAAATTTATTTTATTTGAGAGAAAAAGAGAGAGAGTGCAAGTAGGGGGAAGGGCAGAGCCAGAGAATCTCAAACCAGCTCATTGCTGAGTGTAGAGACTGACATGGGGCTTGATCCCCAGACCCTAAGATCACCACCAGAGCTGAAACCAGAAGTCAGACGCTTAAGTGCTTAACTGACTGCATCACCCAGGCCCTTTAATAAGGATTTTATTTTTTTTAATTTTTTTTTTATTATTTATTTATGATAGGCACACAGTGAGAGAGAGAGAGGCAGAGAGAGAAGCAGGCTCCATGCACTGGGAGCCCGACGTGGGATTCGATCCCGGGTCTCCAGGATCGCGCCCTGGGCTAAAGGCAGGCGCCAAACCGCTGCGCCACCCAGGGATCCCAGGATTTTATTTTTAAATAATCTCTACATCAAACGTGAGGCTCATCCTTTACAAGAGTTGCCTGCTCTACCCACTGAGCCAGCCAGGTGTCCCTCTTGCAGCATTTAAAGATAGGTTCCTCTCTCTTCTGGATTCCTGTGGTGCTTGTGAGAAGTTAGTTTTCCTGATTCTCAGCATTTTCGCCCTTCTCCTTCTCTCTCCAAATCTTTGTCCTTAGTATTCTACAGGGTTTTTTTTTTTTTTACTTTATTTATTTATTCATGAGAGGCACAAAGAGAGAGGTGGAGACGTATGCAGAGGGAGAAGGAGGCTCCCTATGGGGACTCCATCCCAGGACCCTGGGATCATGACTTGAGCCGAAGGCAGGCGCTCAACCACTGAGCCACCCAGGCGCCCCTACAGTTTCAATACAATATGTCTACGTGTGGATTTATTCATTTTGATCCTGCTTGAGATTTGTTGTGTGTTAGGCATTGAATTGTGTCCCCCAAAAGGATATGTTGAAGTCCTAACTCCCAGTACTTCTGAATGTGAATTTATTTGGAAGGAGAATCATCACAGATGTAATCAGTTAAGGTGTGGTCATACTGGAATAGGGTGGGCCTCAACCCAGTGTGACTGGCGTTCTCATGAAAACAGGTGAGGGCAGCCCCGTTGGCGCAGCGGTTTAGCGCCGCCTGCAGCGCAGGGCATGATCCTGGAGTCCGAGGATCAAGTCCCACATCAGGCTCTCTGCATGGAGCCTGCTTCTCCCTCTGCCTGTGTCTCTGCCTCTCTCTCTCTCTCTCTGCATCTCTATGAATAAATAAATAAAATCTTAAAAAAAAATAATAAAAAAAGAAAACAGGTGAAGAGGGAGAAAGGATGAGGTGAAGACACACAGAGAACACCAGGTGGTACTCAGGCAGAGACTGCAGTGGTGTCTCTGCAGTCTTTATAAGACTAAAGAAGGCTTTTTTTTTTAAAAAGATTTTATTTATTTATTCATGAGAGACACACACAGAGAGAGGCAGAGACACAGGCAGAGGGAGAAGCAGGCTCCATGCAGGGAGCCTGATGTGGGACTCAATCCCGGGACTCCAGGATCATTCCGTGGGCTGAAGGCAGACGCTTAACCACAGAGCCACCCAGGTGTCCCTAAACATATAAATGTTTAAACATATAAATATATCTTTGGAAACTTCCTTTAGCTCTACCTCCCCAAATATATGTTGGCAATCATCCCCCAAGCATATGACAACCCAGTATACATCTAAAACCCAGTATACATCCCATGACTAAGGTTTTATTAGAGAGTAATAAATGACCTTTTCCTAATAGGAGCTAAATCCCTCAAGGTCCTGGAAACCTTGCTTCAAAAGCAAGTATTTTGCACCAAAGATGACTCAGGAAGTCTTTCTTGGCCAAATTCCAACATCTTTTGGAAGTCATATTCCCTGTAGCCAATGACCCTATTCTATGTCTTGAATCTCTGGTGTTCCAAGCAATATTTCCTTAGAATCTTATCCCTTTGCCCAACCAGACTCCCTGCTTTCAGTCCTACATGGGGGCCAAAAGTGAGCATTCCAAGATTTCTCATTAAAATGTTTGCTACATAATTGGGCGCAGTTTAAGCTGGGTAAGTCGAGAGACAAAAAAAATGCTAATATTCTATTATAATGAGGTTTGGGGGACGCCTGGGTGGCTCCACAGTTGAGCATCTGCCTTTGGCTCAGGGTGTGATCCCAGGATCTGGGATCGAGTCCCACATCAGGCTCCTTGTGGGAAGCTTGCTTCTCCCTCTGTCTGTGTCTCTGCCTCTCTCTCTCTCTCTCTCTCTCTCTCTGTGTCTCTCGTGAATAAATAAATGAATCCTTTAAAAAAAATAATGAGGGGATCCCTGGGTGGCTCAGCAGTTTAGCGCCTGCCTTTGGCCCAGGGCGTGATCCTGGAGTCCTGGGATGGAGTCCCACATCGGGCTCCCAGCATGGAGCCTGCTTCTCCCTCCTCCTGTGTCTCTGCCTCTCTCTCTCTCTCTCTCTCTCTCATAAATAAATAAACAAATAAATAAATAAATAAATAAATCTTTAAAAAAGTAAATAATGAGGTTTGGCCCCCAAATCCCTTGGGGAACCAAGAAATCTGGCCACGAGTGGTTCTTTGAATTATGATACAGCCTGATTTATCTTGTAAGAGGCAAGAAAAATGGAATGAAGCACCTTATGTGTTGGCCTTTGTGGTCCTGCATGGGGACCCCAGATTAAAAGGACAATGTGAAGTTTATATGGTCCAGGCTCCTAAATCGGCAGATTTACATCCTTGAAATGACTTTGACATTTGTGCTGATTTGATGAAACCTACAGATATTACTGTCTTATTTCCTGTACCATAGAGGAGGGAAGGAAACAATGCATACATAGTCAAGCCATTAATTATGATGAAGGGGAGTAACTCAAGGAAAAGATGAAAACCTATCTCTTGGGGAACCTGGGTGGCTCAGTCAGTAAAGCATCTGCCTTCAGTTCAGGTCACAATCTTGGGGTCTTGGGTTTGAGCCCTGTGTGAGGCTCCCTGCTTAGAGGGGTACCTGCTGGTCCTTCTCCCTCTCCCTCTTCCCCTCCCACCCCCCTACTCCTGCTCTGTCTCTCAAATAAAATAAATAAAATCTTAATAGAAAAAAGAAAAGAAAACCTACCTCTCTTTCAGGGTAGATTAGTGGAGGCTTTCCACTAATGCACTAATGCAGACCCTGATTCTCCAGAAGGGCAGTCACTGTTGGCTGTGCATTTTATCCTACAATCTGCAGCAGGTATCAGGAGAAAATAACAGAAGGCAGCCGTGGGCCCCAAGCCCCTATGAAACAATTGCTGGATAAGGCTTTGGCTATATTTAGTAATAGAGACTGGGCAGGGGTGCCTGGGTGGCCAAGTCGGTTAAGTCTCTGACTCCTAACTCTGGCTCAGGTCCTGATCCAGGGGTCGAGCCCTGCGTGAGGCTTCTCACTCATTGAGGAGCCTGCTTGAGATTCTCTCTCTCCCTCTCCCTCTGTCCCCCCTGCTTGTCCTGTCTCTCTCTCTCAAACATAAATAAATCTTAAAAAAAAAAAAAAAGTAATAGGGCAGGGCAGAGAAGGAGGACAAGTTTGTCCAAAATAAATGGCATGCCCAACTTTGAGCCATGGCATTGGGCACCCTGCCACCCCAGGACCACCTAATACAGAAGCCTGCGAGGCCAGAGTCTGGCAAAGCCAGACTACAGCCCCTGGCTCGCAAAAGGCTGGGCCCTCATCAAGGTGCATTCTGCATGATGGAGGCCCATTGGAGACAGTATTGTCCCTGACTTCAAAGGAAGGTGGGTCCAGACTGGAAACCTTTGCTGGCCAAGGTTAAGGAGGACCACAGGGGCCTGAGCTCTCCTATGGCTCCTCCTGGACATCTCAACATAACACACCAGGAGCCTCAGGTGATCCTTGATGTGGCGGGTAAGGAAATTGAATTTTTATTGGACACAGGAGCCATTTACCCTCAACATGATGGGCTTCCATCCCAGCACTCCTGTTCTGCTACTGGAATAGATGGAAGGCCACAGGTGAGACAATTTACTTGTCCACTATCTTGCAGCATGGGTTCACTCTCGCTCTCATGTAGCTTTCTCTTGAGGCCTGAATGCCCTACTCTCTTACTGGGGAGGAACTGACTCGCTAAACTACGGACTACTGTGCAAATAGGACTGATGGGCCCAAACGGAGGGAAAACAGAGTTTAAAATGGTAATGGGCCTAGCCAGGCAAAATGAGAAGTAACATTTATGGGCCAGACAATATACCATGCCATACTGCAATCAGAAAATTGTATGTATGGGGATGCCTGGGTGGCTCAGTGGTTGAGCATCTGCCTTTGGCTCAGGTCATGATCCTGGGGTCCTGGGATCAAGTCCCACATCGGGCTCCCTGCAGGGAGCCTGCTTCTCCCTCTGTCTGAGTCTCTGCCTCTGTCTCTGGGTCTCTCATGAATAAATAAATAAAATCTTAAAAAAAAGAAAAGGTAATATTCCATAGGACCAGGGGCCACAAAGGCATTCAGCCTCTAATTAAGAAAAACGTTTTCAATGCAAAAAATTTTTTAAGATGTTAATTTATTTGGCAGAGAGAGAGAGAGCAAGCAGGGGGAGCTGCAGATAGAGAGAGAGGGAGAAGCTGGCTCTCCGCAGAGCAGGGAGCCTGATGTGGAATTTGATCACAACCTGAGCCAAAACCAAGAGTCGGTTGTTTAACCAACTGTGCCACCCAGGCGACCCCTGAATATTTTAACACCACAAACGAAAAGGCAGTTAATGACTTTCTTTTTTTTTAATTTTTTTAATTTTTTATTTATTTATTCATGAGAGACACAAAGAGAGAGGCAGAGACACAGGCAGAGGGAGAAGCAGGGTCCACACAGAGAGCCCAATGTGGGACTCGATCCTGGGTCCCTAGGATCACGCCCTGGGCTGAAGGCAGCACTAAACCACTGAGCCACCCAGGCTGCTCAAGAACTTTCTTAGACAAAACATCAACAACAACAAAAAATAGAACTTTCTTAGGCCTGGTAGGCTTTTGTCACATTTGGATTCCAGGGTTTCATATTATGGCCAAACTCCTTTATAAAGCATTACAAGGAAATGATTTAGAATGCCTGGAATAGGATGATGATTGCCACCAAGCTTTCAAAGGTCTAAAAGAAAAACTGAACACTGCTTCTGCCTTAGGACTCCCAAACCTGGAAAAACCCTTCACTCTATAGGAGTCAGAAAGGATAAGAATAGCCCTGGGAGTCCTAACTCAAAAACTTGGGCCAGTTCCTAGGCCAGCAGCCTACTTCTCCAATCAGACCTGGTTGCGGAAGGGTGGCTAAGATGCTTATGAGCAGTGCTCACAACTGCCCCACTAGTTGGAGAAGCTAGCAAATTTACCCTAGGAAAACACCTGGATGTCATGACTCCACATCAAGTGCAAGGGGTTTTAGAGGCCAAAGAACACCAGTGGTCCAATAGGAGGGAGATTATTGAGATACCAACGCGTGTCGAGCTTTAAACCTGGCTACTTGACGATCTGATGAAGGCAATAAGGAGCTTCTGATCTACTTTTGTGTAGACACAATAGAACAAGTGTATTTAGGTAGGTCTGACTTTAAAGACAAACTTCTACCCAGTCCAGAGGCTGAATGGTTTATAGACGTAAGTAGCTTTATGCTCAAGGGAACCAGAAAAGCCAAATATGCTATTGTCACCCTACAGCCTCAGCCTAACTGGGGCAAGACCTTTGCCTCCCCATTCTTTGCACAAACCCCGAACTGACTGCGTCATCTGAGCACTATAATTAGGTAAAAGGTTAAAGTGAAAAATATATACTGATTCTAAATGTGGCTTCCGGGGATCCCTGGGTGGCTCCACGGTTTGGTGCCTGCCTTCAGCCAATAATAAAATCTTTTAAAAAATGTGGTTTCTTTTTTTTTTTAATATTTTTTTTATTTATTTATTTATTTATTTATTTATTTATTTATTTATTTATTCATGAGAGACACACACACACAGAGAGAGAGGCAGAGATAGAGGTAGAGGGAGAAGCAAACAAGCCCTGAGCAGACGCTCAACAGCTGAGCCACCTTGGTGCCCCTAAATGTGGCTTCTTAATATTTCATACCCATGCAGCCATCTGGAAGAGATGAAGACTATTAAATTCAAATTTTTCCCCTATAAACAACACAAAGAGGAAATTTTAACATTGTAAGAGACATACATACCTCGGGAGGTGGCAGTTGTATCTTGTGGAAGGAACCAAACAAACCAAACCATGACAAATCAAGGAAATGACTTTGCTGACACATTAGTGAAAGTGGCAGTGAAAGATGAAGGGCTGGCTACACAGGTTTTAGCTCTGATTCCAGAAGCTCTCCTCTAAGAAGTCCAAATTATACTTCCTCTGAGGCTCAGTGGGCCTCACAAAAAGGATGTGAGGTCGACTCAAAGGATGGTATAAATGAAATAATATATATATATATACTCCCTGAGGCACTACAGTGGAAGATGATTAAGCAAATAGCGGACTCCACCCACTTTGGTAGAGATACTATGGCAAATCCGGTACAGCAAATATTCAGAGAGAAGAATCTAACCAAAACGGTAAGAGAAGTTACCAGAGCATATGAGCTTTGTGTCAGAAATGACCCACGGACCTATCACATGACTCTCCCACCTTCATTAAGCCAGTTCAACATGGAGACACTTACCTTGGGGAAGACTGGCAGGTTGACTTAACTCAGATGCCACCCTGTCTGGGGTAAGGTTTATGTGGATACATTTACAGGGTGGGTAGAGGCCTTCTCCATTAGGACAGAAAAGACTTTAGAAGTTTCTAAAAGATTATTAAAGGAAGTCATACCTAGCCTTGGACTTCCCCAGAGTCTACAAAGTGATGAGGACCCCGCTTTCCTGTTAACACAACCATTATCAGTGGCTCTAGGGATCTGTTATGCCTCATGGAGGCCTAAATCTTCAGGAAAAATGTAAAAAATGAACAATATATTTTTTAAAAGATTTTTATTTTTAGTGATCTTTACATTCAACATAGGGCTTGAACTCACAAACCCTAGATTAAGATTTGTATGCTCTGCCAAGTGAGCCATCCAAGCATTCTTCCCCAAACCATATCTTTTCTTTTTTTTTTTTTTTAAGATTTTATTTATTTATTTATGTGAGACAGAGAGAGAGAGGCAGAGACAAAGGCAGAGGGAGAAGCAGGCTCCATGCAGGGGGCCCGAAGCGGGACTCGATCCCAGGGCTCCAGGACCACGCCTTGGGCCGAAGGCAAACGCTCAACCACTGAGCCACTCAGGTGTCCCCCAAACCATATCTTTAAAGAAACTTTGGCAAAACTCTGTCAAGAGACTCATGAGACACGAGTATAAAATGTTATGGATTGCTTCACTAAGAATAAGAGTGGCACCAAAGGGGACTCTTAAATTGAGCCCTTTTGAATTAATATATAGAAGTTTTCTCACTGCAACTTTATCGTTTGATGAGGAAACCAACAAAATTTTAAAATGTATTACTAGTCTGGGGTACCTGGGTGGCTCAGTTGGTTAGGTGTCTGCCTTTGGCTCAGGTCATGATCCCAGAGTCCTGGGATTGAATTCCTGCTCGGCAGGGAGTCTGCTTCTCCCTCTCCCTCTGCTCCTTCCCCTGCTCATGTTCTCTTCAATAAATAAATAAATAAATAAATAAATAAATAAATAAATAAATAAATAAAATTACTAGCCTGGGTAAAGTACTACAGGCTCTCCACAAGTATGGAAATAAAATACTTTCATACCCCATTGAAGATAAGTGATCTGTTGCATACTACCAGGGAGCAAGGTTTTATTAAAAACATGGAGGGGGGCCTGACTGGCTCAGCAGATGGAGTGTGCAACTCCTTATCTTGAGGTTGAGTTTGTGTCCCACGTTAAGGGGGGAGAGTACTTAAAGATAAAATCTTTAAAAAAAAAAAAAAGAGGGGATTCCTGGGTGGCTCAGCAGTTTAGGAGATGAGGGTAGAAAATTTATATCAGGGCAGCCCTGATGGCTCAGGGGTTTAGCACCTGCCTTTGGCCCAGGGCGTGATCCTGGAGACCCGGGGTTGAGTCCCACATCACGCTCCCTGCATGGAGCCTGCTTCTCCCTCTGCCTGTGTCTCTGCCTCCCTCTCTCCCTCTCTTTCTCTCTCTGTCTCTCATGAATAAATAAATAAAATCTTAAAAAAAGAAAAAAGAAAAATGGATCACATGAAGATCAGCTCATACCAAAGTTTAACTTTGGGAAGGTTTAACTCTGGGAAGGTTTAACTTTAACTCCCTACTTCTTAGAAGTAAAATCCAAAAGTACGTTCAGATTGGGTTCACTTGTCCAGAATCAAACATATTTTCCTAAGTCTTTTTTTTTTTAACAAATTAATTTATTTTAGTAATCTTTATATCCAACATGGGGCTCGAACTCATGACCCTGAGATTAAAAGTCACATGCTCTTCCAACTGAGCCAGCCAGGCACTCTGCTCATTGGTCTTTTTTTTTTCTTTAAGATTTTATTTATTTATTCATGAGAACCACACAGAGAGAGGCAGAGACATAGGCAGAGGGAGAAGCAGGCTCCTCACAGGGAGCAGGATGTGGACTCGATCCAGGGGCCCCAAGATTATGACATGAGCCAAAGGCAGGCACTCAACCACTGAGCCACCCAGGGGTCCTGATAGCTCGGAATTTTTATGCCTCCCAATAGGCAGAGTCTACAATCTTTTTCAGTCTGAAGAAGTTACAGAAGATGAGAGCTTTGCCCTTCAACATCCCTTTAGAATAAGGAGGGGGGTGCCTGGTTGGCTCAGTCAGTTGGGTGTCTGACTCTTGGTTTTGGCTTAGGTTGTGGTTGTGGGATCAAGCCCCCAGCTGGGCTCTGCATTGGGTGAGGAGCCTGCTTGGGATTCTCTCTCTCCCTCTCTCTCTGCCCCTCCCCCTCCCCCATCTCTCTCTTAAAAGTAAAAAATAAAATACTTAATTTTTTTTTTTTTTTTACAAAGAATAAGGAGGTTAAAAATCCCATAGAGGGGAGATAAGACAGGGAAACCGAAAAGCTCCAAAAAAACTGCTTTTCCCTCCTTTCATTCTTGCTAGGATGTGCACCCCAATTTACACACGCCTTGTAAATAGCATACATATTCTTTATAAAGCACAAGGACTTGATGCTGCTCGAGGTTAAATAACATCTAAAGAAGAACCAGGCAACAGTGAGTGGAGGAAGCTACCCTATGTCTATGTCAGACCACCTGAGCTAGACAGCAATGCCAAGACCCTCCTGGCTCTGAGGAAGGACACTTGGGCCATCGTCTTTGTTCTAAGTGGTTCCTGGATGCCTGAGAACACGTGCACCAGATCACCATCCCTGGTAGCAACTGTAGACTCTGAGCATAGAAGAGACTCCCTCCTTTCCAAGTATCCTGGACGCTCCCTCTTTCTGTTCTCTGCTCTCTCTTTATCTTCAATGAACTCTCACTTCCTGTTGCCTCAGGTTTGATTTCCATCCTGTCCTAAAGCCAAGGATCCTCTTGGCTGGTCCTCCCTCCGGTCTACCTCCTGGCATCAGGAATCAAAAGGCCCCCCTCAATGCTCAAAGGTGAACTTTTGGAGAGCCAAAGAAGTTAAAAGTTTGCCCTGCTTGTTCCTCCAAATGAGATGGGGGGAAAAAGTTAATCCATTCATTGGGCCGATGCAAAGTTTTTCTACAAGCAAGAGGAGGGAAAAAAACACACCGCAATACTTCTTAGGCCCAGCTGCAGTTCCCCTCAGATTCTAACCCGGGGCTTTCCTAGAGCCTGTTAACCCAGTAAATGCTGGATTTGCTGCCAAGGGTTTAAGCAAACTTGCAATGGGGAAAAAAGGAGGGGAGGGTTTTTAAAAAATGGCTTTGTATTTTGTAGCTATTTGCACTTGGTTAAACAACGAAAATGCAACTGATTAATGTAAAAGATCAAATTGGCTCTGTTAAATGATTCATCGATCTGGCCACACCCCATCTAGTAAAGGGAAAGGGGCTGCATCGAGCTGCAGAAAAGGAAAGGTTTTTAAAAGTAGAGAGGGAGCAGAAAGGAAATTACTACCAGAGAATCCATTGTTTTAGACAAAGTCACTCTCCTTAGGGGAATGGAAGGGATTGTCAGTAAATTTTCTGATGTGGACCAGGAAACCCCATGTTGATTGGCTAAAGATTATGGTCCTCGGGTGCTGGAACTGCAGTTAGGTTAGGTATTAAGTCTTGGTTTGTGCACATGGGGCTCCCAACATATATGACTCCATATTGGACCCATAGTTTTCTTTCTAACAATCTAGATCCAGGGACCCTGGGTGGCTCAGCAGTTTAGCGCCTGCCTTTGGCCCAGGGCATGATCCTGGAGTCCCGGGATCGAGTCCCATATCGGGCTCCCTGCATGGAGCCTGCTTCTCCCTCTGCCTGTGTCTCTGCCTCTCTCTCTGTCTCTCATGAATAAATAAAATATTCAAAACAAAACAATCTAGATCCATAGTACAACTGATATAAAATGTCATATACTTTAATTTCATAAATGTTAGAGGGATCATCCCAATCAGGGAAAGCTGGGATGAAAAAGTAATATGAGGCACAACTTCCTTGCTTTTTGCCAGTGGGCTGGTTAACATTTAAATTCTTTTGAGTATTGAAAAAACAACAAGTTTCCATAGCCAGTGGTTTTTGCCTCTTGGAGCCTCTGGAAAAAAGGATGATGTAGAGAACAGTGACAATCTTCACATGGAGATACATATTTGGGGGACACCTGGGTAGCCCAGCAGTTGGGCGTCTGCCTTTGGCTCAGGGCGTGATCCTGGATTCCCGTCCCACATGGGGAACTCCCTGCATGGGGCCTGCTACTCCCTCTGCTTATGTCTCTGCCTCTCTTTCTGTGTCTCTCATGAATAAATAAATAAAATCTTAAAAAAAAAAAAAAAAGGAAATACACATTTGGAGTTTTAAAAAGGTGTTTGATTTGCTCGAGAGCTCTTATGAAATCAGGTGTATGATCCTTTGAGGCTAATGGATCTTCCAGCCTGATGGACATACATATTTTTTGGCCAGGGTGGGAGGTTAATTCAGACTCTAAGTCAGAGAAAGCATAAAGGACTTAGGGAAATCTTACTTGCCATTTGGATTCAGAACCTACTCTGCTGTCTGGCCCTGCAATATCTTAGAAGAAAAGCCACCGGCTTTTTTGGAATCCTGACTCAGATCCAATCTTAATTGCCCAGAGTGGACTCTAAGCTCAAATCTGATACTATCAGCTGGGGCCTAATTCAGCCTGAGTAGGAACTGTGCTAGCTTATTCAACCAAACCACCAGAATTTGTTCATCTGCCCAATATGCAGTAGGTCAAACAAGAACACTGAGTTTTTGCATGAAGAGAGATGGGCTGTTAATTGGTGTGGCTCACCTAGAATTGGGAGTGCACGTTTAAAAGTCCCAAACTCTCTGATGGCTTGTAAGTGAGGGTTTTTAAGGGGAAAAAAAAAAATCAAAAGTAAGAGGCATGGGGTTGCAGGTTCTTCTGATTGGTTAGGCACTGGGTAAACTTCAAGACCGATGAATTTGTCTTTCTGGCATCAGTGTTTCCCTTTCCTGGTCTGGGTCAGCAAAGCATCTCAGCAACATGTGTCAGGCATGCTATATATTTTGTTATTTAACAGAGGCTATTTATCTTGCCCCCTAGGCTGCAATTTCATTATTATTATTTTTTTTTTTTTGGAGAAAGAGAGCATGCATGTGTGTACAAGCTCGCAAGATGGGGTGGGGGCAGCAGAGCGGCAGAGGGAGAGGGAGAATCTTAAGCAGGCACTCTGCCCAGGGCAGAGTCCCACTCAGGGCTCACTCTCATAACCTGGAGATCATGACCTGAGCCAAAATCAAGAGGTGGATGCCTAACCAACTGAACCATCCAGGCACTCAATGAGTAAATATAAAGATCAAATTGATTTTACTCAACAATTCATGAAGTGAGTAGCATCCCAAGTAGCAAGTAGAAGAGAGCTCCAGCTAGTTATACGAGAAGAAGGTTGGGGATGCATGGGTGGTTGAGCATCTGCCTTCAGCTCAGGACGTGATCCCCGGGTACTGGGATCGGGTCCCACATCAGGATTCCTGCAGGGAGCCTACTTTTCCCTCTGCCTGTGTCTCTACCTTTCTCTCTCTATGTCTCTCATGAATAAATAAACAAAAATTTTTATTTTATTTATTCTCATGCAAAGTCAAATAAAAATAAAATTATTTATTTAGTTATTCATGAGAGACACAGAGAAAGGCAGAGACACAGGCAGAAGAAGAAGCAGGCTCCCCACAGGAGCCCGATGTGTGACTCGATCCCGGACCCCAGGATCACACCCTGAGTCAAAGGCAGATGCTCAACTGCTGAGCCACCCAGGCGTCCCAAAAGGAAAGTTAAAAAAAAAAAATTACTTATTTATTTGAGAGAGAGGATGCACAAGTGGTGGGGAAGGGACAGAAGGAGAGGGACAAGCAGATGCCCCACTAAGCAGGACCCAAAGGCAGATGCTTAACCGACTGAGCCACCCAGGTGCACCTAAAAAAGGAAAGGGTTTTATTTTTTTATTTTTAAAAGATTTTATTTATTATTCATAAAGAGAGAGAGAGAGAGAGGCAGAGACAGGCAGAGAGAGAAGCAGGCTCCATGCAGGGAGCCTGACAAGGGACTCAATCCCAGGTCTCCGGAATCACACCTGGGCTGCAAGTGGCACTAAACCGCTGTGCCACCGGGGCTGCCCAGGAAAGGGTTTTAAAAGCAGAAAGGAGGTAGAAAAAGGAAATTATGCCAAAAATGTATTGTTTCCGGTGAAGACACCTCCTAAAGAGGACAGAATAGGTCCACTGGGCAGATTATTTTATTAGTGCTGACCATGTAATTCCATATTAAGTAGTTAAAGATTACACTATTGGGAGGGTGGTCAAAGCTGCCATTAGGTTAGATATTTAAGTCTTAGTTTTCTTACGTGAGGTTCAGCATGAGTGAGTCCCTTTTGGGTCTTCTGTCTCTTTTTTAACAACTACGAAAACATCATGGGTGCTGGCTGCCCTGACTTGGGTCACAAACACATGCCTGCACAAAAGGGCTTATTTTCTGTTTGGACCATATGCTGTTCTGCTGTGCATTCAAATTGACCCCATTCCTCACCTGTGAATCCCACAAAAGCTGGGAATCGAGGGAGGGCACATCGCAGGGACTGTGACCCCTCTGCCCAGATGGGACTCCTGACCTGTTCTCTGGGATGTCTCACTGCTGTTGTCTGATGGCTTTTCAGGATGAGGGCAGCAATACCCTGATCATCTGACTCTCCATCTCTCCCCTTCCCCCGGTACACACACAGTAGGAAGGCAGTATGACTTAAAAGCTGTTTTCAGAGAAAGATTAATCTTTTCTAGGACTGGTTACATAATCAGGACAACAGGGGTGGAAGGTTATGCAAACCCATTAGAAATTGTCGCAACTTCAGGATTTTAACCCAATCATTTCCATAACATGATATATCTTTCTGGTTAAGTCATACAAAAATGTCTTTCTGTGTCCCTCGTGAATACATTAAAAAAAAAAAAAACTGGGATCCCTGGGTGGCGCAGCGGTTTGGTGCCTGCCTTTGGCCCAGGGTGCGATCCTGGAGACCCGGGATCGAATCCCATATCAGGCTCCCGGTGCATGGAGCCTGCTTCTCCCTCCACCTGTGTCTCTGCCTCTCTCTTTCTCTCTGTGACTATCATAAATAAATAAAAAAAAAAAAAAAAAAAAAACTGAAGGAAGAAACTATCCAGCATATGAAGATGATCTTGATGGTTAGTGGGCTTTCTTGTGATCAGCTAAGTCCAGGATCCCAAAAAAGGCATAACTGAGATCAGTACTGCATACTGGTCTCATCCAGTCATGTGGGGTTCTACTGTTAATAATTTTGCTGTGAAGACACCTTGGCCAAGGACTGAGGGGTAGACTGCACAGAAAAGTTAATATAACAGGCCTGATTGCTATTTTTTGAAAGGTCTGCTTTCAAGGTTGGCTCTCCATTGGGGTATATTCTGGGAGGCTTCCCATCATTATTAACTTCAGACCATCAAGAGTAGCTCACTGTACCTAAATTGTTGGTCCAACCAATATGGTTTATTCTTTCCTCTTGGGAGTCTGGAATTTGGACATGTGCCAGGCACGGGATCAAGAAAAGCCTCCAAAAAAGCCCTGGGCAAAGTCTCTAATGAGCTTCTCTAGTTGGCAATATCTCACACACGTTGTCACAGCTCATCGTTGGGACTAATTAAGCATACCCTGTGTGACTTCAATGGCAGGGGATAATAAAGGCTTGTACCCGGTTCACCTGGACCTTGCCTCATGGGGAGCTTCAACACAGAAGCTGAAAATGGCCCTGTTTGCAGGCCTATCTCATCCAAAGCCTGGGAGTTTGCTTTCTTCAACCCCTCACTGTCCTGTTAGACCAGAGTTATGGAACAGATCCTTCGAGGAGGGCCTGATCTCGGGGCTCGGACTGAGCACTGTCACAGTGCTGGAAGTTTCAAGGTAGCAAGGAGGACAGGAAGTGGGTACAGGTGCCGGTCAGGAGAAGGGTGTCACATACAAAAGGTAGAAAGATTGACGCATGTGCCTATTTGGGGAGTCAAATTTAGTGACATAATAAATATCACTCTATTGGGCCCACCTATGAGATATATACAAACCTGATGGAATATTATGCTGAAGGAATTACAAGTAGATGATGGACTTTGTAGCAATATGAAAATGAGCACACGAAGCAGTGATAAAGGGACGCCTGGGTAGCTCAGCAGTTGAGAGCCTGCTTTCGGCCCAGGGCGTGGTCCTGGGGTCCTGGGATTGAGTCCCACACTGGGCTCCCTGCATGGAGCCTGCTTCTCCCTCTGCCTATGTCTCTGCCTCTCTCTCTCAGTGTGTCTCTCATGAATAAATAAATACAATCTTTAAAAAACAAACACAAAAGCAGCGATAAAAATACAAGTAGAAAGAAGGAAGCTAACATCCAATTGAGGCACAGGGCTCAGTGATTTTATATAGATATTTTGAAAGTTATGTCTTACAACAGACCTGAGTCTGAGTGGAGGAATTAGCATGTTTGATAGCAAAGGACACCAGGACTCAAAGAAGTTCATAACGTGCTCCGGGTCATGTAGCTATTGAGTGACAGAGTCAGGATTTAAACTCAGGTTTTTGTACCATGCCCTCCATACTCTCAGCAAGCACGTATAGGTGCCCCACCCCAACACCACCATATGTCCCCTCACTTTGCCCTGCTCGCCCCCCCGCCGCCGCCCTGTATACAGCACACACACTTCAAGCCCAAAGAAGCCGAGGTGTGCATGTATAAAACTCATCAGTGACCTCCAAGAGAGGCTGAGTTGTGCTTTCCTGATAGTGAGCCTCCTAATTTTAGGGGTCCTTGCAACCTGAATAGGCTAAGGATTCCCTCAAATCATCATGTTCAGGTTCAGTTTTCTTGCTTGACAGTTCTTCCCTCAATCTCTCTGCTCACATATTATACTGATAGCAGGAAGAAGAAACAGGCCACACTCCCTGAACACTTTGTTTGGAAATGTCAACTAAATATCCAAGTTCATGGTTTACAAAGTCTGCCTTCCACACACACCTGCAGGCCATAATTCATTGTATTTATTTATTTATTTATTTATTTATTTATTTATTTATTTGCAGGACATAATTTATCTAAATTTCTGCCACTATGCAGCTGGACCCTCCTTGCTGACTGCCAGGATTCTTTTCTTTCTTTCTTTTAAAGATTTTATTTATTTATTCATGATAGAGAGAGAGAGAGAGAGAGGCAGAGACACAGGCAGAGGGAGAAGCAGGCTCCATGCAGGGAGCCCAATGTGGGACTTGATCCTGGGTCTCCAAGATCACACCCTGAGCTGAAGGTGGCTGTAAACCACTGAGCCACCCGGGCTGCCCAAGGATTCTTTTCTTTAGAAGGGACAGAAACTCAGTTCCAAGTGGTTTAGGGCAAACGAGGGATTTTCTGGAAAACTCCGTTGTCAATGAGGGAGAGGTACAGCTGGCCCACAGGGGAACTGGGATCAGGAGCTGGTTTTCTTCCCAACTCTCCTTCTCTGTGACTAAGCTGCCTCTCTCAGGCCAGCCTGCCTGCTGAGCTTGAAACTGAGAGCAACGCGCGGGCGGCCCGGCTTAGGAAGCCCACGTTCGCCTCCTCGCCCCTGGACCGCGACTTCAGAC
The DNA here is from genome assembly GCF_048418805.1 of Vulpes vulpes. Classification (NCBI taxonomy): domain Eukaryota; kingdom Metazoa; phylum Chordata; class Mammalia; order Carnivora; family Canidae; genus Vulpes; species Vulpes vulpes. Next base: position 28,831,178 of record NC_132789.1, on the reverse strand, counting down.
ATCCCAGGGAAGCCTTCTGAAGCCACCTGCTCAGGTCGGGCCAGAGGGTGGGTTCCTCCCAGATCGGGCTGGCGCTGGCGCTGGCGCCGGGCCCTGGGCCCGCACGGGGCGGCCTCGGGGATCACATCCCGGGGCGGGTGAGGGTCGAGAAGAGAAGGAGGGACGCTTCGCTTTGGGCTGCGGTCCCCCCGGCCCGCAAGCCGGCATTTCCCTCCGTCGCCGACCCGCAGCTCGCACCACGGCAGCCCTGCGGGTGGCAGCTCCCACTGCGGACGGCTCTTCCTGAATCCTGCCTCCAGCGCCGGCTCTCGGCAGCCTGGGCCACACCCACTGCGGCGCGGGCCGCCCGCACCCCCGCCCTCGGCGGCGCCCGCAGCAGCACCCGCAGGCGCGTGGCTCGCGGACCTTCGGGGTCGGGGCCGGGCCCCGCGGGCGCCGGGGCGGGCGGGGCCCCGAGGGGCGGAGCCGCAGGCCCTATAACCCGGGGCGGCCCGCGCCGCCGCCCGCCGCCCGCCGCCCGCCGCCCGCCGCCCGCCGCCCCCGCCGCGCCTCGCCATGGGCCTGGAGCTCTACCTGGACCTGCTGTCCCAGCCCTGCCGCGCCGTCTACATCTTCGCCAAGAAGAACGGCATCCCCTTCGAGCTGCGCCCCGTGGAGATATTCAAAGGTGGGCCGGCGGCTCTTGGGGTGTCGCTGTCCCCCCGCCCCTGCCCCTGCCCCTGCCCCACCCCTGCCGCCCCCAGCCCGCGCCCCTCCGCGCCCCCGGCCCCGGCCCCGGCCCCGGCCCCGGCCCCGCAGCCTCCGCACCTTCCAGAGGATTCCCTAGCCCCCGTAGCCTCCCGGAGGAGAACAAAGACGAAACAAATGTAGATTAAATTTCCTTACAACTTGTAGCCCCTTGACCAGTGCTTGAGACGGGCCGCGTCTGCCCTCCCTCCCAGAACGCTCACCGTCGCCTTGTTACTGCTTTGCTAGAGATAAAAGGGCAACCTTAGCTTGACAACAGCCAGACCTCCAGTCTTCTTTAACATGAGAAAAACCTTTTGGAAACTTCGTTTTTACTCTCCCCCAAATTAAAAGTATGTAACTCATCACTCCTTGAACCCCGACGTGGGACTCGATCCCGGGTCTCCAGGATCACGCCCTGGGCCCAAGGCGGCGCGAAACCGCTGAGCCCCCCTCCACCCCCTACCCCGGGCAGCGCCGGTCAGAATTTTTTTTTAAGATTTTATTTATGTATTTGAGAGACAGCGAGAGGGAAGGGCAGAGGGAGAGGGAGAAGCAGAGTCTCAGCTGAGCAGGAAGCCAGAGGTGGAGCTCCATCCCAGGACCCAGGGATTAGTTAGGACCCGAGCCACCCAGGTGCCCCTCAAGAATTTTTTTTAAAGATTCTATTTATTTATTCTTGAGAGACAAAGACATAGCCAGAGGGAGAAGCAGGCTCCCCTCAGGGAGTCCAATGTGGGACTCATCCAGGGACTCGAGGATCATGCCCTGTGCCAAAGGCAGGTGCTCAACCACTGAGCCACCCAGGCATCCCAAGAATTTTTTTTAAAGATTTTATTTATTTATTCATGAGGCGGGGAGGGCAGAGGGAGAAGCAGGATCCATGCAGGGAGCCTGTTGTGGGACTCGATCCCAGGACCCCAAGGCAGATGCTCAACCTCTGAGCCACCCAGGCATCCCTAACCTGCCTTTCTGCTGGAAGCTAGTACACTGGTCGGAATTGTAATAAGATCTAGAAACTTGGTGTCCCCTCTTTAATCCTATTCTTTTTTTTTTTTTCTTTTTTTTTTAAAGATCTTATTTGTTTGTGATAGACACACACAGAGAGAGAGAGAGAGAGAGAGAGAGAGAGGCAGAGTCAAAGATACAGGCAGAGGGAGAAGCAGGCTCCATGCCAGCAGCCCGACGTGGGACTCGATCCTGAAGGCAGGCGCCAAACCGCTGTGCCACCCAGGGATCCCTAACAATAAACTCCTATCGAATCTTTAGCCATGTTCATTTTGAGTCTTTGTCATTTATGGTTATTGTTCTGGTGCTCTTGCAAAATGTGTTAAATTAAGTCATTAGAAGGGCTTTGGATAAATACAGGATTTTGATTTCTTTAAAATCATAATAAAGCTAAAGTGGGTAAGAATTTCCAGAACTAACTAAAAAAGCTGCATTCAAACTGAGAACGAATTAACAGGACTAAGTGAACTGAGGAAGATGATTATAGTTTTGGTGACTCCTGTTTGAAATGTTGCTGGTTCTCTGTTTTACTCTTCCAGATTAAGGAAACTTTTAGATATCCGTGATATACAGAAATAGGATAAAATATTCCTTTGTGAACACATTGAAGCATTTAACTTTTTTGTACCTGAACCCTCTGAAATTCAGAAACTGTCAGTGACTGGGGCGCCTGGGTGGCTCAGTGGGTTAAGCATCTGACTCTTGGTTTGGGTTCACCTGGTGATCTCAGAGTCATGAGATTGAGCCCCACCTCGGGCTCTGTGCTCAGCATGGAGTCTGCTTGAGATTCTCTCTACCTCTCTCTGCCTTTCCTGCTCATGTTCTCTCCCTCTCTCTCTTAAATAAATAGATTTAGATATTTAAGTAGGTAAGCAGATAAATAAATTTTAAAGGTGCTTTTATTAAAGCACGGGGATAGGACCGTATGGAGAAAGGGCTGCACCTTATAAGGTGCAACTGATGATATATTTTGGACTTGGGTGGCATGTAGAGATAAAGGGAGTCCCTAAAGGGACTTCTGTAGGTCAAAGAAGACTTAGAGGATCCTGGAGGTCTGGTATTGATTGTCAGGGTTAGGTTGCTTTTTACCTCTAGCAAAGCATTAACATAAGGCAGTTGTGAATTCTTTGAGGAAAGTCACACTCTGCCCGTCTCAGGTATTTTACGGAAGGGCTGCAAATTGTGAGGAAATGTGATTTTATCTGCTTTTTTTTTTTTTTTTTGCCTTTGTTCTCTGGTATCTCCCACTGGAGACTGCCCTCTGCTGTGTGGCCTGGACTCTCTGAACCTTAACTTTCACTCTGAGAAGGAGGATAATGTTACTTCTCTATGGAATGAGGAGTAAATGCTGAACTGGATTTTCACAGTGCCTGCCTTGAGAGCCTGTATTTGAAGTCCTGAAGCCCAGGGACACCTGGGTGGCTCAGCGGTTGGACGGAGCCCCAGGATTGAGTCCCACGTCAGGCTCCCTGCGGGGAGCCTGCTTCTCCCTCTGCCTGTGTCTTTGCCTCTCTCTCTCTCTCTCTCTCTCTCTCTCTCTCTCTCTCTCTCATGTTTCTCATGAACAAATGAATGAAATCTTAAAAAAAAAAAAAAGTCCTGAAGCCCTAAAGACCCTGGGGAGCTGGCCACCAGGGGAGAGTTTAGAGGTGGGAACCGCGGAGGCCTCTCTGGCTCCCTGCCCCCTGCCCTCCTGGGGCCTGGTCAGCTAACCCCCCTGCGCCCCGACCCCTCAGCTGCCCTGGGACCGGGCGGGGCAGGGAGGCCACCCTCACCCCTGACCCGAGGCCCAGCCTGGCCCAGGGCCCGCTGGGGGCGACAGGGAGAGCGCAGAGCCTCGGTTCTTGGCTCTAAGCTTTGCTGACTTCTTCCTCCACAGGGCAGCTCCTGAGCAAGGATTTCTCCCAGATTAACAGCCTGTGCAAGGTCCCTGCCCTCAAGGATGGGGACTTCATCTTGAGCGAAAGGTGCTTCCCCCCCAGGCCCAGCCCTCTTGCCTCCAGTGCTTCCTACCCCCTCATCCCAGCCCCCAGCCCACCTGGCCTCTGGCTGGCCTGCCCTGTGCCCTCTCGGACCCCGTGGGGTAGGCGAGGGCAAAGGGAAGGGTAGAGCTGGGGCTGGGGGTGACCAGGATGTCTGGGGGCTGACGCAGCATCGCTCTTACCCCTCTAGTCTTCAGCCTCTCCTTCTGGACCCAAGGGCCTTCCCATCCCCAGATTGAAGGGCACTAGAAGAGGACATGGGGACATTTGTCCAGTTGGATAGAGCAGGTTCAACAAACGGAGGCTGAAAGGGCCTCTCCTGGCTCCTCAGGCTGCTCTCCAGAGTCTGCCAGGACCTGAGGGGACACCTCAGGGTCAGCCACCAGGCAGGTTGAGGACAAGAGGTTGGGTGACTACAGGCATGACGGCCCGAGGACCTGTCAGAGGGGACCCACGACAGATCCGAGGACATGCTTCCCCTCCTGGGCCTCAGCCCATACACTTGAACATGCAGGGGCCTTGATGCAAGATTCCAGAGGCCCAGAGAGCCTTTTCTGAGCCTCAGACTAGTCACTTAATTATTCTGAACCTTAGCTTCCTCACGTGCAGCTGGGATGACAAATCTCCAGCTCACAGGGCGGCTGCCACTGTATCACAGGGATGAAAGGGCAAAGCAGACAGTCTGGCCAAGCATCCATGCTAGAGACAGCCAAGGACGGAGACACGGGAGGGCAGAGTCGGGGGAGACCAGGGGCAGTGCCCAGGGAGTTGTAGATGGGGGGGAGGCCCAGAGGAGCCCCAGAGCCCCACTGAGGCATGGGACCCAGGATCCTCACCGCCACCGCTCCTCCCTTCTCCCCAGCACTGCCATCTTGATATACCTGAGCTGCAAGTACCCGACGGCGGACCACTGGTACCCCTCCAACGTCCAGGCCCGTGCCCGCATCCATGAGTACCTGGGCTGGCATGCCGACTGCGTCCGTGGCACCTTCGGCGCGCCCCTTTGGATTCAGGTGAGGAGAGCCATCTGCGGGGTGTTGGCTGCCGGGGACCTGGGGGTGGGGACCACACCTGAGCCCACCCTTTGCCCATCAGGTGTTGGCACCGCTCATTGGGGTCCACTTGCCTGAGGAGAAGGTGCAGCGTAACAGGGCCGCCATCGACCGGGCGCTGCAGCAGCTAGAGGACAAGTTCCTGAGGGACCAGGCCTTCCTCACAGGCCAGGACGTGACACTGGCCGACCTCATGGCACTGGAGGAGCTGATACAGGTGTGAGCATGGCCGGTGGAGCAGCATCTGTGGGCAGCATCCCTCCTGTTGCCACCCTCACTAGACAGAAATGCTGAGGCCTAGAGAAAGCTGGGTATTTGCCCAGAATTGCAGAGCAGGTTTCTGTCTAAACTGGTGCTTGCTTTTGCTCTGACTTTCTGCTTCTCTCCTGTGTGTGGTGTTTCACGCAGGTGCTCTTGGGCCGAGACTGGCCACATGGCGCTGGGCCTCAGCTAAGGGGTGGGAAAGGGACCTGACACCTGTGCCAGTGGTCCTGGCATTGGGGCCTCAGGATCACTGTAATCTTACCATCGTTTGTCCCTGCAGCCTGTGGCTGTTGGCTTTGACCTCTTTGAGGGACGGCCGAAACTGGCAGCATGGCGTGAGCGACTGGAGGCTTTCCTGGGTACGGATCTCTGCCAGGAGACCCATGGTCTCATCCTGAACATCTTGGAGCAGGCGGCCAACAAAAAGATCCCGGACCCTGCCCCGGAAATCTATCCTTATATGCTGCTTCGTATTTCCAGGATCCCCTGAGGAGTCTGGAATGGGAGCTGATGGTTGTAGCCCAGGAGATTAGCAATAAAGATTCCTTCTTAGTCTCCTACTTGTCCTTTTCAATTCTTTCCATCTGGCCTTAGTCTTTTGTTTCTGGCTCCTAGAGGAGCTCTGCACAGGTAGGACACCTGATGTCCTTGGCAGTGCTTATTCTCATGTGCAGGAGTTCTAATCAATAGACGACTAAAATCCACCATATATAAAGAGCTCTGAAAATTCAACAGCACGAAGAATAAAATCAACTTAAAATCAACAAATGTCATTGGTCTTTTACTTTTAATTTTTTCTATTTTTTAAAAGATTGTATTTATTTATTCATGAGAGACATAGAGAGAGGCAGAGACACAGGCAGAGGGAGAAGCAGGCTCCATGCCAGGAGCCCAACATGGGACTTGATCCCGGGACTCCAGGATCACGCCTTGGGCCAAAGGCGCTGAACTGCTGAGCCACCCAGGGATCCCCTCCTTGGTCTTTTATTTTTTATTTTTATTCATTTATTATTTTTTTTTGGTCTTTTAAATGTAATGAAGACTCAGGGTGCCTGGGTGGCTCAGTCGGTTAAGTGTCTGGCTCTTAATTTCAGCTCAGATCATGATCTCAGGGTCAGAGATTGAGTCCTGCATCAGGCTTATACTCAGTGCAGGATCTGCTTGTCCCTCTCCCTCTGCGCCTCACCCCACTTGCATACACTCTCCTTCTCTCTAATAAATAAAGCCTTAAAAAGATAGTGAAGACTCAGACACTTGAATAAGAAACCAAGAATTATTGGTTTTATTACACAGTCATATGTATATAATCAAAGTATGTCCAGTAACACTCCTCATAGTTAACCAAAGTAACCTCGCAGATAACAAGTCAATATATAAGATTGTTACTAGGGCAACAAAATGTTCAGAAATCAATTAGAATGACTAAAAAAAAAAAAAAAAAGAATGGCAAACTACTAAAGGATATAGATGATATTTCAAGGGCTACAGTAATTTTTTTAAAGATTTTTTTTACTCAGAGACACACAGAGACAGAGACACGGGCAGAGGGAGAAGCAGGCTCCATGCAGGGAGCCCAATGCAGGACTCAATCCCAGGACCCCAGGATCAGCCTGAGCTGAAGGCAGATCAACCGCTGAAGCTCAACCGCTGAACCACCCAGGCAACCCAAAACGGGGTACTTTCCAAGTGTTAGGAGCCATTTGCATTTCTTCTCCTGTGACCCTCTTGTGTCATTTGTGAAGGGCCCTGATACCCAAGCATCGTGTTTGGGATACGGATGGATATTGCTGGCTTCCCTGAGACGTTCTGGGGGCTCAACCATTTGAGCCCCTCTCTTGTAGCCCGTATGTCTGCCCTGTGGGCCTGGAGATGGGCTCCTTCCCATATCCCTGCTTTAGATCTCATCTCTCAGTTGTTGAACGCATGTCCACCAAAGCCCTGCTCCTGTTTTCCTTTCTTCCTATTTGTACACCTTTCTATTTTATGCTAGTGTGACTGAACCCAAGTTCACCTGTCCAACACACAGCAGAGCCCATCACTGAGACATCGAGTGTGTGGCAAGGAAAGCATTTATTCGAAAGGCTACCACACAAGGATACAAGGGACAAGGCTCACACCTTCTCAAGTGTTGGTGAGGATGTGGAGAAAAAGGAACCCTCGTGTACTGTTGGTACTGGTGCAGCCACTCTGCAAAACAGTCCAGATGTTCTTCAAAAAGTTAAAAACCAGCATATGGTCTAGTAATTCCAACACTGGGTATTTACCCAAAGAATATAAAAACATTAATTCAAGATTTTATTTATTTAAGAGAGAGAGAGAACACAAGCAAGGAAGAGGGACAGAAGGAGACAGAGAAGCACACTCCTGACTGAGCAGGGAGGCCCATGTGGAGCTTGATCCCAGGACCCTGGATCATGACCTGAGACGAAGGCAGATGCTTAACCAACTGAGCCACTGAAAAGCCCCTGAAAACATGAATTCAAAAAGATATATGCAACCCTATGTTTATTGCAGCATTTTTACTACAACCAAATTATGGAGGCAGCCCAAGTGTCCATTGATAGATGAATGGATAAAGAAGATAACACACACACATATTTATATGAATATTATTAAAGACATGGATGGAGGGGATCCCTGGGTGGCGCAGCGGTTTGGCGCCTGCCTTTGGCCCTGGGCGCGATCCTGGAGACCCGGGATCGAATCCCACATCGGGCTCCTGGTGCATGGAGCCTGCTTCTCCCTCTGCCTGTGTCTCTGCCTCTCTCTCTCTCTCTCTCTCTGTGACTATCATAAATAAATAATAAAAAAAAAGACATGGTTGGAGCTTTATAACATTATGCTAAGTGCAATCAGTCACAGAGGAAGACAAATAGCATATGATTTCACTCATATATGGAATTTAAGAAACAAAACAAATGAACAAAGGAAAAAACCCTCAGATTCTTTTTTTTTTTTTAAGATTTTATTTATTTATTCATGAGACACAGAGAGACAGGCAGAGACACAAGCAGAGAGAGAAGCAGGCTCCATGCAGGGAGCCCGTCGTGGGACTCGATCCCTGGTCTCCAGGATCCTGCCCTGGGCTGAAGCCTGCGCTAAACCGCTGAGCCACCCGGGCTGCCCTATTTACTTATTTTAAAGATTTTATTTATTTGAGATAGAGAGTGAGAGAGAGAGCAAGAGGAGGGAGAGTGGCAGAGGCAGAGGGATAAGCAGACACCCCACTGAGCCCCAATGTGGGGCTTGATCCCAGGACCCTGAGATCATGACCCGAGCCAAAGGTTGAGTCACCCAGGTGCCCCGGGTCAGGGATTTTTAAAGGCCAGTGAAAGAGGGTCTGGGTAAAGGGGACAAGAGTCAGGTGACTCAAGATCAGCTTCGGGAAGTTGCTGAGGGTGGGAGGGTCAATTTCATTTTGTTGTGCCCAAGGGGGAAGTCAGTGGTCCTAGGTTCTGTTTTCTTCTTTATGAAACCTTGAGTTCTTGCAAAACAACTAAATTAACATTTGCTGTCAAACATGAATATTATCTTACAGAAACAAGGTGACAGAGAATAAACAGTTTGGGGGGAAGAGTTGAGCTATGCTACCTACCCTGTTAACTCTTTGGTTTCGCTAGCATCCTAGTGGGGGGTCTCTGGAGGAAAGAACGCAGCGTCTTTAATCATCACAAGGCCTACAACCTGTTTTACAAACCAAGGGCTTCTTATCAACCATGTGCTTCAACCCAAAACTTTTGGGAAATTGCACTTATTTAACAGAAACTGCACAGGTCAAAGCACACAACACTTTGAAGTTACTCACGGTTCCATTTGCCAACATCTGTTTTTCTGTCAAGTGATTTGTTTTTTTAGGACAGGGCCAGGGTCCCCAGTCTCTCAGGACCTTCCATACTAAGTCACATGGCTCATGTGGCTGCAGTTCTTGGAGGTGACAGTAGATGTCACTGCCAACCAACAAATGGGGTCCTTAACCTCGGCCACTGGAATTCATCTTTCCGGGCTCCTACTTTGTGCCCCTGCTCTACCCATCCTATGTCATTCCTGGCTTGAGCCTTGAGCGGCTCCCCTGTCACATCTGTCCTGCCCTGGGGGTTCCTGGTGGCTGTCTTCCCTCTTAGATCCTGTGCCGGTGGCCTCCCTCTCAGAGAGTCCTCACCCTTGCTTGCTTTCCTGCACCTTTTTCATCTTTCCCCAGAGGGTTGAGGCTGGAGGCAGCCTGTGCCTTCTAGAACCACACCAGCTACATTTTGTTCACAATTGGATGGTTTTGCTTCCAACAGACGTTGAAATAAAACATCAGAAGTAAATGAAAGTAGAGTTGAAGAGTCACTCTGAGTTCAGTGTCAGTGAGAACTATGTCCTGGATGGTGGCCACAGCTAGACTAGCCATGCTGGGTACCATCAAAGGTGGGGGGTAGCAGGATCCTCAGGTTGCCTGCCAGGAGGAGAGACAGAAGAGATTCTGGAAGTGACCTCGAATCCCGAATTGGTCTTGGCAGAGGTAAGGGCTTGAATTAATGCTGGAAGCAGGGAGGTGGAATGTGTTTGGGGCTTTCCAGTAGCCGGGCATGGTGAAGGGCATGCTGGCAGGCCAAGGTCACTACGGCGAGATGAGCACCGGGCTCTGGAGCCATGCTGAGGGGTGGGGTGTTAGTTCCCAGGAACTGTCATTGCCCAGGTATGTGACCAGCTAGGGGCATTACCCAACAGCTGGATGGGGGCATGGAGCAAGATGGCCGGGGCAAGGACAGCACGAAGGGGAACCTGTCAATGGCAGAGACTTCTGCTAGGGGCCTGCAGGCTTCTGAGGGCAGTGGGAATGGCTGGGTACCAGGTCCTCAAGTCCACTGCCCCCTCCCTGCCTGCAAACACCACATGGTGGCCTACCGATGCCATCTTGCCTGTAGGCCCATGACCACGTGAATGAGGGCTCGAGCTGGCCTGATGATGGTGCCCAGGATGGTGCCCTTGGGCATGCCTGTATGGACCCAGGTGAGGTGGGTGATCAGGGAATATGACAGGTGAGAGCAGGGCCAAGGTGCTGGAGAGTGGAGGCTTGCAGACTGAGCCCCCCTTCCCCCACCAGACAGGTGCTGGTTCTGCTCATGTGTATGCAGGTGCCCAGGAGGAAGCTGGCCAGGAACAGGGACAGACAAGTTTCTGAGGCAGAGCTTTGGTCTCTAGTTCAGGTGATGTTGGCGGGCCTTATGGTGCTGAAGAAGCCACTAGCTCAGAACAGTAGCCCAGCCTCCCTCCACTGACCCTGCCTAGGGGGGGCAGGGGGTACCATCTCTGTTCAACAGATGGAGAACCTTCCCACCCCCACCTCTTGCCTGCCCCTGGAAGGGGGTAGGTGGGATCCCTCCCTGACTTCCCTCAGGTCCTGTGGCAGCCTTAGGTCTCAGGTGGGGTCCATGACTTGGCTCTCCCTGCCTCCTGTGCTGGTGTCCCCAGAATCAAAGCCTCAGTACTGGCCTGCCCATGAACCCCAGGACTGTGCTGTGTTGGGAAGGGTGGTCATGCAGGTGGCATGACAAGAGTGAATGGAGGGTATCCTGGGTGCAGGGTTGTGCCAGGACCCTCAACATCGTCCCAAAGGTCCTGGCGCAGGCTGTCAATCCCTCCTGGGGACCTCACAGAGGACATTATAGGTCCTCCTTGGAGGCTGGGAGACATAAGAAAGTCTCCTCTCTGGTCCCCTACCCTTGTTCTTCTCCCTCCACTGTTTTTGGTCTGTCTGAGTCTCTGAGTCTCACTCACTGCTAGATGAATAAATGAATGGGTAAATGAAGATATGAGTTCCTTGCTGCCCTCCTCCCTCTGTCTTCCCAGCCTGCTTCCAGGTTATTCTCCCTCTGTCTATCTCTCCCCTCTCTCACTCCTCCCCTTTACCCATGGCAGTGGCCCCCGTCCAATGTGGTAAACCCAGCTGGCTTGGAGGATCTCTGTGCAGGCTTGAGTTACAGTTCCTGGGGTGCTGGGCCCAGGGCTCGCTGATGGCTCTGGGCAGGCCGAGTCTGAGGCTTGCTGACCTGCCTGGCTTCCCTCCCTTCTGTCTGGGCTCCAGGAAGGCTGGCTCTGGACAGCCTGGCTCCTGGGGGTGGCCCAGGCCCACCCTACCTCTCCACTGGGGAAGAGTCTGAGCTGTGCTCCTTCTCCAGCCTGTCCTTGGGAAGGACATGGGCCTCAGCAGGAGTCAGCTTTGTGCCTTGTCCCAGTCCCTCCTTCCCAGAACTTCCTGCCCCAGCCCTAGGACCACCTGGTCCAGTCAGAGTGGCCAAGGGTTACGGGGTCTTCACTAGCTGGGCCAGGCCGCAAACTGTCCTTGAAACCAAGGGCGGGGACAACCCTGCCCAAGTCACATGTCCTATGAGTATGTGTGTTTGTAGAGGATGGAATTTGTCCCTAAAAGTCCTGCCTGGGAGACTTCAATTCCTGTGAAGTGGGGAAGGCATGACAATGGGTCATGCATGGGTCAAGAAAGCCAGGGAGTGGCTCTGACCTCCTCAGGTCACAGAATGAGGCTGAGGCAGCTTCCTGGGAGTCCATGGCTCAGGTCTGCTCTGGCTGTTACCTGCTCCATGACCCACCCTGCTAGCATGTGCCCGGGTGGGTGCTAGGCCCCAGCTCCCAACTCCCAACCCACCCATGACTGTTCTCTGGGTCCATGGAGGCCTTGCCTGCAGCCCAGCCCTCAGCCTCTCAAGACTTGGGTTCTGGAAGTACACAGGACAGTCCAAGAGGAAGGCCAAGAGGCAAATGGACAAGGCTGGGGAGTGTGGCCACACTGGGTGAGGGGGCACGGCGAGGCTGAGGGTGCCCAACCCGGCTCTGTTCCACAGAGGCCAGGAGGTGTTGAGGCTTGGCAGGGCACCCAGCCCGCCTCCATTCCACAGAGGACAGGAGGTGGGGAGGCTTGGCAGGGCGCCCAGCTCTTACGTAGCTCAGAGGAAGTAGGTTTTCGCGAGGCTAACGAATTTCTTCAGGCCCCGTTTTGGAGGGGCCGAACCAAGCCCTGGACACAGGCCTGAGTGGAGAAGGTGAGGGCAGCTGGAGGTGCAGCCATGCCGCCGGAGCTGTTTCTGGACCTGTACTCACCCCCCTGTCGTGCCATCTACATTTTCGCCCTGAAAAATGGCATTCCCTTCCAGCTGCGGCCTGTGGAGCTAGGCCGGGGTGAGCCTTGACTAGCCTGGGCTCCGTGGAGGGGGTGTCCAGGGGCCCGAACTTGCTGAGCCACTCATGGTCTCCACCCCTCAGGGGAGCACCTGAAGCCTGAATTCCTGAAGGTGAACCCTCTGGGGAAGGTACCTGCCCTCAGAGATGGGGACTTCCTGCTGGCAGAGAGGTAATGGGGTCCTGGGGTCTGCAGAGGCCTCAGGGCTGGGGGAGCAGAAGGGAGGAAAGCAGAAACCTGAGGCCCCCACTTCCTCCTTTTAGCTCACCCAGCTTGGAGGCAGGGGGCTGGACTAAGGGGCTGGAGCCAGTCAGGAAGACCCAAGCTCGAGGCTGGACCTCCCCAGATGTCCCGGACCTGGCCTTTCAGCCACAGGGGCCAGGGACCTGAGAGCCCCCGATTTGCACTGGGCTCTGAATCCCAGCTCCTCGCATCCTTGCTCTCGGCCTGGACAGGTCACAGAACTCCATGCCCCAGGTTTCTCCTCTGTAAAATGGAGGAGTCACATGACACCCCCCTTCCTGGGACTTGCCTGAGAACAGAAACTGGTCTCAAAGTCCCAGGAGCCCGGGGTTGGGGGCGGGGGACCAAAAAAGGGGGTCCTCCTCCATCCCCTCCCCTGGGCTCCAGGCACTGGCCTGGGAGGGAACTTGGAGACCCCTTGGGCAGGGCATCCATGGCAGGCCGCCTTCCTCCCCTTCCTGCTCAGTAAGACCCTGATGCCAGCAAGCTGGGCCTGGAGGCAGAGAGCTGGCTGGGGTAATGGTAGGGAGGGGGGTGGCAATGTGGGCTGATGGGGGAGCATTTGAGGAATGGAGCAGTTGGGGGGGGGCAACCATGGAGGGGGATGGGGGTTGCGGATGAAGGGATGGGGACTTCCTCCCCTGGAGGTGGCCTTGGAGAGAAACACAGTCAAATCACCCTGCTTGTGGGAGCCTGCCTGGCACTGAGGGTGGGGAGATCTCTGACGCCCTCCACCCCCCACCCCCCGGGTCCACAGCGTGGCCATCCTTCTCTACTTGAGCCGCAAGTACCAGACGGCAGAGCACTGGTACCCGCCTGAGCTGCAGGCCCGGGCCCGTGTAGACGAGTACCTGGCGTGGCAACACACCGCCGTCCAGCTGCCTGCTACCAATGTCTACCTATGCAAGGTGAGCCGCCCTGCCCTACCGTGTGGGCCGGGGCAGGAGCTGGAGCCCCCAGGCTGGAAGGAACTGGTGGGCATACAAGCCGCCCACCCCATCCCAAGTGGACATCCGTAATCACAGGCCTCTTCTCCTGTGTCTGATCCACTCCTCAGAATCCTTCTGAATACAAAGCCCGGGGGGTGTCGCTAGGAGGGAGGGCTGGTGGCCAAGGAGGGATGGCCAGGTGCCTGGGACATTCGGAGGAGTCCGGGGTAAGCTGCCTCTTATTGTCCCCGGCCCAGTCCCTCCTGCCCCATTTCTCGGGTCAGCCTGTGGACCAGGAGCGGCTAGATCGGCTGATGGGCAAGCTGAGACCAGCTCTGCAGCACCTGGATCAGGAGGTCCTGGCTGCCAAGCCCTTCCTGGCCACCGAGCAGGTCTCCCTGGCAGATCTGATGGCATTCACGGAGCTGATGCAGGTGAGCCTCTCTTGCCTGCTTGCCCTCTGAGGGGGACTCTGGGTCCTGGGCTGAGCCCCCTGCTCCAGCTACCCTGTCTCCCCAGCCCACTGCCGTTGGCTGTGACCTCTTCCGGGACTGGCCCCGGCTGGCAGCATGGCGAGCCCGAGTGGAGGCAGCTCTGGGCCCTGAGCTCGTCCAGGAGGCCCACAAGCTTGTGCTACAGCCTCGGGACCCCCGAGACGCCCAGCGTGACCCCAAGCTGGCCCAGGAGCTGGTGCATCGGCTGCTGGAGAGGCTCGGCTGAGAGGGATGCGACAACGGGGCCTGCTCCCCTGCACTCTCCTGCCCACAATAAACGTGCTGTATGTCCTCTGCTTGTCTCCAGCCTCATTTAGCCCCACTTCTGAGCAGAATCTAGAGGGCCAAGAGATCTCCCGCGATGACACAGCCGAGAGTGAGCAGCCCCCAGGCCTCCCCGAGTGTCCAGTTATCCTCCAGAGTTGCCAGGTGCTGAGTTCCACTGGCCACTGCCAGTGCCAAGCCAGGCCAGAAGTTTCTGGGCTTCTCTGCATAGCCTGGCAGGCCAACCCCTGGCACCCTGGTGGCATTGTCCCCAGTGCCCTGGCTACTCCCCAGGCTCCTGTTCAATGCTTTCTTTGCTATAGTCTAGGCTAGACTGACCTATACCTACCCCCAATCCCTACTTCTGAAACCCTCCATGGTTGGTTCTCATTGCCCCATCCTCATTCTGGACCTGCAGAGCCCCTTGGGTTGCATTCTGCAATGAAGTTCTGGCCCTGAGAATTCCCATGTGTAAGTCCTTCTTACACAGGCCGCCGGCATGCACATGCACCAAGAGGGAGGGGTAGGGCAGGGCTGCAGGTGGCCCATGCCTCCTGTCCCTAAGCCAGGGACCTCTCTCTAGTCTACTCCTTTTTTTTTTTTTTTTTTAATTTTATTTATTTACTCACAAGAGACACAGAGAGGAAGAGACACAGGCAGAGGAAGAAGCAGGCTCCATGCAGAGAGCACGAGTTGGACTTGAACCAGGGTCTCCAGGATCAGGCCCTGGGCTGAAGGTGGCGCTAAACCGCTGGGCCACCCGGGCTGCCCCTCTAGTCTACTCCTGAGTCTTCCCAGAACCCCTGCTGCTGTGAGAATTCCCGGCTTCCTGGCCCCATGACAATATCAAGTGAAACAAGAAGTTCTAGAATGTGGGGTTCTGGGCTTGGGTTGGAGAAGGTTGATAGGCACAGGGCCAGGGCCAGGGCCAGGGGTTCAGGCTGCATCTAGGCCCAGGTTCAGAGTGTGGCAGCTGTGGCTGGTGGGGGTGCCCAACGTGTGTCTCAACATGGGCCTGGAGCTCTATCTGGACCTCCTGTCAGCATCCTGCCGTGCTGTCTATATCTTTGCCAAGAAGAACAGCATCCCCTTTGACTTCCAGTTTGTGGATCTGCTGAAAGGTAGGCACCTCCTGCTGCCCTGCATAGGTCTGGCCCTGGAGTGGGGCAGGGCACAAGGTCAGGGTGTCTCTAAGCTGAGATGCAGAGGAGACTCCACCTCCTTAAGTCCACAGGGGAAGAAATGTTTCCCAAGGGAAGGAACAGACTCTTATAAGGTAAAGTGGAAGGCAGAGCTGCCGAGTGTCCTCCCGTCTCCCATCCAGTGCCTTCGGCTTTTTCTCGTGAGAGGGTAACATCTTGTTAGCTGGAGCACCTCTGATCAGTTGACAAAGGTTGCAGAAGTGTGTGGTTATCCAAACCTGAGTCAAGACCATTGCTTCGAAAAAAAAAAAAAAAAAGACCATTGCTTCGGTCCATACCTGCTCAGGGTGACACAGACCCTGAGTGAGGTGCAGGGTGCTGGCCTCCAATGCTATCCCAAGCATGGAGGGGATTCGTAAAGGCTCAGGTTGCAGAAGCAGAAGTCTCTAGAACATAGTGGAGGAGACCAGGCGCTCTGAAATGAGGTGGGAACCCAGCCCCAGAAATGTTTCCAACTAGAGGCAGCTGGCTGCAGAAGGGTTAAAACTCCCAATAGATTGGGACACTTGGCTGGCTCAGTTGCTAGAGTGTATGGACTTTTGATCTCAGGGTTGTGAGTTCAGGCTAATGTTGAGCAGAGAGGTTACTTTAAAAAAGAAAAATAAGAAAAACTGAGTTCAAGTCCACGTTGAGCAGAGCTTACTTAAAACAAAACAAGTTTCCTTAAAAAGTTGAAAATTGAGCTACTCTATGACCCAGCAATTCTACTAGTAGGTATTTACCTCAAAGATACAAATGTAGTGATCTGAAGGGCCACCTGCACCCCAATATATATAGCAGCAATGTCCACAATAGCCAAACTATGGAAAGGGCGCAGATGTCTGTCAACAGGTGAAGGATAAAGAAGATGTGCTATATATATACAATGGAATATCACTCAGCTATCAAAAAAATGAAGTCTTCCCATTTGCAATGACATGGATGGAGTAGAGGGTATTAGGCTGAGCGAAATAAGTCAATCAGAGAAAGAATTATCATATGATCTCACTCATATGTGGAATTTAAGAAACAAAACAGAAAAAAACAAAACAAAAACAAAACAGAGGATCATAGAGGAAAAGAGGAAAAAAAAAAAAAACAAGATGAAATCAGAGAGGGAGGGATGCCTGCGTGGCTCAGGGGTTGTGCATCTGCCTTTGGATCAGGTCGTGATCCTGGAGTCCCGGGATCCAGTCCCGCATCGGGCTGCCTGCATGGAGCCTGCTTCTCGCCCTGTCTGTGTCTCTGCCTCTCTCTCTGTGTGTGTCTCTCATGAATAAATAAATAAAATCTTAAAAAAAAAATAAAAAAGAAATCAGAGAAGGAGACAAACTGTAAGAGACTCTAAATCATAGGAAACAAAACTGAGGGTCACTGGAAGGGAGGCAGGCGGTGGGGGATGGGATAACTGGGTGATGGGCATTAAGGAAGGCCCGTGATGTGATGAGCACTGGGTGTTATATAATACTGATGAATCACTGACCTCTACCTCTGAAACTAATAATACATAATACATTAATTAATTGAATTTAAATTTTAAAATGTTAAAAAAGTAAAGTAATGACCTTGAGGAGATAAAAACCCAAAACACAACAATAAAACAAAACTCCCCATAGACTGATTGCCCTTGAGAGGTTCTCTTTTGGATTCCAGCTGTGTGCTGCGGCTGGGGCTCCTGGCTGCCTTGTCCCTTTTAGAGGGATCTATAGGAGTGGGGGTGGGACCCGGGCCTCCAGGGGTTCTGCTGATTCATGGGCTGTGGCTTCAGGCCCAGAGCTGGGAGTGGGGGCTCGAGGGCTCTGACTTCTGTGAGCCAACGGGGTGTCCTGGTCACCAAGCCTGGGATGGGGTCAGGAGTCTTGATCCTAATCCCTGTTTTGTCACTGACTGGCCCTTGGACCTGAAGTTAGCCATGGTATTCCTCTGGGACTGTTTTCCCTCCTAGAGAAAATAGGGAGGAAGGCATTTCTGCCTCTGGGAGACCTGGTTCTCTCTTCCCTGGAGTCCCAGCACCCTCAGACCTTTCCTGTTCCTCTCAGGTCACCACCACAGCAAGGAATACATAGAGATCAACCCCCTGAAGAAGCTACCCAGCCTCAAAGATGGAAGATTTATCTTATCTGAAAGGTAAGTCTTCCCCAGAGGTCCCCACTCCCACTATCTATCTCTGCTCCTCCTAGGAGATTCATGCTAGTGCTTATTTTTTATTTACTATGAAAAAATATATATTTATACCAAAGTAGAATAAACTAAGTATTGAGGAGTATAACAAACTCCACATGGTACCCATCACCCAATTCCAACATTGGTCCACTTGGGGAGCCCATTTTGCATCACCTGTAACCCGCTCTATTCCCCTGTCTGCCAACCACCCATCATTTCATCCATAAATGTTTAGGAAAATACTTTTAGGAGATAAGGGCTCTTTGAAAACAAACAAACAAACAAACATCAAGGGCACCTGGGTGGCTCAGTAGGTTAAGTGTCTGCCTCTTGATTTTAGCTCAGAACATAATCTCAAGGTTGTAAGATTGAGCCCCACCTCAGGCTCTGCACTAGTATGGAGTCTGCTTGGGATTCTCTCTGTCCCTCTCCCTCTGCCCCTCCCTGCCTGCTCGCACACACTCTCTCTCAAACAAACAAACAAACAAACAAACAAACAAACAAACATACAAACAAATATTTTTAAGCATCATTGTGATGCCTGGGTGGCTCAGTGGTTGTGCATCTGCCTTTGGCTCAGGTCGTGACGCAGGGGTCTTGGGATCGAATCCCACGTCGGGCTCCCTGCATGGAGCCTGCTTCTCCCTCTGCCTGTGTCTCTGGCCTCTGCCTCTCTCTCTCTCTCTGTGTCTCTCATGAATAAATAAATAAAATCTTAAAAAAAAAAAAGTATCACCACAATACCATGATGACACCTTGTAAAATTAACAATAATGCCTGGATTTCAACCATTATCTTATTCGTATTCAAAAGTTTTTGATTAGGGGCCCGGGGTGACTCAGTCAGTTAAGTGTTTGCCTTCAGCTCAGGTCATGATCTCAGGGTCCTGGGATTGAGCCCTGAATTGGGCTCCCTGCTCAGCAGGGAGACTGCTTCTCCCTCTCCTGCTCCTCTGCTTGTGTTCTCTTTGTGTCAAAAACATAAATAAAATATTTTTAAAAAAAGAAAAGAAAATTATTTATATAAAAAAAGTCTCTATCAAAAAAAAAAGTCTCCATCTCATATATAGCTTGTAGCTCGTGCATTTCAATCCCACTCCAAATAACTGCCAAGTATTGCAACTGGTGATCTGTCTCTTGGGTCTCTTTCCATCTGTAGCCCCTTCCATGACCCACCTCTCTTGCCTTGGCATTTTTTTTATAGTCTCCACACCTACAGGACCCTGAGACCAAGAGGGACATGCTCAGCCAACTGAACCTGCCAGGCACCCCTTGCCTTTGCATTTTTGCTGTGGTTGAAGAATCCGAGTCCTTCCTCTTGTGGAATTTCCCACAATCTGAGTTTTTGCCAATTGTATTCTTATTGTGTCATGTTTACATGGTTTTTCTGTCCTTTCGTTTCCTGTAAATTGGTCATTGGAAGTAGAAGTTTGGTAAGATTTGAGGTTGACTGTTTTTCAGACTGTTTCAGAGGCAATGTCATAATCGCCTCTGAAGTATGTCTTCTAAGTGGCCCACAGGACCTCAGCTGGCCCAGGGCCTGGATTATTTTCCTAGGGCTGTGGTCACAAATTATCACCAACTAAATGACTTAGAACAACAGAAATGTATTGTCTTTTTTTTTTTTTTTTAAGATTTTATTTATTCATGAGAGACACACAGAGAGAGAGAGAGAGAGAGAGAGAGAGAGGCAGAGACACAGGCAGAGGGAGAAGCAGGCTCCACGCAGGGAGTCTGATGTGGGACTCGATCCCAGGACCCCAGGACCACACCCTGGGCTGAAGGCAGGCGCTAAACCGCTGAGCCACCCAGGGATCCCCCAGAAATGTATTGTCTTACAGTTCTGGAGGCCAGAAGTCATAATCGAGGTGTCAGTAGGGCTGTGCTCCCTCTGAAGCTGGGAAAGCTTTGTTCCAGGCCTCTGTCTTAGGTTCTGGTAGCCTCAGGCTTTCCTTGCCTGGGAGATGGCCATCTTGCCTTACCTCTGTGTCCCTGTGTCCAATTCCCCTTTCCATAAGAAGATGAGTCATATTGGATTAGGGTCCACTGTAAGACCACATTTTATTTTTACTTTTATTTATTAAAGTAATCTCTACACCCAATGGTGGGGCTTGAACTCACAATTCCGAGATCAAGAGTCATGCTCTTCTGACTAAGTCAGCGAGGCACCCCTCTAAGACCTCATTTTAACTTGATTACCTCTGTAAAGACCCAGTTTCCAAATCAGGCTACATTCTGAGGTCCTGGGCATTAGGATTTCAACACATCTTTGGGGGACACCATTCAACCCATAACGGTCTGTCCCCTGGGTCCCCCAAATTCATGTCCTTCCCACATGCAAAATATATTCAACTCATCCCAACACCTCCAAAAGTCTTAATCACTCTGGCATCAACCTGTAGCCCAAAATGCCAATGTCTACATTATCCAAATCATGTATAGGTGAGATTCAGGGTATGATTTTTTTAAAATAATTTTTAAAAGATTTTATTTATTTATTCATGACAGATGCACAGAGAGAGAGGCAGAGACACAGGTAGAGGGAGAAGTAGGCCCCATGCAGGGAGCCCAACGTGGGACTCGATCCTGGGACTCCAGGATCGCGCTCTGGGCCAAAGGCAGGAGCTAAACCGCTGAGCCACCCAGGGATCCCCATGATTTTTTTTTAAATAATTTTGTTTATTTATTCATGAGAGACACACAGAGAGAGAGAGGCAGAGACACAGGCAGAGGGAGAAGCAGGCTCCATGCAGGGAGCCCAATGTGAGACTTGATCCCAGGACCCCGGGACCACGTCCTGAGCCAAAGGCAGATCCTCAACCGCTGAGCTCCCAGGCGTTCCCAGGGTATGATTCATCCTGGGGCAAAGTTCCGCTCTCTCTGTGAACCTCTGAAACCAGAGGACGAGTTGTCCTGCTTCCAAAATACTATGGGGAGGGGTGCCGGGTTGACTCAGGTGGTGAAGCATGTGACTCTTGATCTCAGGGTCTTGAGTTCAAGCCCCATGTTGGGTATTGTAGAAATTACTTAAAAATGATAATAAAAAAATACCAAAAAATACAAGGAGGGGCACCTCGGTGGCTCAGTCAGTTGGGTGTCTGCCTTCTGCTCAAGTCCTGATCCCACAGTCCTGGGATCAAGCCCCATGTCCGGTTCCCTGCTTTATGGGAAGCCTGCTTCTCCCTCTGTCACTCCTCCTGCTTGTGCTCTCTCTTTCTGTCAAATAAATAAATAAAATCTTAAAAAAAAAATGCAATGGAGGAACATGCACAGGGTGGATATTCCCATTCCCAAACAGAGAAATAGGAAGGGGGGAGAATCTCATACATTCCAAGCAAGTCTGGAACCCAGCAGGGTAAATCACTTTAGATTTTAAGCCTTGAGAATCATCCTTTTGGCTCCATGCTCTGTCCCCTGGGCCCATAGGGTGGTGGCCCCACACTCTGGAACCAGGGAGGCTGAAGCTCAACTCCCACCTGCACTGCCCCACTCCAGGCCCGCTGGTGGCAGGGCAGCCCTACTGGCCTCTGAACCTCCTTCTGGGTCACTCTTCCCTTCTCTTTCTTTTCTTCTTTTCTTTCTTTCTTTCTTTTTTTTTTTAAGACAATTTATTTATTCATGAGAAACACAGAGAGAGAGGCAGAGACATAAGCAGAGGGAGAAGCAGGCTCCCTGAAGGGAGCCGGATACAGGATTCTGTCCCAGGACCCTGGGATCCTGATCTGAGCCAAAGGCAGATGCTCAATCGCTGAGCCACCCAGGCCCCCCCCCCTTCCCTTTTCTTGAAGGCTAACCCAAGTTTGCAGTTGGATAGCTCTGTCGGCCATTGTCACAGAAGCCCAGCAGCCTTCCTTCATTTCACTCCCCTTCATTTCACTTCATTTCTGTCCCTCTCCGTCCAAGCTGGCAGCGTTCCTACTGAACTGGCCACATGGATTCACAAATCACACACCCTTATCTCTTTAGCAAATGACTGTCCCGCCGCACCCTCGCACTGTTCTCTCCAGAGCAAGGCCCCAACCTCAGTGCCAGGGCTCCTCCTCTCTGCCTTCTCTTGGCTCTGTGTTCTCACCCTGGTGGGCCTAGCTCCCCAGCCTGGATCTCGGAACTATATGCTCTCCATGCCTGGCAAATCCGCTCCTCCCTCATAGGTCTTCTCCAGTGACCCTCGCCGCCCACTCCCCTCAGCCAGAGGAATCTGGTACTGAATCTCTCCTTTGGCCATCTCCCTGTCTGTCTGTCTGGAAAAGGATCAGCCTCTCCTTCTCAGGGTATCTGAAGTTCCCAAAGAAGGGCATGCATGGGCCTAGTCTGAGTCCCCTTCCTGCCTGTGGGCCACTCACTGGCGGGCACACTGGGGCCTCTGACTGCCAGTCACCCTCACCAGAATCACTGGATTAAAGATGACAGAGCAGGTCCTCATGAGAAAAGTTGGAGAGGAGGTGCTAGGCAGACAGAAGGCCAGGAACTGTGATGCTAGCCAGGGTACCTGTCCCCAGGAGATGGGGCTCCTGCAGGCACAGCAAGCTCTGATCTGCTACCGTGGCATTAGGGGTGGCAGGAGGCATTTGGAAATACAGAGGTGTGGATGGGCCCTACTTGGCCCTGGTGCTCCCGGTGTGGGAGCCGGGAAGGCTAATGCCAGAGAATGAGCAGTGGGGAACCTCAAATCACAGGACAAAGAGACACAGAGTGTGGCAGTGGGCTGTGGGCTCAGAGTGGCACAAGCTACAGACAACCTGGGGGAACCAGTCAGGACTGGGAGCCACCAACAGGTCTGCCCAGAGCAGTCATGACCCAGGGGTTGGCCACCAAGGACAGTGCTCCCAGAGGTTGCAAACTGGGGAGGGGCATTGGGCCAGTGAGGCAAGCCTCTGCCTGCCTCTGCTGCCCATTCACACTCCTCCCAACCTGACTCCATCCTGACTCCATCCATCCCCTCCACCCCCTGGTCCTGGTCAAGGTCATGCACAACACCGGGTGGTCAAGAGCAGTGCCCCGGCTTGGGCTCAGACTCGGGCTCAGGCTACTGGGGTCAAACCCCAATCCTGTCACTCATGGGCTGTGTGTTTTTGGTAAGTGAGTTATATTTCTCAGCCTCAGTTTCCTCAATTGTAAGCATACAGGGACCCATCTTACAGGGTTATTGTGGGTTGAACTGAGATGGTTTAAGATTTAGGATTTCCCTCCTTGACAACTCCCCCCTTCTTAGAGAGGTGGACCTTTGGGGCCTCCCTCCTCCCTCCCAACCTCCCTTCCTTTCTCCCCATCCATCTTTGCTCCCTTCTCACTTGCTGACTCTGCGCAGGCAGGGTTGGGGGCTGCGGTGTGTGTGTGTGTGTGTGTGTGCAGGGTAGGTGGGGCAGGCACCTGCATCTTGGACTTTGATGTCATATCAGACTCTGGCTTAGGGCTCTCTAGGGCCCCAGACATCCTAGATTCCTCAAACACCTGTGTCTACCCTGAGTTCCTCCTTTCCTGCCCCCCACCAGCAAAGAGCAAGACCATCTCCTCCAAATGGTGCCTCCAGTCTGTACCCTCCCCATACCCCCGTGGCCTCTGCTCTCCTCAGAACCCCTCCACCCACTACCAGAGTGGTCTTTCTTTCTTTCTTTCTTTCTTTCTTTCTTTCTTTCTTTCTTTCTTTCTTCTTTCTTTCTTTCTTTCTTTCTTTCTTTCTTTCTTCTTCTTTCTTTCTTTCTTTCTTTCTTTCTTTCTTTCTTTCTTTCTTTCTTCTTTCAGATTTTATTTATTTATTCATGAGAGACACAGGAAGAGAGGCAGAGGCACAGTCAGAGGGAGGAGAAGCAGGCTTCATGCAATGAGCCCGATGCAGGACTCGATCCCAGGAATCCAGGATCATGCCCTGAGTCAAAAGCAGACGCTCAACCGCTGAGCCACCCAGGCATCCCATTTTTTAAAAATTAATATGTAATTGCTATACAGCTTTATATTAATATTTATGTTTCAAGTATAAAACATAGTGACTCACTTGATGTATATATTGTGAAATGATCACCACAGTAAGTTCTAGTTGCCGTCCATCACCACATATAGTTGTAGATTTTTTTCCCCCTTATGATAAGAACCTTTAGGATCAACTCTCTCAGCAACTTTCAAATATACAATACAATATTATTGACTTTGGTCACAATTACTTCCCCGTGACTTATTTTATAGCTGCAATCTGTACCTTTGGACTCCCTTCACCCATTTCACCTCCACCCCCAGCCTCCTGCAACCACCAATGTATTCTCTGTATCTATGACTTTGTTTTTTTTTTTTTTATTCCCATATACATGAGATCACACTGTATATTTCTTTCTCTGTGTGACCTATTTCACTTAGCATAATGCCCTCAAGGTCCATCCATGTTGTTACAAATGGCAGGATTTCCTTCTTCTTTATGGTTGAATAATATTCCATTGTATATTTACACCACATTTTCTTTATTCTTTCATCCACTGATAGACACTTAAGTGTTTCCATACCTTGGCTATTCTAAATAATGTGGCAGTGAACATGAGGGTGCAGATATCTTTTTGTTACAGTGCTTTTGTTTCCTTCAGATAAATATCCAGAAACGGAATTGCTGGATCATATAGTGGTTCTATGTAGAAACCTCCATGTTATTTTCCACCGTGGCTCCACCAGTTTGCATTCCCATCAGCAGTGCACAAGGGTTCCCTTTTCTCCGTATCCTTGCCAACATTTGTTATTTCTTGTCCTTTTGATGACAGCCATTCTCACAGGTGATATCTCATTGTGGTTTTGTTTTTTTCCTAAGATTTTATTTTATTTATTCATGAGAAACACACAGAGAGAGGCAGAGACACAGGCAGAGGGAGAAGCAGGCTCCATGCAGGGAGCCCGACGTGGGACTGTCTTGGGACCCCAGGATCACAACCTGAGCAGAAGTCAGACGCTTAACTGCTGAGCCACCCAGGTGTCCCCTCATTGTGGTTTTGATTTGCATTTTCCTGCTGATGAGTGTTGTTGAGCACCCTTTCATGTGTCTGCTGGCCATCTGGACATCTTTAAAAAATGTCTCCAGTCCTTTTTTGATTGGATTATTTGTTTTCTTGCTACAGAGTTATAGGACAAAGGGATATTTCTAAAATTCAAGGTGGATTTTTTCATCCCCCTGCTTATATAACCAGAACCTTGAGGGTTAAGTCCATAGCCTCCCGCATCACCAAGGGCCTCCCTGTGTGGCCTCCACCATATCTCTAGCTGTCTCTGACCATTTTCCCCATCCTTCTTCTGGTCACATCCACCAACTCTTTTTTTTTTTTTTTAATTTATCTATTCATGAGAGACACAGAGAGAGAGAGGCAGAGACACAGGCAGAGGGAGAAGCAGGCTCCATGCAGGGAGCCCGATGTGGGACTCGATCCTGGGTCTCCAGGATCACACCCTAGGCTGAAGGCAGACGCCAAACCACTGGGCCATCTGGGCTGCCCCCAACTCTCTTTTCTCTGCCATGCTACCTCTTACATGAATTCCTGTACATGTTTCCCACTACCTAGACTGCCCTTTCTGATGCCATCTAGCAACTCCCATTCACCCTGTCGGTCTCCCTCTCTTCTCTTACTGACTGTGGACTGACTGCTTTTCTTGGCATCCTTTGGGCTCATCCTTTCCCTAGTAAAAAGTCAGTGCCCAGAGCCCATCTCTGGCTGGAGGTCCTGCCTTGGGCCCAGGCCACACTGGGGTGGTGGGGTAACAGTTTTGGGCAAGGCAAGAGCAATGCCCCCGACTTTCTCTCTCTGCAGCGTGGCCATCCTTTTCTACCTGTGCCGCAAGTACAGCACACCCTCACACTGGTACCCACCAGACCTGCACACACGCGCCCGTGTGGATGA
The DNA here is from genome assembly GCF_048418805.1 of Vulpes vulpes. Lineage (NCBI taxonomy): Eukaryota > Metazoa > Chordata > Mammalia > Carnivora > Canidae > Vulpes > Vulpes vulpes. The sequence continues at coordinate 28,805,828 of NC_132789.1, read as the reverse complement.
GTTCATGGCTTGGCAGCACACTGCCATTCAGCTGCCCATGAGCAGGATCCTCTGGATCAAGGTGAGTGGGGTCCAGGCTAGGGCTGACCACTGAGGAGTTCAAGGAGATCTCCCTCCTTTCCTGAGCCTCATTTCCTTGGCTCCGTCTCCTGCCTGCCTAGATTTCTAGAGCTGATGGGAGTGTAGAATGAACCACTGGGTATGAAAAAGCCTTGTAAAAACAAGGGGAAGGGCACCCAGGAGAGGTTGGTATTATTCAAGCCAGAATAGGATTCAAGAAATTTCACTGACTTAGAAAACATCAGGGTTGAAGGGTCCACAGAGACCACCAAATTTGAAGATGACCCATAGCTGGTGTATGTGCCCTTACTGCTTATCTCATGCCTGAGACAGACCTCACTAACCAATTACAGGATTCCTTCCCGCAGTGATCTCTCTCTCTCTTTTTTAAATATTTTATTTATTTATTCATGACACACACACACACACACACAGAGAGAGAGAGAGAGAGAGAGAGAGAGAGAGAGAGAGGCAGAGACACAGGCAGGGGGAGGAGCAGGCTCCGTGCAGGGAGCCCGACTTGGGACTCATCCCGGGTCTCTAGGATCAGGCCCTGGGCCAAAGGTGGTGCCAAACCCCTGGGCCACCATGGCTGCCCCCGCAGGAATCTCAAAATCCCACTGAATTGTGGCCCCAGGTTACTTCTACCAACCAGAATCACTAAAAGAGATGAACCTACTTTCCATCCTTGGTTCTGTCCAACACCTCTCCAGCAGACAAGGGTGCTGAAGAGCGGAGGTTCAGATGGGATTATTAGAGTGCAGCCTCCTCTTCCCTCCCGTCCCCCACCCTGGCCAGATGCTGATCCCAAGGATCACAGGTGAGGAGGTTCCAGCCGAGAAGACAGAGCAGATGTTGACAGAGGTGAGGACAAACATGCAGCTCTTTGAGGAGAAGTTTCTGCAGGACAAGATGTTCATCACCGGGGATCACATCTCACTGGCTGACCTGGTGGCCCTGGTGGAGATGATGCAGGTGTGGAGTGGGATGGGGTGATGGACAGAGCCTGGGCACAAGTGAGATTCCTCTGCGACCATTGGGGCCATGCTTTGATTATAGGCTGGCGAAGTCTCCAGTGTCTGGAGTCTCCAGGAAGTGTACAGAGGCCATCAAAGTGTCCTTCCAGCTGAGTGCTCCTTTTCTAGAGCTCCAGACACAGCTCTGAGTCTGAGGGGCATCCACTGTGTGTTTGGGGGCACACCCAGGTGTGGGCATTTATGTGGTTTCTACACACAGGGGAGGGTGGCCATTTCTGACCTGGCTGGTGTGCGAGATGGCCAGTTCAGACTCTGGCCAATGTCTTGAGAGGCCAACGTAATCTGTGGCCAGTATGCAAAGTGTCCATTTTAATGCAGACCATCACCAGGAAAAACCAGTGTTTCTGGCCCAAGTGGTGTAGTCCCCTATATTTCACCCCTAACCCACATTTCACCCACATCCACCCCATTTCGGGATGCCCCAAGCTTTTTGGGTGCATGTTTCTTAGACTACCTGCTGGGTCACCCACTCTAGGGCCTGAGCCGATTACAGAGGAAGGCTCAATGTGGAGGAAAAAGAACTGAATTCGTTGCACCTTCATCTGAGAATAAGGGATTTCCCAGTAGAAGGCAGGACCCATGGAAGGTTTCATGCTGAAGTGGGAGCCATCTGGGCCAGGTGTCACCTCAGAGAGGGATTTAGGAGCCTTGGAGCAAGACCAGTGGCCAAGAATCCTGGAGATTCTGATCTTCCAGTCCCCACCCCACATCTATCACATAATGTCTGACCCCTTGTCCAGGCCAGGGAGTAGGGTGGGTCACAGACTCACTCTTGGTAGAGGCAGATTAGGAGAGCCCCTGAGGCTATAGGAGGGGACCTATAGGTAGGGCTGGTCCCCCTCTCCCTCCTTCTGCCTGACTACTCCTTCTTCTTCATCTATCTGTAGCCCATGGGAGGCAACTATAACGTCTTCCTCAATAGCTCCAGGTTAGCTGAGTGGCGCATGAGGGTGGAGCTGGCCATTGGCTCTGGCCTCTTCTGGGAGGCCCATGACCGGCTGATGAAGTTGGCAGAGTGGGACTGTTCAACACTGGATCCGATGGTCAAGGAGAAGATCTGCGAGTTGCTGCAGAAGTTCAGATAGAAGCAGAACTTCTGCAAGGCTTGGCTGGCTCACCCCTTTTGAGCTTCCTTTCTTAGAGGAGATGTTGAAAACAACTACATTTCTTTGCCTAATAAAATACTGCAATCACCACCATGGCTGCTGAGTCTGGGACAGTTGGTATGAGCATAGGGTTTGGTGTGGGCGAGTGTGGTGGTCATGGGTCCTCCCAGGTTCCAAAAAAAAGTTTAAAAACTAAAGGTTAAATATGATTAAGGGCGGGGAATCCCTGGGTGGCTCAGCGGTTTGGTGCCTGCCTTCAGCCCAGAGTGTGATCCTGGAGACCCAGGATCGAGTCCCATGTCTGGCTCCCTGCATGGGGCCTGCTTCTCCCTCTGCCTCTCTGTCTCTCTGTGTCTTTCATGAATGAATGAATGAATCAATAAATCAATCAATATCTTTAAAAATATGATAAAGGGAGCCTTGCTGGCTAAGTCAGTTCAGTGGAGCATGCAACTCCTGATCTCTGGGTTGGAAGTTTGAGCCCCACATTGGGCACAGAGCTTACTTAAAAAAAAAAAAAAAAGATTTAAAAAAAAAGATTAATTGGGGGTGCCTGGGTGGATCAGTTGGTTAGCATCCAACTCATGTCATGATCTCAGGGTCATGAGATTGAGCCCTACATTGGGCTCTGCAGTCAGTGCAGTGCTGGAGGTTCTCTCCCTCTCCCTCCCCCTCTGCCCCTCCTCCCTCTACACTTGTTTGCACACTCCCAAATAAATAAAAGATCTTTAAAAAAAAATCAACTGGGTTAGGGTGCCTGTGAGCTCAGTTGTTCGGGTGTCCAAGTCCCGGTTTCAGCTCAGGTGGTGATCTCAGTGTCATAGGGTTGAGCACATCAGGATCTGGGCTCAGCAGTCGGCCTGTTCCTCTGCCTCTGCTCCTCCTCCCTCTCATGCTCTGTCTTTCAAATAAATAAATAATACAATCTTCTTTAAAAATCGACCAGGAGTTCCTAGGTGGCTCAGTCAATTAAGCATCTGCCTTCTGCTCAGGTCATGATTCCTGGGTCCTGGGGTAGAGCCCAGCATAGCATCGTGCTCTCAGCTTAGTAGAGAGTCTGCTTCTTCCTCTTCCTCTGCCTCTCTCCCTGCTCGTGCTCTCTCTCTCTTTCTCTCATTCACTCTCTCAAATAAAATATTTTTTTAAAAAAGATTTTATTTATTAATGAGAGACACAGAGAGAGAGAGAGAGAGAGAGGGGCAGAGACACAGGCAGAGGGAAAAGCAGGCTCCTTGTGGGGAGCCCGATGCGGGACTGGATTCCAGGACCTGAGCCAAAGGCAGACCTCAACCACTGAGCCACCCAGGCGTCCCAATTTATACCCTTTTAAAGTCCTCACTCGGCTGCACCTGGCTGGCTCAGTCAGTAGAGCAGGCAACTCTTGATCTCAGGGGGGGTGAGTTTGGGGCCCCACCCTGGGCATGGTGCCCATTTAAAAATAAATTTTAAAAAAATGGAAAAGGAAAGAAATGAGAATCCTCTGTTTGTAAACCCTCAGGGAATTGGGGTCTTTAGAGCCTTAGCTTTCTGTTCTCCTGGTTAGCAATAATCCGATAAACAGCTTTCTCTTTTTCAAGATTTTATTTATTCATTAGAGACACAAAGAGAGAGACAGAGACAGAGACAGAGACATAGGCAGAGAGAGAAGCAGGCTCCTTTCAGGGGACTCAGTCCCTGGGCTCCAGAATCATGCCATGGGCTGAAGGCAGACACTCAACTGCTGAGCCACCCAGGCGTCCCATAAACAACTTTTTTATTCCTTTCTTGCAAACACTCAGTGGGGCCCTTGCTGGCTTTGGTGCTCGTTGGGTGGATGAACTCTCCTTCCGTTAGGTTATGCAGTCACTAAGAACAAAAAGCACGACTCCATAGAAAAATGGACTAAAGATATGAATAGGCAGTTCACAGATGGTGAGAACCAAGTAGCAAAAACACATTAAAAGAACCTAAAACTGGGGCGCCTGGGTGGCTCAGCTGGTTAAGTGTCTGCCTTCAGCTCAGGCCATGATCCCAGGGTCCTGGGATCGAGCCTCACATCAGGCTCCTTGCTCAATGCAGTCTGCTTCTCCCTCTCCCTCTGTTGTTCGCTCTGCTTGTGCTCTATGGCTCTCTCTCCCTCTCTCTCTGTCAAATAAATAAAATCTTAAAAAAAAACCCAACAACCCTGAAGCTTATTAAATGTAGAAAAATGAAAATTAAAGTTATAATCAATTATAAATATCACTCCACACCATACCCATTAGGTTGGTATATTTAAGTTACGTTCAGGGTCTTGTGATAGCAAAGCCACCCAGGCACCCCAGGCACAAGTTTAAAACAGCAGATTCACAGTTGTTCTTGTAGCTTTATTTTTGTGACTACTAGAACAATTTATTTTTAAAAAATTTTAAATTTTATTTAAATTCAATTAATTAGCATATAATGTATTATTGTTTCAGGGGTAGAGACCAATGATTCGTCAGTGTTAATATAACTCCCAGTGCTCATCACATCACGTGCCCTCCTTAATGCCCATCACCCAGTTACCCCAGCCCCCACTCCCTCCCCTCCAGCAATCCTCACTTTGTTTCCTATGATTTAGAGTCTCTTAAGGTTTGTCTCCCTCTCTGATTTCATCTTGTTTTATTTTTGCCTCTCTTCCCCTATGATCCTCTGTTTTGCTTCTTAAACTCCACATGAGTGAGATCACATGATAATTCTTTCTCTGATTGACTGATTTCCCTTAGCATATCCTCTCGTTCCATCCACATCAATGCAAAGGGCAAGGTTTCATTTTTTTTAAATGGCTGAATACTATTCCATATACTCCACTTTCAATAATGGATGTAACAAGGCAGAGGTCATAGAGGAAATAGACTCGAATGATGCTCTAAACCAATGGACTCACCAGATAGATTCACAGAACCCTCCACCCAATGACCACAGAATACACACTTTTTTTATTTTATTTTATTTATTTATTTATTCATGAGACAGGCAGACAGGCAGAGGGAGAAGCAGGCCCCCTACAGAGAGCCTGATGTGGGACTCCATCCCAGAACCCCCAGATCACAACCTGAGCCAAAGGCACTCAATTGCTGAGCCACCCAGGTAGCCCTTTTTTTTTCTTTAAAATTTATTATTATTATTATTTTAGTAATCTCCACACCCAACCTGGAGCTCAAACTCACAACCCCAAGATCAAGAGTTGCATGCTTTTTGGATTACCCCAGCCAAGCGCCTCAGAATATACATGCTTCTCAAGTGCACATGTAATATTCTCCTGGATAGATCATATGTCAGTGTTGTGCCCAAGTGTGAATCCGAGAAACCACCCAGGAGCCGACACCAATGCAAACACACGAGGGTTTATTTACAAGTTCGAGCTTGGGTCCAATTATACCCAACACGGCGGAGCAGGGGCATGGACCCTGAAGTAGGTTACAGCTGGGTTTTTTATGGGCTGGTCTAGGGGATTTTCAGAAGGGGTGGAGGAATTTTTTCCATTCCAATATGGGGGACAGGGGTGGGGGAGTTTCTTAAGATCTGATATGGGATTTCCTGCCGAGGGCATTCTGAGCTCTGTTGTCTTTGTGATATGGGATTCCTTGTCAAGGACATTCTGCAGTTTTTCCTGTAAAGTTCAGCTCTTATTCACAGGGGCCTAAGATGGCTGTACTTGTGCTAATGCTAAACTTGAGGTGGAATGGCCTTAATTTTCTCGGCCTCCACAGTCAGGTCACAAAATAAATCTCATTGAATTTAAACAGATCGAAGTCATATCATGTATGTTCTTGGAACACAATGGAGTGAAATTAGAAAATAACTGAAGAAAAACGAGAAAGTTCACAAATACCTGGAAATTAAACAATACATTGTTAAACAGCCATAGAGAAGTTAGAGAATACCTCTAACATATGAAAACAAAAACACAACATAACAAAATTTACGAGATAGAGCAGAAGCAGTGCTAAGGGAAATTTATAACTGTTAACGTACATGAAAAACGATCTCAAATCAATAACCTAACATTATACCTTAAGGAACTAGAAAAAGAAGAACAAACTAAACCTGAAACCAGCAGTAGAAAGGAATAATAAAGACTAGAGTGGGGATGCCTTGGTGGCTCAGCAGTTGAGTGTCTGCCTTCGGCTCAGGGCGTGATTCCGGGGCCCCAGGATCAAGTCCCACATTGGGCTCGCCGCAGGGAGCCTACTTCTCCCTCTGCCTGTGTCTCTGCTTCTCTCTGTGTGTCTCTCATGAATAAATAAAATCTTTAAAAAAATAAACGGATAACATACAATGACCAGGAGTGCAAGGGTGGTTCAACATAGGAAAATCAACCAGTATAACATACCATACTAATAGAATAAAAAAACAAAACAAAACCCATGACTATCTTAATAGATGTAATAAAAAAAAATCATTTGATGAAATCCAACATCCTTTCAGGATAACATTACTCAACAAACAAAGAATAAGATAAAGGGCAATAGGATACTGGGATGCCTGGGTGGCTCAGGGTGTGATCCTGGAGTTTCGGGATAGAGTCCCCCATAGGGCTCCCTGCATGGAGCCTGCTTCTGCCTCTGCCTGTGTCTCTGCCCCTCTCTGTCTGTGTCTCTCATGAATAAATAAATAAAATCTTAAAAACAAAAAAAAAAGGCAATAGGATAAAGGGCATCTATGGAAAACTTATAGCTAACATCATACTTTGTGGTAAAAGACTGAAAGCTGCCCCTCTTCCCGCATCAGGAACATAAAAGGATGTTCACTGTCACCAGAGGGACAGACCAGACCGAGTACCCTCCTCAGGAGCTATGTGGGAAACCCAAATGATCTGATAGGGTGGTGACAGTGCAATCCTACCCCACTCCTGGGTTTCTTTGTTTATTTTCCTAGCTTTATTGAGAAATAATTGACAAATAAAGATTGCGCCTATTTTAAGTGTACAGTGTGAGGTTTTGATATACATTTACTTCGTGGAATGAATACCACAATCAAGTCAAGTAACATATCCACCACTTCATGTAGTAACCATTTTGGTATTGTGGGTCATTGTCCTGGAGTGACAGGTGCCTTGCTGGTGGTCTGGCTTTTGCTTTCTTACTCTGCCCCTCCAGGCTCTCTGGGAGCCTGCACTTTGAGAATGGTCTGAGCATTGGTTGGGAATGTTCTGTCTAAATGGCCTTTATCTCTTTTTCTATAAAATAATAAATCCATCAGTCTCTCGTGAGTTGGGTTATATGAGTCAGATCCTAAGAAAAAGATTAATCCTGGAATATGGACCAAATTAGGTTTTGAGACTCTAAGATTGAGACTGAACCTTAAATTTTTTTCAGTCAAAAATCATTATTACCAATATTTACTTTCTTTGTAAAAATCTTCCTTACTGCGTAGAAAATGTTGTTCCTGCAGATGCATTTTCAGTTGTACTTGTGTTAGGAAATGACATAGACACCATTTGACCAGGTGGCATAGGCATGCTCTGGGGGATTTCTGGGTAGTGAGGAACAGGCCTGAGAGGCTCAGCAGATGAGTCCAGGGGTGGTGACTTGCAAGAGGGCCCTGTAAGGCTCTAGCCTCTCCATCATATTATATAACTATCTACCTATCTATTTACTATTGAGATATAATTGACATAACAATGTGGAAGTTTAAAGTGTACAACGGGCTGATCTGATACATTTGTAGATTATAATAAGAGCTAACACCTCTATTACATCACCGAATTATCATTTCTTTTTTGTAGGGAGAATAACCAAGATCTAGTCTCTTAGAAACTTTGAAATCCTCTTACAGTCATTGACTATATTGTTGACAATTAATGTTGTTGACTAATAATCCTTATGTTGTGATAGATCTTCACAACTTATCCATCTTCTAGTTGCAAGTTTGTACCCTTACACATCCTTCCAGTTTCCCCACCTCCCAGCCCCTGGTAGTCACCATTCTACTTTGTTTCTAGGAGTCTGGCTTTTTTTAGATTTCACAAATAGGGATCCCTGGGTGGTGCAGCGGTTTAGTGCCTGCCTTTGGCCCAGGGCGCGATCCTGGAGACCCGGGATCGAGTCCCACATCGGGCTCCCGGTGCATGGAGCCTGCTTCTCCCTCTGCCTGTGTCTCTGCCTCTCTCTCTCTCTCTCTGTGACTATCATAAATAAATAAAAAAAAAATAAATAGATTTCACAAATAGTGTGATTACACCATGTCTTTCTGCTGGACTTACCTTACTCAGCATTATGCCCACAGGGTCCACTTAGGTTGTCACAAATGACAGGATTTCCTTCTTTCTCATGGCCGAATAGTATTCCATTGGGTATATACACCACATGTTCTTTTTTTTTTTTTTTAAGATTTTATTTATTTATTCATGAGAGACACACACACAAAGGCAGAGACACAGGCAGAGGGAGAAGCAGGCTCCATGCAAGGAGCCCAATGTGGGACTCTATCCCAGGTCTCCAGGATCAAGCCAGGCCAAAGGCAGCCGCTCAACCGCTGAGCCACCCGGGCTGCCCAACACCACATGTTCTTTATTCGTTCATCCCTTGCTGGCACTTAGTTGTTTCCATGTCTTGGCCATTGTGAATAATGCACCAATGAACGTGAAGGTGCAAATATCTCTTTCCTATCCCGTTTCCATTTTCTTCGAACATATGCCCAGAAGGGGGATTGCTGGATCTTTCCCTGTCATTCTAAAGATGGAGAAACTGAGGCCCAGAGCAGGGAAAAAAAACAAATTCAGGGAATCTGAGGCATGGTCCTGGCAGGAGCAGGAAGAGGAAGGCTGCCACATTACAAGCAGAGCAATCTGAGCGGAGTGAGTTGGCCCATAATGCTAAACAGAAGTCCGGAGGCTGTGCCACTTGCTGGCATCACGACCTCTGGAGAGCGCGGCTAAGAACGCGGACTCCGGGGCCAGACTTCCCGGCGCATAGTCACTCCCTGCCTCAATTTCGAGACATCCCTAAAATGGAGATGATAGGAAAATCCGACAGTGACAGCGACGGCGTGGATGACCTTGAAGACACCGTGGTAAGTGAAATAAGCCAGTGACAAGGGACTGTGCCTTAGCGGGAGCCGGGAGGGCGTCACCCCGCCGCTGGGCCCTGCGCTCCGGCCGCCCCCCGCAGCCACCCAATGGGGAGCGGAGGCCAGCGGGGCGTGGCCCACGACCCGGGCTCGCAGCGGCCGGAGTCGCTGGAGTCCCCGGGGTCCCCGCGGCCGCCCCCGCCCCCGCCCCCGCCCCGCCATGGGCCTGGAGCTCTACCTGGACCTGCTGTCCCAGCCCTGCCGCGCCGTCTACATCTTCGCCAAGAGGAACGGCATCCCCTTCGAGCTGCGCCCCGTGGAGCTGCGCAAAGGTGGGCTCGGCCTGGGTTTGGGACCCGAGGGATCGGGGAGGCCAAATACTGCCCGAGGGGACGCTGGGCGCCAGCGCCTTCTTGGGGCCCGTGCTGAAAAAGGTGAGTCGTCGGGGAGATCCGAGCGTCGGGGGGTCCCCCCCACCCAACGCTGCTCGGTCCAGCAGGGTGGACGGTGCGGCTCGGAGGAGGCCGAGGAAAGGGGTGGGAGCTTCAGGAAAAAGACCTCGTCTACAGAAACAGGGAGCACCTGGACTTAGGGAAGGAGGACCTCCAGAAAAGAGATGGAGGCAGGAGGCGTGGGTAAGGGGGCCGTGTATAGGCTGGGGCAGAGCCCAGTCCCTCCTTGTGGCCTCCACGGCCGAATTGGCAGCTGCAGTCACCAGGGTCGAGACTTCTCCAGCGCTACACTGTGCGCATCGGTCCAGTCTGCACCACCGGGGACCCTCTCTGTGGCCCTCATTCTTCTGCTTTGCCTTCTCTGCTTTACCTTGTGCTCTGCCTTCTTGTTCCTGCTGGGAGAGGCCCCTGGGGGGGGGGGGGGTAGGCCGGGGGCTTGAGGGGGAACTGCTGGAGCTTGGTGAGCCCTGCACTCTGAGCTGGAGGGCTTGTTTCCCTGGCAGGCTCCCAAGGCTCTGAGGACACAGCTGGCAGTTGGGAGGTAAGAGGGAAGCAGAGCCCAGGTACTGCCCGGTGGGCAAGTAACTCCACTTGGCTGAGCCTTCCCCCCACCATCACTTCCCCCCACTATCACTTCCCCACCACGTTGAGGCCCTTGCCTGCCTTTGTGGCTGTGTACTGGCCTGTCTGCCTGCGGACTCATCTTCTCCTGGGGGCAGTTTCCACTTGTCCTGCCCAAGGGTTATCTCTGCAGAGTGCAGGTGAGAGAGCATGGGGACAAAGGAACATCCCAGCCAGGCTATCAGATAAAGGATGCAGAAAGCGGTGTTTCACTAGGAGAGGAGGGCAGGTGTGCCTGGTGAAGGCACAATCTGAAGAGAGGGAAAAGGGAGGATAGTGGGTGTGTTTGAAGCTAGGGTGTTAAGGCAATCGTGTATGGCTTCGAGGAGTTTCCACATGATCCTGGGGGTAACGGGGAGCCGATGAAAGCTGTTGAGCAGGATAGTAATGAGCTTAAGTCCTCATCAGAAACTTCTCTCTGACTGCATCTGCAGGAGTAGGAGCCACCCACACAAACTCAAGCAGAGGCCGGGGTCCCAGGGGACACGAGGCTTGCACCTTTTGGGAGGCTGTGGGACAAAAAACGTGACTGTTCCAGCTCCAGCAGAACCTAAAGGCAGGGCCAGCCCTGTGTCCCCAGTGGCCAGGGGAGGGTGAAGAAGGGGACACAGAGGAACTGATAGAAGTTGGGTTTTGTTTTATTTTTTAAATTTTATTTATTTATTTACGAGAGACACACACACACACACACAGAGAGAGAGAGAGAGAGGCAGAGACACAGGCAGAGGGAGAAGCAGGCTCCTCACAGGTAGCCCAATGTGGGACTCAATTCCTGGACCCTGGGATCAAGCCCTGAGCCAAAGGCAGACGCTAAATATGAACCACTGAGCCACCCAGGCATTCCAGAAGTTGTTTTTGCAAATAAATAGATAGCAGGAAAAAGCCACTTCTCTGTGTTTGGGGAACTTACCCTAGAGTCCGCAGAGAAAGGGGCACTGTAAGAAATCAGGGCTCCATTTGGGGACTAGCCACCCTGCTCTGGCAGCGTGGGGCCCCCTGAATATGAACTTATGAGGCTGGGTATGGTGCAGAGGTGGTGGGTGGGTGCGTGTGAAGGCCCGGCTGAAGCATCATATCCTGCACACTGGGCTGTGGGTGGAGCTTGTGCCCAATGGGACAGGGCATGGGCTGTCGAGGCCTGTCCTGCAACATTAGGCAGAGTAGTCTCCTGCTCCTCCCAAAGTGGCCCTCACAGCCTCTGCCACACAGGAGAGCAGCTGGGGACAGGAGAAGAGCCATGAAACTGGGACCTAGGCATAGTTGGGCGTGGGCACAGGCCATGCAGCCTCAGTGTTCCTTCCCTTTCCCACCACTCTGCAGGTCAGCACCTCAGTGATGCCTTTGCCCAGGTCAACCCCCTTAAGAAGGTGCCTGCTTTGAGGGACGGGGACTTCACCTTGACAGAGAGGTAACTGGGGCCCTTGGGCTGCTACCAGAACTTGCTGGAACCATCTTGTCCTAACCCTCTGTTTATTTGTTTTTTTTTTCAAGATTTATTTATTTATTTATGAGAGAGAAAGAGAGCAGGTGAGTGGAGTGAGGGGCAGAGGGAGAGAGAGTCCACAAGCAAACTCCCAGCTGAGCGCAGAGCCCGATTCAGGGTTCTAGCCCAGGACCCTGAGATTGTGACCTGAGCTGAAACCAAATTTGGTTGCTTAACTGACTGAGCCGGCCAGGTGCCCCCTAACCCACAATTTTAGAGACAAAAAAAGAAAATCCTCAGAGGTGAAGAGCCCTTAGCCCAACATCCCACAGAGTCAGGACTAGAACCCAGTCCCTGACTATCCCTTGATCCAGTTCACAGAGATGCTTGGGAAAAAATAAGTATCTATTTTACCTCTGCACCAGTCCTATGACTGTGGGTGAGAGTACCCCAGGGTAGGGGTGCAGGGCGAGGCAGGGGCAGTGCTCTGGCTCGAGATGGCCCATGGGCATCTGGGACACCCAGTGGCTCCAAGTCCGGAGAATTTTTCCCAACTCTGCCCCTTTTGTCACCTAATCACTGCTCCCATAACAAGGAGAACTTGAAGCTTTAGAACTTATCTCTGGCATTGTGAGGTGGATGCATCCCCAAGGGAATTCCTGGTATGATGCCAGTGCCATTTTTTCCTTTCTGCTGCTCTCTATTGTCCTGGCTCCTTGTATTACTCAGTTTTGAGCACACATAGTACCTGTCAGGGGCATTGTTCAATTTCTGCATTTCCCTGTGTCTTTTCTCACTGTCAGGAGGTCTGTGACTCCCAGGGACTTGCAGCCCTCCCCAGAGGTGGTTTGATCAGTTAGCTGGGAGGAAAAAAGCTCCAGGGTACCTTGTACCAACAAGTGAGTTGGTAAGCCGGGGCATGGGTACAGGATTCATGATAGGGAATAGAGGTTTTCTGCCTTTTGGCTGGGGTATGTAACCCTGGGGGTACCCCAAGTTCCTGAAAGCCTTCCTATGGCCCCAAATTCATGCATCCTCAAGGCCCTTCCAGCTCCATCCCTGTCCCAACACCATGGTAGCCCTCATAGCCTAGAGCAGGAGGAGAGCTTCAGGGACCTGGTCTGATCTGCTGTTCCATGATCCTGCAGCACCCTCAGTGTTTCCTACAGGGTGCTTTAGGGAGAGCAGAGGGATAACAGGAAAGATTTTTTGAGCAATCAGGCCATCTGAGGCCAGTCTGGATGCCAGAGGATGAGGATGGATGCAGATTGGAAAGAACCGAGCTTTAAGGCTCAGCTTTGATGGTGTCTCCTCCAGGAAGTCCTGTGGCCCGCTAATCAGAGACTGTCTCTGAACACTTGGCAGGATGCTCTGCTGTGGGCTTTTGCCCGATGGTAGGATGAGCTTGGGTATTAGCCTCAGAAAGACTCTCGGTCCTGCCACCAAAGGCTCTGTGCCCTGGGCAAGTCCCTTAACTGTTCTAAGCCTGGCTTGCTTTCTTTCTTTCTTTCTTTCTTTCTTTCTTTCTTTCTTTCTTTCCTTCTTTCTTTCTTTCTTTCTTTCAAGATTTTATTTACTTATTCATGAGAGACACATATAGAGAAAGAGGCAGAGACACAGGCAGAGGGAGAAGCAGGCTCCATGCAGGGAGCCCGACGTGGGACTTGATCCCAGGTCTCCAGGATCACGCCTTGGGCTGAAGTCTCCCCTAAACTGCTGAGCCACCCGCGCTGCCCTAAGCCTGGCTTTCTTATCTGGAAAATGAGGCAAATACTTTTGCACATTGTCAGGAAAACTAAAGGGACTCTGATTAAGCCCCCAGCACAGTGTCCTTCCTCCACCCATCATGTCATCCCTCCCCTGCAGCGTGGCCATCCTGCTCTACCTGAACCGCAAGTATAAAGTCCCCGACCACTGGTACCCCCAGGATCTACAGGCCTGTGCCCGTGTGGATGAGTACCTGGCATGGCAGCACACAGCCCTGCGGAGAAACTGCCTCCGGGCCCTGTGGCATAAGGTGAGGCCCTGAGGAGGGGGCTGGCGGGGGGGAAGTGAGTGAGGGCGTCACCCCAAAGTGGCTAAAGCATCATTGCACTCTTCTTTTCCATTTGGATAGTCTCTATTGACTTGGTTTGACTCTGCTAATTCTTTCTTCTGTTGTGCCCACGCTGCTATTAAACCCACCTAATACAGTCTTTATTTGAGATGTGTATTTTTCAGTTCTAGATATTCCATTTGGTTCTTTTTATTATTATTCTTTTTTTTTTATTTTTTATTTCTCCATTTGGTTCTTTTTTAAAGTTTCCACTTCTTTGCTGAAATTCACCATCTAAACAGATTTGGTTCATCTACCCATTTGGTCCATCTTTTCTTCTAAATTCTTTTTATTTTTTTATTAAAAAAATTTTTTTTGTAAGTGATTGAAGTATTTATTTATTTATTTTTATCCATGATAGACACAGAGAGAGAGAGAGAGAGAGAGAGACAGAGACAGAGACACAGGAGGAGGGAGAAGCAGGCTCCATGCCGGGAGCCCGACGCAGGACTCCATCCCGGAACTCCAGGATCGTGCCCTGGGCCAAAGGCAGGCAACAAACAGCTGAGCCACCCAGGGATCCCCCGATTCTTTTTATTTTTAATTTGATTATTATTATTTTTTTTAAAGATTTCATTTATTTATTCATGACAGAGAGAGACAGACAGACAGGCAGAGGGAGAAACAGGCTCCATGCAGGAATCCCAACATGGGACTCGATCCTGGGTCTCCAGAATCACAACCCTGGGCTGAAGGTGGCGCTAAACCGCTGGGCCACCGGGGCTGCCCTTAATTATTATTTAAAAAATATTTTTATTTATTTATTCATGAGAGATGCAGAGAGAGAGAGGCAGAGACACAGGCAGAGGGAGAAGCAGGCTCCCTGCGGGGAGCCCAATTTGGGACTCCATCCCATGACTCCGGGATCATGACCTGAGCCAAAGGCAGATACTGAGCCACCCAGGCGCCCTCTTCTAAATTCTTTTTTTTTTTTTTTTAAGATTTTATTCATTTATTCATGAGAGACACAGAAAGAGGCAGAGACACAGGCAGAAGGAGAACCAGGCTCCACGCAGGGAGCCTGACGTGGGACTCGATCCCGGGTCTCCAGGATCACACCCTGGGCTGAAAGCAGCGCCAAACCACTGAGCCACCCAGGCTGCCACGTATTTTATTTTATTTATTTTATTTTATTTTATTTTATTTATTTTATTTTTTAAAGATTTTATTTATGCATTCATGAGAGACACAGAGAGAGAGGCAGAGACACAGACAGAGGGAGAAGCAGGCTCCATGCAGGGAGCCTGATGCGAGACCTGATCCGGGGACTCCAGGATCACGCCCCAAGCCGAAGGCAGACACTCAACCGCTGAGCCACCCAGGCTTCCCATGTATTTTATTTTTTAAAAGATTTTTAAATCACTTTTTGGGGTGGCTGGGTGATACAGTTGGTTAAGCACCTGATTCTCGGTTTTGGCTCAGGTGGTGATCTCAGGGTTGTGAGATTGAGCCCCACATCAGGTTCCACGCTCTGTGCAGTGTCTGCTTGGGAGTCTCTCTTCCTCTGCTCCTCCCCAGCTCATGTGCATGCTCTCTCTCTCTCTCTTGCTCTCTCTCTCTCAAAGATGTAAGATTTTTTTTTAAAAGATGTTATTTATTTATTTGAGAGAAAGAGCAAGAGAGAGAGAGAGCGAGAGAGAGAGCACAAGTAGGGGACAAGGAGAAGTGGGCTCCCTGCTCAGGCTCAGGGATCATGACCTGAGCAGAAGGCAGCCACTAACTGACTGAGCTACCCAGGCACCCCTAAATAAATAAATCTTAAAAAAAATTTTTTAAATAGTTTTTTCTTTTTTAAGTTTATTTATTTTTCTTAGTAATCTCTACACCCATGTGAGTCTCCAACTCATTACCCTGAGATCAAGAGTCACACACTTTCCCTCAGAGCCAGCCAGGCACCTCTGTATGATTCCAGTTACATGAGATCCCTAGAGTAGTTCTGTTCATAAAGACAAAAAAGTTGGGGTGCCTGGGTGGCTCAGTCAGTTAAGCATCTGTCTTCAGCTCAGATCATGATCTCAGGGTCCTGGGGAGTATGCTTTTCCCTCTTCCTCTGCCTGCCGCTCTGCCTACTTGTGCTCCCTCTCTCTGTCAAATAAATAAATAAAATGTTAAAAAAAAAAAGACAAAAAAAGTAGAAGGATGGCTGCCAGGGGTTCACGAGGAGGGGGAGTGGGGTGTTGTTGTTTAATGGGGACGGACTTTCAGTGTGGGACGATGAATGAGTTCTGAAGATGGATGGCAGTGTTACCTGATGCCTGAGTCTAGGTTCTTGAGTCTCGATGTCGTAGAAATGAACATTGAACTTGAGAGAAAGAAAATATGTGGAGTTTATTAGAGATAGCTTGTATAAAAGGGGGCTGACAAGAAAGAGGAATATCACTACCCTCTCCGTAGGCTGCGAGAGTTATAAAGGCACTTTTCCAAAGGGTGAGGGGCTGGGAATGGGCAAGTGTCCTTCGATCCCATGGTCATTATCGTGCAGGCTTCAGTTTTTAGTGGACACAAGACAATCACAGGATGTTTTTCTTCATGGTCAACATTCTTTTAGGGCTCCTGGAAAACAGAGATACTTGTGCAAGTAGGCTTTAAATTGTTAGTTCTGATTTTGCTCAGACAACCATTACTCCCCCATGGCTGTTATCTCTCATTGATTCATTTTCTTTCCCAGAAGGAGATGTTCGTCTCTAAGCTTGTGGACGCTTTTAACCTTTGTCTTACACCTGCGACTTTTACAGGAGCTAAGTCCCTCTTGCTTTCTCTATGCTATCTCAGCGGTGATGGTTATACAACAGTGTGAATGTACTTAATGCTGTGGAACTGTACACTTAAAAATGGTTAGGATGGGAAATTTTATGTTACATGTTTCTTACCATAATTAAAAATAAAACAATTAGGGCACCTGGGTGGCTCAGTGGTTGAGTGTCTGCCTTTTCAGGTCGTGATCTCAGAGTCCTGGGACCGAGTTCTGCATCAGGCTCGGGAGCCTGCTTCTCCCTATGTCTCTGCCTCTCTGTGTCTCTCATGAATAAATAAATAAAATCTTAAAAATAAAATAAATAAAAAATAAAAACAATTATAGTAACATGTAACCAATAGAATAATCACTAGCGGGATGCCTGGAGGGCTCAATGGTTGAGCATCTGCCTTTGGCTTGAGTTCAGGTCATGCCCTCGATCCGATGCCCAATGTGGAGCCTGACACGGGGCTAAATCCCACTCGGTCCTGGGATTGAGTCCCACAGTGGGCTCCCTGCAGGGAGCCTGCTTCTCCCTTTGCCTGTGTCTCTGCCTCTCTCTGTCTCTCATGAATGACTAAATAAAATCTGTAAAAAATATAAAAAATAAAACCCTAAGAATTTTGGATCAACCAAATCAGAACAGAAGGGAAATGTAGACAATCTCTTTCAGGGGTGAGGCCGATAAGAAATGAGGGAGGAGGGCAGCCCCCGTGGCTCAGCGGCTTAGCGCCGCCTGCAACCCAGGCTGTGATCCTGGAGACTCGGGATCGAGTCCCACGTCGGGCTTCCTGCACGGAGCCTGCTTCTCCCTCTGCCTGTGTCTCTGTGTCTCTGCCTCTCTCTCGCTCTCTCTGAATAAATAAATAAATAAATCTTAAAAAAAAAAAAAAAGAAAAGAAATGAGGGAGGAGGGCTAGGTGGGGTTCTGCAGATTGAGAGCCCATTGTGCCCCTCCTAAAGGAGGGGCTCCTTCTGGACATCAGCCTTAGATACTGAGCAGGGAAACCCTGTGGCCAGCACCCATTACATGAAAAAGAGAAAGTCTGGACTCTTACATGAAATGCCTGCAGTTTTAAATGTCAGCAACTGATCCATATTTTTATTTTTATTTTTATTTTTTTGCGAAAGTAGAGAATCTTTTTTTTTATGATTTATTTATTTATTCATGAGAAACACAGAGAGACAGAGACATAGGCAGAGGGAGAAGCAGGCTCCATCAGGGAGCCTGATGTGGGACTCCATCCCAGATCCTAGGATCACGCCCTGAGCCAAAGGCAGACTCTCAACCACTGAGCCACCCAGGTGGCCTGAGAGAGAGAGAGAGAGAGAGAGAGAGAGAGAGAGAATTTTAAGCAGACTCCACGCCCAATGTGGAGCCTGACACCGGGCTCAATCCCATGATGCTGAAATAGTGACCTGAGCTGAAATCAACAGTTGAACACTTAACCAACTGAGCCACCCAGGCACCCCCTGACCCACATTTTTAAAAACTCTGTAGCCAAAGGAATGTCATTAGCTCAGGTATGGCCTCCAGGGCATCAGTGGGAGACTGTTGACTCTATCTTGTATGGGGGAGGAAATTGAAACCCAAAGCCAGGGCTCATGTATAATCCTAGTCCTGTTAACCTAAATCCCAGGCTTCCCTAAGCAATTTTACCAAACAAAGCATGAAGCCTTCTTCCCTTGCTCCCCATCCACTGCATGTTCCAGACAGCTCTAGCAACCATGAGGCTGTTGATGGCTTCCCCCTAAAACACCTTCCTCCCAGAATCTTAGATACCACTCTTTCCTGGCCCTCCTCCTTAGTGTCTGATAGTTGTTCATTGTCAGAAAATGTCTGTTCTATTCTTGACTTAGTCTTTTCTTGGCTGTGCCATCTCAAGCAACTGACTGTCCCTCTCTGGGCCCCACTTTTCCATTTACAAGAGGAGTCATGTACTATTATTCCTATATTATAGATGAGGAAATTCAGGCTCAGAGGGTTTGAGTATTTTGTTTTAGGTCGCATACTTTGTAAGTGGCAGAGTGGAAACCTGAAAAGCTCACCCTCCTAATTACTTATATATTTAAGAGGTACTGACTTTATATTCAGGGGGAAGAGGTTATAACATAGACTGTCCTTAGGCTAGCTGCCTACTTCCAAAGTATAAAACTCATTGTTTAGGTCAGCTCTGAGTCATTCTCGAAGGGGTCTGAGTCCTTGTGTTAGATGTCCCTGAGGCTCAGCCATCAGAGATCACAGAGGCAGGAATATTTCTGTGAAAGGTGGTCCTTTGGGAATTTCCCTGCAGGCCTAGCCCAGCCTTGGAAGAAAGGTGCATGTAACCAGAAAGCAGCTCAGACTGGGGCAGGGGAGGCACACTTGCTTTCCTGACCCCGAGACTGGTTGGTCCCTAACCCTCTTCTTTGCCTTCCCACCTGCCAGGTGATGTTCCCTGTTTTCCTGGGTGAGCCAGTGTCTCCTGAGATGCTGGCAGCCACACTGGCTGAGTTGGATGCAACCCTGCAGTTGCTTGAGGACAAGTTCCTCCAGAACAAGGCCTTTCTCACTGGGCCCCACATCTCCCTGGCTGATCTGATAGCCATCACTGAGCTGATGCATGTGAGTGCTATGGATAGGGTGGGCCTGCTAGGGAGGGGGGAGTCCAGGGGGTTGTTGAACCCCTGCTCACGCTGCCCCCACTGCCCCCACCTGGCCATGACATATGGAAACTTCCTGGAGCTCTGGGCCCTACCACCCCCCCCCCCCCAACAGGCAGAGGCTGCCATCCTTGACTTTACCCATCCACCCCCATCCTGTTCTCTTTCTCTGTACAGCCTGTGGGTGCTGGCTGCCAAATCTTTGAAGGCCGACCCAAGCTGGCTGCATGGCGCCAGCGTGTGGAGGCAGCAGTGGGGGAGGATCTCTTCCAGGAGGCCCATGAGGTCATCCTGAAGGCCAAGGACTCTCCACCTGCAGACCCGATCATTAAGCAGAAGCTGATGCCTAGGGTGCTGGCCATGATCCAGTGAGCTGGGAAGGCTTGTCCCTGCTCTGCCCTTGACAGCTCACAAAGCACCTTCATTTCCAATGTCCCATGGGAGTCAGGCTCAGCGGGCAGGAGTGATTTGCCTGAGTCCCACTGCACCTGTGCTCCCCAGGTCAGGTCCCTACACCCACACCATCTTGCACAGCTGCCTATAAGCCACAATGAGAATGGAACAGCCAAATCTTATCCCCTTTAATCACTGCATTTTGATTTCAGTTTGGAAATAAACTTGGGCTTAGCCTGAGCCTGCGCTTCTACCTTGGATGTGTGATTTATTTGACCTGTCTTGGCCCCTGCCTTGGTCTCTATCTGAAGGACAACCCCCATTCCAAGGCCCTATGGGTCAGCTTCCCCATGATGGTTGAGAGTAAAATTAACAAATCCCCTCTACTCTTTTAGTTCTCGGAGAAAGTGATTTGTCAGACAGCATGGGATCAACAGGCATCCCATATGTGGTGACTATTGGCATAGTGATCAATCAGTTGGCTGGGCCAACCTTCCAGGACATGGCTCTTTGGCACCAAGTACTTTAACTCACAGGTCCTGCACCTCTTCTGTGGAATTGGTCAGGAGGGGCAAATCCAAACAGCATCTCTCCTGGTCAGGAATCAGTCATGCAGAGTCTTAAAGCCCATGCCTGTGATCTGTAAACCATAAACAGGCATAGTGTGCTCAGTTGGCATTTATTTATTTGTTTATATTTTAAGTAGGCTTCACACCCACTGTGGGGCTTGAACACTTAACCCTGAGATTAAGGGTTGCATGCTCTACTGACTGAGACTGGCAGACACCCCACCAGATTGTATTTTAAAATAATATTCTGGGGCACCTTGGTGGCTCAGCAGTTGAGCATCTGCCTTCAGCCCAGGGTGTGATCCTGGAGTCCCGACATTGAGTCCCACATCCAGCTCCCTGCATGGAGCCTGCTTCTCTCTCTCTGCCTGTGTCTCTGCCTCTTTCTCTATGTCTCTCATGAATAAATAAAATTAAAAAAAATTATTCTGGCTGCGTGGGTGGGGGGTGGGGGTGGTGTGGGGGCTGGTTGGACTGGTGGGTGGCTAAAGAGGAAGTAGGGGAATTGGATATTATAGTAATCTTGCCAAAGGTGATTTGTGCAGGTCAGGGCAACAAAAGGATGGAGAACATGGCCCCTCCCATCATGGAGAGGGAGAGGGCTCCAGCATCAGCCCAGGAAAGCAGTCTCCTGGGGTGGGGGTGGGGCGGGGCGGGTGGGTCTTACTTAAATCAGCTTGAATGACCTGGAAGGCCAAACTATTCTTAAATTTTCCAATAATATCTTGCTGAGGGTTTTTCTCTGAATCTTGGCTTTGGGGGCAAAGAGAGAGCCTCTCTTAGGGAATGGGGGTTCATAGCCATAGACCTCAGGAACCTGACAAATCAGTTGGAGAAACCTGGCCCTGCAAGGAAGTGGGGAAGTTTCAGCCCCCGCCCCCAAACCTCTAGCCCCATGGGTTTCTGCCGTTTGCTAGAGGGATTAGCTGGAGTGTAATGAATATGACCCCAGGGATTAGGGAGGGGAAGCTCATTCTCTCCTGGAGTGTGGGCGTGGCGTCTGCAGGGAGCTGGGGTCCGGAAACCTCCCCAGCCTCCATCCTGGGCACTGGGCTCAGGGGCCTACTGCACCTCGGTCCTCTGCCTCATTTTGTGTTCCTGGGGACTCAGAAGCCCCTCCTCTCTCAGTCCCCTCCCTGAATCTGGGGAGGTGGCTTGGGCCCCCTGAAGGCAGCGAGCCCCTTGGATCCTAAATTCCCTGAAGGTCTGTGCTGGAAGCGTCCTTGGCGGCCCGTTCCCCTTACCGCCCCCCACTGCGCCGTGTGACAAAGGTAGACCTCGAGGTCGGGAGGAGGGGTGTGACCTGGCAGCGAAGCCTCGGGTCTGGGGCCAAGGCTCCCAGTGCCTTCCCGGTCACCAGAGTTGCCCCCTGGCTTCCAGCCGAGGGAGGGAGAGCTGGCGCGCAGCTGACCGGTCCCAAACGCTCGGGAGCCATCCAATGGGCGAGAGGGCGCGGCGGGGTCGGCCCCGCCCCCGCCCCCGCCCCCGCCCTGCCCCCCCACCCCCGCGGCCTCCCGCGGTAGGCGCGGCGCCTGGCGGTTCCTGCCGGCCGTTCGGGTTCCGGGTCTTGTCCCCGAGGTGCGGCCCCCGGGACGCCCCGCCGCCCCGCCATGGGCCTGGAGCTCTACCTGGACCTGCTGTCCCAGCCCTGCCGCGCCGTCTACATCTTCGCCAAGAGGAACGGCATCCCCTTCGAGCTGCGCCCCGTGGAGCTGCTCAAAGGTGGGCCGGGCCGCCCGTGCGCGCGGGGACCCCCGAGTGCTGCGACACCCCCCAGTTCGGAAACTGTCATCAGCCATGGCTTGTGTCCTTTCCAAGAGCCCGGACCTTTGCCTAGTGAATACGAAACATTTTTCAAGATACAGGTTAAGAGGGAGCAGAGCAGATAGAGAGCAGTGGAGGGCTTGGGTGGGGGGTAGGGCGTGGGGAGGCGAACGGAGTGCCCCCAATACCTACACACCCGGGCTTGGGGAAGGCAAGGAAACCGCCTCTCCATTTCTGAGTCGGAGTAGCCCACAGCTCTTGCATTTCTGCAGGTGCCAGCAGGAGAGTTGTTCCGCCTGGATCTGGTCTCCTCTTAATTTCTACAGCTACAGCTACCAACCTCCCCTCCACATTCACAGGATCCAAGGGAGGGGCAGAGCTGTAATGGGACAGCAGGCCCACCCTTGGGCAGACCAGAAGGGAGACCTCTTCTTGGCTGAGCCCGCCCACCTCCTGTCTTTGGTGCCCCCAGCCAGGGCCACCGACTGCTGCCTCCTTGCTCCACCTGTCCAGCTCTTCTTGGATGGGGGCTGGGCACAGAGGCACTTTTTTTTTTTTTTCCCAAGATTTTATTTATTTATTCATGAGAGACCCACAGAGAGAGACAGAGAGAGAGAAAGAGAGAGGCAGAGGCACAAGCAGGCTCCATGCAGGGAGCCCGATGTGGGACTCAATCCTGGGTCTCCAGGATCACGCCCTGAGCTGAAGGCGGCGTTAAACCACTGAGCTACCCAGGCTGCCCAGAGGCACTTTTTTGGAGGGAGAATGGGTAGGGGTGATTCTCTTAGGTGGGCGCATGGGCAGGCTGGAGCCTGGTTCCACACAGGCCCTCTGACTCCACAAACCATAATTGTACCCTCCAGCACTGGCCCAGCTCAAGGAATGTAGAAGTGAGTCAGACCTATGAACCTCCATTGGGGAAGGAGCCTTGAGGGTTTGGCACAGGACAGAAAGAAGAGCTGAGCTGCTGGAGGCTGGGTGATGAAGTGGGCAGGAGCTCTCAGAGAGGGTGGGGTTGACCTGAGGGCTAGGGGCAGGTGTGGCTGGAGCTCTGCGGTGTGGACAGGTCACCCAGCTGGCATAGGAAGATGGATTGCAGGGGCAGGCCTAGAATCCAGGGAGGAGAGTGGAGTGTCTGACATATGGATGGAATTGGCTGGGGGTGAGGGTCCCTCCCTTCATGGGCAAGCTGAGATGCTGCTTGGCCTGGGTTCCCAGGGGTGTGGACGCAGGAAGGGTGGACCTCTGTTGGGGTCAAGTTCTGTGATCTGGTGACCAGCAGAGTGATCTTTCTCCTGTTGCCCACCTGGATAGGGGCCTCAGAAAGCTGGTTCCTGGATGTTGGAGTGGGAGTTGGGCAGAGGCCTCAGGGGGCTCAGAATTCCCCTCACCTGCCTCACTGGTCTCTCTCACAGGCCAACACCACAGCGATGCTTTTGCCCAGGTGAATCCTCTGAAGAAGGTGCCAGCTTTGAAGGATGGAGACTTTACCTTGGCTGAAAGGTATCAGGTCCCCAGGCTGCTACCAGGCCTTGTGAGGCCAGTCAGCCGTCTGTGTATCTACTGTGGATGGTTTGTGTGCCCTGAGCACCTGTGCCAGCCCCAGCAGGCAGAGGAGCCTGGGGCTTTGGGGGGGGGGGCGTTGAAGTCATGGTATCCCCCGCTGTTCCTGGGCATTGTACAAAAGAGGAAACTGTGGCCAGGAGAGGGGAGGGACTTGGACGAGGTCACTGGGCCCAGCTTGTTTCCAGGCCTTCTCTCTGCCAACCTAGCCCCCAGATGGAAGAAGAGTGGAGAGCTAAATATTGAGGAGTAGCTGTACTGTGCGTAAGAGCTATCACTTCTATAAATCTTGGGGGCAAGTACTGTTGTCCTGGGAGTCAAGAGAACACCCAGAGAGCTTCAGCGGCTATTTGCTGAGCACTCACCAGGGCCAGGAACCATCTAGGCCCTGAGGCCAAAGCAGTGAACCATTCTAAGCGCTTGGCCTCATGGAACTCATACTCTAGAAGAGGGGACTGCTAATCTCTGTAAGGTGTAGCACATCAGGGGGTGATGAGTGCCATGGAGAAAATAAACAAGGTAAGAGTGAGAGAGGGTGCAATATTGAGTAGGATGTTGAGTAAAGGGCCCTTTGAGGAGCAGGCATCTGAGCAGAGACCTACAGGGAACAGAGGTGCAAGGTATTTGGGAAGAGTGTTCTGGCTAGAGGGCACAACAAAGCCGAAGGCTCTGAAGTGGGGCAATGCTTGGGGTCCAGGCAGAGGGGCAAGGGTAGCATGTAAGGCCAGGAAGACTTTGGCTTTACTGTAGGTAGATGGGGCCTTTGCAGGAGTTTAAGAAGAGGAGAACTGAGGTCTGAGTTTTAAAGGATCCCTCTGGCTGGAGTACTAATCCAGGAGAGGTGCTGGGGCCCCAGACCAAGGTGTTGATACAGGGGGACGTGGTGGTCAGTTCTGACTGCCCTTGAAGGTCAAGCCCAGGAATGTGCTGAAGAGTTAGAGGTCAGAGGGAGAGACAAGAGCCCAGGCCACCTCCAGGTTGGTGGATGAATGGTGGTATCCTTTACCGAGGCCACATAGTACCTCTGTGGTAGACCCAGATTCAAGTTCCACTTGGCTTTGGAACCTTGGGTCCTTGGACAGTCCAACATCCACAGAAGTATGGTGCTCTCTGGCCAGACATGATGGAGGGGGAGGAGAGAGGAGGAGGTCAGAGAGGGCTTCCTGGGGGAGGGGGCTGGAGGCTTTGGGCAGGTAGAGAAGAGATGGGACAGGGTGGGAAGCAGTGACCCATTCATCTGGGAGGCCTTGTCCCAGCTACAGTGAGTGTGAGGGGACAACTGGCCTTGCTTCTGTTGTGGTCATGCATTGGATATGGTGGGGAGTGGTACCCGAGTTGCTCTCGTCCTTCAAGAGCCATGTTGGGGCCCCCTTCCTCCTGGAAGCTTTCTCTGAGTACCCCATCACCCTCCTTCTGAAATCCCAACACACTTTGTTTTTCCCTTGGTGTCCTTAGTTCAGATGATAGGATGGGTCAATGTCGAGCTGTGTGACCCTAGGCCTAACCTCACCTAACCTCTCTGAGCCTCCCATTCCTACTCTGCACCATGGAGATAGTGAAACGCTCCACCCATAGGAGTTGGGGAAATGTGAGTGTGGGGGGCAGCCCCCACCCAGGGCCTAGCCCCTGTGAAGTGGCTGAAAAGTGACTAGTACATGTTCCTCACCCACCTCCATGTCCCCCAGTGTGGCCATCCTGTTGTATCTGAGTCGCAAGTATGAGGTCCCCGACCACTGGTACCCCCAGGACCTGCAGGCCCGCGCCCGTGTGGATGAGTACCTAGCATGGCAGCACACCACCCTCAGGAGTAGCTGTACCCGAGCCATGTGGCAGAAGGTGAGCTATGGCAGGACGGGAACCCTTCTAGGAGGCTCAACGGACCGTGTTTTCTGTTTTAAAAATTCCTTTTTTATAAAAAGATTTATTTACTCATGAGAGACACAGAGAGAGAGGCAGAGACACAGACAGAGGGAAAAGCAGGCTCCTGCGGGGACCCTGACATAGGACTCGATCCCATGGCCCCGGGATCACACCCTGAGCCAAAGGCAGATGCCCAACTGCTGAGCCACCCAGGTGTCCCAAGAAGTAAAATTTTTAAAAAAGATTCATTTATTTATTTGAGAGAGAGTGAGCAAGTGCATGCACATGCATGCACCCATGAGCAGGGGTGGGAGGGGTGCAGGGGGGTGGGGGGGAAGGGGCAGAGGGAGAGAATCTCAAGTAGACTCCCCGCTGAGTGGGAAGCCCGACTGACTGGACTCGATCTCACTACCCTGAGATCGTGCCCTGAGCCAAAATCAAGAGTTGGATGCTGAACCGAGCCATCCAGGCGCCCTTGAAAGAAGTAATATTCCTAATATTTAAGATGCTCTCAGAAAGCCATCAAAGAAAAACGCACAGGAGAAACATGGGCACAGGAAACCAGCAGAGATTTCGTTGAAGGACAGAGAGAAATGGTCATTAAGTGGATGAAAATACATTTTTTTAAAAAGATTTTATTTATTTATTCATGAGAGACACACACAGAGAAACAGAGACACAGGCAGAGGGAAAGGCAGGCTCCACGCGGGGAGCCCGATGTAGGACTCGATCCCCAGGACTCCAGCATCACCCTGAGCTGGAAGGCAGATGCTTAACCGCTGAGCCACCCAGGTGTCCCTGAAAATACATTTAACCTAAGAATCAAGTCAATGCACATTAAAACAGCACACACCTACCATTTTTACCTGTCAAATGTACAGATGTTCTTGAAATGTGTGCTCTGAATTATTTTTTAGGGTACTTACAAAGGTACTTAAGCTTAGGGTACTTACAAAGGGCCTGGCACACAGTGGGTGCCCTGTGGGTGTGAGGGAGCATGAGGTGGGCATGCTCATACTCTGCTGCAGGTAGAGTTCTACTGTTCTGAAGGGGCCCTTGGGCAAAATGCAGGTTCCTATAACCTTAGAGGTGTCCTCCTTGAGCCTCTCTGGGCTGGAAGGGGAGCTCCTTTGAGCTGGCAGGGGCAGGTGCCTGGTGTGTTTGAAGGCAGAATGGAGACAAGTCAAGTAGCGTGACTATAGACCTTTGCCACTCAAAGTGTGGTCCAGGGACTAGGGCCATCGGCACCACCTGAGAGCTTTGAAATGCAGAGTCTCAGGCACCACCCAGGCATACAGATCAGGAATATGCACTTTAACCAGATCCCAGAGGGATTCACATGCATCATCCCATTTGAGAAACCTGGGGTAGAGGAGGGGGTGGGGAGAGGCGAGAGGGTGACTGCTGCACGGAGGAGGGGCCTTGTGTTGAGGCTCTCATGGTGAGGGTAGTGGGGAGCCATGGAAGGCTTTATGCAGAGGGTGATGGGGGCAGACTGGGATTACAGAAGTTCCCCCATTGGCTGCCTTGCATGAGGACCTAGGGAGAGTAGAGGCTGTCCGTGTTGGAGTAGAAGATGACGCCTGGGCTGGTGATGGCAGTGCGTAGAAGGAGTGGGTCGGAGCGCGAAGAAATTTGAAGGCTTGGTGATAGATTGGTGAGAGCAGGAACCAGGCTAGGCTTTGGGCAGACCCTGAGCCCTCTCTCTGCCTGCCCACCCACCAGATGATGTCCCCAGTGTTCCTGGGTGAACAGGTGCCCGCTGAGACATTGGTCTCTACTCTGGCCGAGCTGGACAGGTGCCTGCAGCTGCTTGAGGACAAGTTCCTAAAGGACCAGGACTTCCTTGCTGGACCCCACATTTCAGTGGCTGATTTGGTGGCCATCACAGAGCTGATGCATGTGAGTGCTATGGGTAGGGTGGTCCACTGGGCAGTGCGGTGTTCTGGGAGGGATCCCATGTCCTAGCTCACATTGCCCCTTCTGGCTGTGGGGCCCTGAGCAAGTCGCTTCCCTCTCTGAGCCTCAGTGTTCTCATCTATAAAATGGAGCTTCAGACCCCATCCTGCAGTGACTTAAGAAGTTTCCCAGTGTCTCCTGGGAGAGAACCTCCAGCCTATTACACATGTAGCAGAGGAGGGAAAATCCACCCAGGGGAATCCCTCCACGAGGTCATGCTACCTCGTGCTTGACCATGCCTAACCCTCCACTTGGCTCCCTCTCCCCATAGCCTGTCAGCGCAGGCTGCCAAATCTTCAAAAGCCGACCTAAGCTGGCTGCATGGCGCCAACGTGTGGAGGCCGAGGTGGGGAAGGACCTCTTTCAGGAGGCACATGCAGTTGTCCTGAAGGCCAAGGACTTGCCTCCGGCCGACACCTCCATCAAGGAGAAGCTGAAGCCCTCGGTGCAGGTTTTGTTGCGGTGAGATGAGGGCCAGGCCTGTAGAGATGATGGAGACTCTGTTGTCAAAACGAAGAGGTGGAGTTGCCCCTCATAGGCTGTGAGCAAGACACGCTGTCCAGTCTCTGTCCCCAGTTCCCTCCAGGCACCAGGTCCTCCTTCCTCACTCCACTCCTGCCCCTTCGACCCTGACTTCGTGTGAGCTTAGTAAACATGTATATGACCCTGTCCCACCTGTGTTTTAAACTTTGCATGGCGCCTTACTCCTCTGAGGCTCAAGGATGAATCACTGAACTTTGCGCTCAAGGACTTGCCCACCCTCCAGGGCACCCCCTTCTGGGTGCACACAGTCACTCATCATTTTAGACGCCTTCTCCCAGCTTCCACCTCCTGGCCTTGGCTCAGGCTGTTTCTGTTGCTAATAGGGCCCTTCCTCACCTTTGCCCGGTGCCCCTTCTGGTCTTTAGGCATTTGTCACCATGTTGCTTCTCCAGGGAGACTTCCCTGACTTCCCTAGCCCCAGGCCGAGTCAGGTAACCCCCCCTGGGCTCCTCAGCCCCAGTGCTTCCCTCCCTCAGTCCTGGAATAAAGCTGGTTCAATAGCCCCTGGGCTGAGCATGGGTCACAGATGGGGGTTGACCTGGTGAAGAGATGTCTGAATCGGGCCTGGCCTTGGTCTCTGTCCTCCCTCTGGGATGATGCTGTCTCCCACAGGTGGGGTGGGTGCAGGGCTGGTTCGTAAAGCACCTTGCAGGGAGGGGAGTCCCAGATTAGTTCTTGGCCCTCCAGGTGCTGCTGAGAGGCCTTGTTCTTTCAAGCCTACTTAACCCCGACCACTGTCTTATTTGTGCCCCACCCTGGGTCCCAGACTTGCCACCTGTCCCTGTCCTTTCTCCTTAAGGCTGTCACAATCTACCTGTCTTGTGTCCTAGACCCTCTAATGTCTTAGTCATCTAATAAACTGCTAATGGGACAGGGTCACGATTAGCCTTTCAGTCTGCTGCCTTCTCACGGAGGCTCCTTTTTAAAAAAAAAAAAAAGTTTATTTAGGGGTGCCTGGGTGGCTCAGTTGGTTAACCGTCTGCCTTTGGCTCAGGGTATGATCTCAGGGTCCTGGGATGGAGTCTACATTCGGCTCCCTGATCAGCGAGGAGTCTGCTTCTTCCTCTCCCTCTGCCCTTCTTCCCTGCTCATGTGCACACCTTCTCTATCTCTGTCTCTCTCATGGTCTCTGTCTCTCTCAGATAAATATATCTTTAAAAAATTAAAGATTATATTTATCTGAGAGAGAGAAAGAGAGGAAAAAATTAAAGATTATATTTATTTGAGAGAGAGAAAGAGAAGAAAGAGGAAATGGTAGAGGGAGATGGAGAAGCAGGCTCTCCACTGAGCAGGGAGCCAGACGCGGGGCTCGATTTTAGGACCCCAGGGATCATGACTTGATCTGACGGCAGATGCTTAATCAACTGAGCCACCCAAGTGCCCCTCCTTTTTTTTTTTTTTAAGATTTTATTTATTTATTTTTAAGATTTGTTTATTCATAAGAGACGGAGAGAGAGACACAGGCAGAGACACAGGCAGAGGGAGAAGCAGGCTCCCCAAGGGGAGCCTGATGCAGGACTTGATCCCAGGACCCCGGGATCACACCCTGAGCCAAAAGCAGGTGCTCAACCTCTGAGTCGCCCAGGTGTCCCTAAAGATTTTATTTCTGAGTAATCTCTACACCCAACATGAGGCTTGAACCTACAACCCTGAGATCAAGAGTCACATTCTCTACTGGCTGAACCGGCCAGGTGCCCAAGCCTCCTTTAATATGCTCACTCATATAGAATTTTAGAAGTGTAATTGAAATTATTCATATACACTCCCACATAATTTCTTTTTTTTTTACTCCCACATAATTTCAATTGTATTTTCATTTATAAGTCAAACAACTTTGCAACACTGACAAGAGTACCAGAGTACCATGTTTAGCCATATCAAGAGATTTCCATTTTTTTTTTTTTTAAGATTTATTCATTCATGAGAGAGAGAGAGAGAGAAAGAGGCAGACACAGGCAGAGGGAGAAGCAGGCTCCCCACAAGAAGCCGGACACGGGACTCAATCCTGGACCCCAGGATTACCACCCGAACCAAAGGCAGACACCCAACTGCTGAGCCACCCAGGTGTCCCGATTTCTATGTTTTTTAAAACATATTTTATTTATGAGAGAGAGTGTGTGCACAAGCTTGGGGGGTGGGGGGGAGCCAGGGGGAGAGATAGAGCTGACTCCTTGCTCAGCAGGAAGCCTGACATATAGGGCTCCATTCCAGGACCTTAGCGGAAGGCAGATGCTTAACCTGACTGAGCCACCCAGGCACCTCCAGATGTCCATGTTTTAAGTAATACATTTTGTTTTGACTATAAAAATATAGGGTACTATATAAACATGGCTGGTAATTGGACTAGGACCTGGCTTTCACTCCATGGTGTGTAGTATTTCACTATGAGACAAGGTCGCCACAGGTGCCAGAGGCCACAAAAGCAGATGTCTGTCGGGACCAGGTAGGGATGCAGTAAACTGGAGGTTCTCTGCCCAGCCTCTCCTGAACTCACAAGTGTCACCTGGCTCCGGGTCAAGAGAAGCGCAGATCCCCACATATAACGTGAAGTCGCCTCACTTGGAAATGGTAGCAACACAGTAAAAAAGGGATGAAAAAAAATTCAGATAGAGCCTGGGAAAGGCCCCTACAGATGTGTTTCTGGTGTGTGTCCAAATCCCCATTTTGCGAAACTGAATAAAGGAAACCTCTTGTACAGTAAGGTCGGGCGGCCAGAAGGGGGGGCGCTCACACCTACTACTCCTTGCGGCCCTTTGCAACCTCGGTCGGAAGAACGAACCCAAGGGGAAGACGGTCTGAGTACTACCAGCAGGGGAAAGAAAGACCCCCTCGGTGCCCCTGCCCCCGTCCGGCCAGAGAGAGGCTGTCACAACTCAGCCATTGAAAAGCGCCTACACTCTTGATTCCCAGTTTATTCCCGCGCACTTTAAAAAAAGTTTTTTTAGTTTTATTTTTAAAAGATCTTATTTATTCATGGGAGACGCAGAGAGGCAGAGGGAGAAGCAGGCTCCTCAAGGGGAGCCCGATGTGGGATCCGATCTCCGGACCCCGGGATCACGACCTGAGCCAAAGGCGGACACTCAACACCGAGCCGCCCAGGTGCCCCGCACTTTCTGTTTTTAACAGCCCCTCCCAGCTCCTCCTTTTTTTCTGTTAAGAAGCACGTTTCTCTCCGTTTGGACTTGCCGATGGTTTTGCCTTAGGCTGCACGTCCCAAATTGCAATTCTCGGCTACCCTCGAATAAACCCATTTTTTTTCTGGTAAAATAACTGGCTCTTTCATCTTCAAGGTTAACAATCTAAGCCCGGGTTAGGAAGCCGGGGCGGCGGCGCCAGGAAGCCCTCGGGCCCGCGGGCGGGGGGAGCAGGGCCGGGGACCCTGGGCCGCCCGCGCTCCGCCGGCGCCCGGGGGGCGGGTCGCGCACCCGGGTCGCCCCCGCCCCCGAGGGGCCTTGGGACTCCGGAAATCGGCCTCGCGCCGAGGCGGGTGTAGACGGCGCAGCCAATCCCGGGGCGCTGCTGCCTGCGCAGCCAATAGGGAGCCCGGTCCCGTGGCGCCCGCCCCCGCCGCCCAGTCCGCGACCCGGGCGCCCCGACCCGCGCTCTGAGCCCGGCTTCTCCGCGGCGGCGGCGCGGCGGCTCCTTCCCGCCAGGCATGCCGTTCGTCGAGGTGGACACCAACTTGCCCGCCAGCCGTGTGCCCGCGGGGCTGGAGAAGCGGCTGTGCGCGGCCACTGCAGCCATCCTGGGCAAGCCCGAGGACGTGAGCGTGGGCCGGGCGGCACGGGGCGGGAGGAGGCTGCCGGGCTGGGGCCAGCCCCCACCCCCGGCTCTGCGTCGCAGGGCCCCCCACCCCCCCGCCCCGTCGGCCCCGTGCTGCCCTCCCTGGCCCTGACACCAGCGCGACCCCCCGGGACCCCGCCCCGAGCCTCCAGCCCTGACCCCGGGGGCCCGCGCAGGTCGCCTCTCGCCCTCCCGGGGCCTCAGCGCGAACGCGGCCTGCACCGGCTTCAGGCGAAATTTCGGTGTTGCCCGCAGCGCGTGAACGTAACGGTGCGGCCGGGTCTGGCCATGGCGGTGAACGGCTCCCCCGAGCCCTGCGCGCAGCTGCTCATCTCCTCCATCGCAGTGGTGGGCACCGCCGAGGAGAACCGTGCCCACAGCGCCCGATTCTTCGAGTTCCTCACCAAGGAGCTGGACCTGGGCCAGGATCGGTGCGTGGGGGCACGGAGAGGATGGGGGCCGTGATCCCATCCCCGAGCCCCTCCCAAGGTTGGGGGAAAGGCAGTCCTCAGCTAGGGCCCTGGGCCCGCGGATGCTGGGTCCACCCTCAGAAGGGTAGAGGAATTGAATGGATTCCTGACACTGCCGTGGTTTCCTTAACACCTGGGCAAGGTGTGACCTTCCAAACCTCGGTGAAGGTTTGGAAGGCTGTGAAGTGGGAAAGCTCTCCTTGAACTGCTCCCTGGGGGAATTGCTAGAGTCCTGGGGGATGGGGGTGCACTCTCTGTGCCTTGGCACAGGGGTAGGTTAGAATGTTATTTGTTAACAATAACAAATTGTTATTTTAGCTAACATAGCATATATGTTATTTTAGCTAACATAGCATATGTTAACATAGCATAACATAGCTAACAAAGCTATGGCCGTTTATCATCTGCCTTTAGCCTTCTCCACATCTTAGAAAATCAAGAATGATTTTCTAGGAGAACTTCTCCAGCTTGGTCAGATGTGTGACCTCTGGGCCTGTAGCCAAATAGGTCCTGGGAGACTCAGGGAGTAGTGGAAAGAAAGTTGGCTTAGATGTCTGGAGACCTGGGTTCTGAGTCCAGGACAGCTCAGGGACTCAGGGAGTGACAAACCCCGAAATGAACCACCTCTGGTTTGTAGGCTTCTCTTCTGTGACTAGAGGGGAATGTATTAATAATCACCCAAGAAGCCCGAACAGCCCCCCAACCTGGGATTCTGTGTCAGGGTTAAAGTTTCTTTCTGGGTGAAAAATATTCCTGAGCCAACCCCATGCCTATGAGGAACTAAGAGCATGAGAAACTTGAAAGAACCTTCCAGAATGGATCCTTTGTTGGCCTAAGAGGCCTAGTGAGGATTACTCCTGGGAGTGCTCAGACCTGGTCTTCAAGTCGGGATGAGGTAAAAATTGTAAGAACGATATGTAACATGTGAATGGTTACCTGTGCCAGGTTATCTATAGATACCTAACATTTGCATGTTCCCATTTGATCCACACAATCTCTGTCCCTCTGTTCATATCACCTTGTGCAGACATGCTGTCCCTGTGAGGTTTACAGATGGGAAAACCAAAGTTGTCACACCAACCCTTCCCCTACCATCCCTCAGGCTACCCCAAGTATCTTACTCTTTACCAGGAACTTCTCATCACTTCTGTGAGAGGGGCGTGTTGTGCACTCCATAGACATTAGTGGGGGGCGGGGGGGGGGTGTCAGGTCACCCTGTGTCTGGTTTTGAGGTAACTTTGAGAAAACAGAAGTGCCTGGGGGTACTGCACATGCCCCCAGGGAGCTTGCAGTTTGAGAGTGAGTGGGCTACCCACAGAG
This sequence comes from Vulpes vulpes, assembly GCF_048418805.1. Classification (NCBI taxonomy): domain Eukaryota; kingdom Metazoa; phylum Chordata; class Mammalia; order Carnivora; family Canidae; genus Vulpes; species Vulpes vulpes. Next base: position 28,772,419 of record NC_132789.1, on the reverse strand, counting down.
CATGCAGTGACCCTAGAGGCTCCCTTCTGCCCCTGAGGGGACACAGTGGGAGATCATTAATGGGCTAAGGTAGGCTGCTCTGGGAGTCCAGGGTAGGAGTGCCCAGCTAGCAGTCTTGGAATATGAGGCATTAGCCAAGGAGCTGATTACATGTTTTTTGCTTTTTCTTTTCTCTTGAAGGATAATTATCCGCTTTTTCCCCCTGGAGCCCTGGCAGATTGGCAAGAATGGGACAGTCATGACTTTTCTATGACTGGCACAGAGGGCACCCAAGGCATGCATCTGTCAGCTGTCTGCCCCTTCCAGAGAGACCTCCTGGCAGAGTAAGGGCCTGCTGGGTACCAGCTTCTGGTGCTCATTCATGCAGATCTGCCTGTGACCCCACAGTCATCTTCTTCCCCAGCCTCATATCAAATAAAGAGATTTTTGTCTTTCTTTTTTTCTGTCCCACCCTGAAATCTTCGTCTTTCAAACGTGACTTATTTATCTCCCTTTACCCTTCCCTGGCATTCTGGGTCACCCTGGGCATCAGGGTTGGTGTGTGAGGTGGGAACTTTAGGGAATCTGAGAGGTGAGATGTTTCCAGACTTCCAGGCCACTGTCTCATGTATTGTGTGTAGGCTTGCTCAAATCCAAGGGTGGATAGTACAGCCTGGAGGCCTGGTTTTCTATCCCCATGGGCAGGCTGGTGGAGCTGGCAGCCGGTCCAGGCTGGGTCTTCCTACAGCTTTTGCTGACCAGATGTTCCTACCCTCAGCTTGGGTTGGCCCATGTAACTTACTGCCCATGGAATGCTGTGCCCACCAGGGGAGCAGTGCGGTTGGGCTTCAGGGCCCTTTCCCGGGTATTTCCAAACTCCATCTTCTCCCATGAGTCTTACCAAAATTCCTCTGTAGCTGTGCACCTTGTAAAAGTCATGTCCTGGAATGGCAAACCTGGAAATGAAACGTCTGCCACTACAAACAGAATGAATGCAATTCCCATCTAAATACTATATTATGCTTTCACATTTTAGGGGATAGACGGGCATGGTGGGGGGAGCCCAAAAGGTGTCCTTTACAGTGACCTTCCAGATGTTTGATGCAGAGTTTACATATCATGACCCTTAGACCTGGTGGTGGGCACTGTGTTTACCTATAGTTGGAAGTCTTATCATCCTTGTACACCTTGTACGTCAGTGGAGTACCAAGTTGAGATTTTTGGTCTGTGCTGTCAACGTGGTAAAGTTAGTTCCCAATGGAACAGTTCTTGTGCTTTTGCTCTTTGTACCCGACCACTGCTGTGGACTCTCATTAAAACCTAGAGCTCGGAGTTCCTTCCTTTGGCTCCCTGGCCCAACTTTTCCTGTGCTCATTCCTTCTGCCAGCATGGTGTTCTGCTTCCCAGAGGAGCTCAGGGAATGTTCCTGGGTTGAATCTGAATGAATGGTTAAAGTGCCCAAGCAGGGATTCAGGCCTAACTCTAGCCAGGACCTTAAGGTAGTAGCCTCCTGCCTTGGTCCCACTTTGAATGTTTTTCCCCTACTGTAGTGAGAGTGAGGTCATTTGGTTGCTGTGGACGATTGTCCCCTCCCTGTCTCCACATTATCCTCACTGTGGCCCTGAACTTTGGCCCCTGGTAATACTGTGCTGCCAGAGTGATCCTACACTGCCCGTACTGTTTCTCACCTCCAAAAGCTTGCCACACAGCTCCTTGCTACGTGGGCCGCTCTTGCCATCTTTTCTCACCTGTTTCACTCCAGAGCATATTTTAAGATACAACTCAGGTGTGAGAGCTGCATCCAGGGGTGCTTGTTATCCATTAAACTTGAAACCACCTGTTTCTGCCTGGGTCCACTGCCCTCCCCCACCCAAGGCTGTACTCTCCATGTCAAGATTAGTGACTCCATTATTTTTGCAACTCCTGGTGCACAACTGAAGCTTATTGTTCTGAACTGACGCTATGAGTTCATCATGATTTTATCGCTTTTACATAAGGTCAAAGAGAAAGCCATAACATTCCTATTTAAATTTTTTTTTTTTTTTTTTTTTTTTTTTTGCTGGACTTCAGCAACTATGAATCCCAACCACTCTGAAACCTTTCCCTGAAAAACCTCTGAGCTTCCAAGGGCTTAACCTCTTTCAGCCCAAGGCCGTTTTCGGGAAACTTTCAATGCTGAATCCTCTTCAGCTTTGGAATTCTGTTACTCCCCCCCCCCGCCCCCCGTTCATTTACCTGTCTTTTTTTTTTGTGTGTGTGTGTGACTTTTATCTTTGTCTCTTAAAGATTTTATTTATTAATCACACACACAGAGAAAGGACAGACACAGGCAGAGGGAGAAGCAGACCCCATGCAGGGAGCCCGACGTGGGACTCGATCCGGGGTCTCCAGGGTCACACCCTGGGCGGAAGGCGGCGCTAAACCGCCGAGCCACCCGGGCTGCCCTTTATCTTGGTCTCATTGGCTGATTGTATCTGTACCTTTCGGGCTTCAAATCGTTTTCAGAACGAGGCGAGGCTCGGGATATATAAGGGGGAACGCCCCTCCTCCCCCGGTTCCCTCTAAGCGTCCCCAAGTGTCCCCTGCCTTCCGAGCACCTGCCCCAGGTTGTAGCAAACCGTCCTTTAGCGGCTGCTCAGGGCCAGGCGCCGAGCTCCGCGTTTCCCAGGTATTACAAGCGGCGGAGCAGGGAAGCCCGACCCACGTCGTCGGGGCGCCCCCGCCCCAAGCAGCCGGAGGGGGACACTCGCGCGCCCGCCGCTCGCAGCCCGCGAGGGCCAGGGGAGCTCGCTCGCCCGGCGGCGCGTGCGCCCTCGCTGATTGGCCAGCGGAGCCGGCACCGGAGCCAATGGGAGCGCGCCTTATTGTCAGGCGCGCAGCCGGCCGGCGCGGGGGTCGAGGCGGGCAGGCCGTTGCCTTGGAGACGCCCGGTGAGTTCCCGGGTGGCGGGCTCGGGGGCCTCCCCCGGGAGGGGGCGCGGCTCTGCTGAACGGGGGGCGGGAGAAGGGGCGCGGGCCTGGGGGGCAGCGGGCGCCGGGCCGAGGCCGGTGCGGACGCGGGAGCGGGGGGGCAGAGGGGCCCCCCGGTAGCCTGAGTGTCCCATTCGGGGAAACCGAGGCCGGAGGGCGGGAGCGGCTTGGCCGGGCCTCCTCCCCGCCCTGGCCGTCACCCTGGGGTGCCGAGGCCGGGCTCCAGCGTCGGGAGCGGTTCTCGGTGACGGCAGCGGGAGCCACCATTGGCGGTGCGTCTGCCCGGCGCTGAGCCCGGGGCTCGCCCCTTCGCTTGCGTCCTTTGACTTCACCTTCACAGCAGCCCCGAGAGGTGAGTGCTGCTGCTGCCCGTAACGCCGTGTACACGGCTGGAAACGGAGGCCCACGCGAGGTGAAGGGTCTTGTCCAGAGTCAGCCAACTAGTGGACCAGCCCAAGTCTAGACTGAAAGAAAAACATAAATGTTAAAGATTTTATTTTTGAGTAATTTTATTTTGAGTAACCCCCTGTGGGACTTGAACCTATCACCAGGAGGTCAAGAGTTGCATGCCCTAAAGGACTCAGCCCACCAGGCGCCCCTAGACTGAAAATCTTGACTGCACTGCTTCCTAGGAGGAGGAGGAGGACCCCAGCTACACACAGCCTACTGACACACTCAGGTGTCCGCACAAGTGACTTCGGAGTCACTTAATTCTTTGGGGCCTGGCTTACTATGGGTTTATGGGTCTTAACTATGGGACTTGGGGTTTCACGCAGCTAAAATTCGTTGCATGGGATCCATAACTGTGGTTACAACGAAAATATCCGGGACGCCTGAGTGGCTCAGCGCTGGAACATCTGCCTTCTCAGCTCAGGTTGTGATCCCGGGTCCTGGGATCGAGTCTCGCATGGGGCTCCCTGCGTGGAGCCTGCTTGTCCCTCTGCCTATGTCCTCTGCCTCTCTCTCTCTCTCTGTCTCTCATGAATAAAATAAAATTTTAAGAAAAAAAAAAAAAAAAACCTGAAACATGCTTTGAGTGGTCTCCTTCAGAGGTCGGCAGACTTAGGTTGTAAGTGCAGTAATATTTGTAATATTAATAGAATTATATATCAGAGTATGCTGTGAATGTAATAAACATTTATAATAGTAATTTAGGCTTAGGAGGCCTACTTTGTCTATTCCGTTCTGGCATCGTACATTGGATACAGGCAGAGACAATAGGTAAGCGAGTGGCAGTGTTCCAATACAATTTTATTTATGGACACTAAAATTTGAATCTTATGTAATTTTTATATGATTTTCGTGTGTCATGAATTTTTTCATCCATTTAAAAATGTCAGAACCATTCTTTGCTCCAAGGCAGGTTAGCTTGCAGACCCCTAGTCTAGCCCAAAACCTCATCGGGTAGAGGAAACTGAGAATCAAAGAGGGGTCTCTTAGGCCAAGCTGATGACACAGCCAAGAAGAGAGCCACAGCACAGCCTAAGATCTAGGCTTCCCGACTCCCAAACCAGAGCACGTCAGGAAATACCACCTTTTATCACTGACTGCGTCAGGGTGCTGAGTTACTCAGTGTGTGCTCTTCTTTATCATATGTTCTTAAGGCTATGGAAACCATGGCCTAACGTGTTTGGAAATTTGTGAGGTTAAATTCCTAAATATGCTATTCTGGGGTAATATGATTGCTGGGCTGGGAGTCTGAGAAAGGAATAGATATTTTCTTTCTTCCTTTCTTTATTCAATAGTTCTTGCTCCTTAGTCTCCTTAGTCCTTTTTTATTTTTTTAACGATTTTCTTTCTTTATTCGTGAGAGACAGAGAGACAAAAGACTTCGGCAGAAGGAGAAGCAGGGAGCAGCCCTGGTGGCGCAGCGGTTTGGCGCCGCCTGCAGCCTGAGGTGTGATCCTGGAGACCCTGGATTGAGTCCCACATCGGGCTCACTGCACAGAGCCTGCTTCTCCTTCTCCCTCTGCCTGTGTCTCTGCCTCTCCCTCTGTGTCTACGAATAAATAAGTAAAATCTTAAAAAAAGGAGAAGCAGGCTTCCTGCGGGGAGTCCGATGCAGGACTCGATTCCATGACCCTGGGATCATGGCCTGAGCTGAAGGCAGCCACTCAACCACTGAGCCATTAAGACATCCCAGTCTCCTTAGTCCTTAACGATTACTTAGTGTTGTCTTAGTCTTGATATTTTTCAAGAGTACTTGTCAGTAATCAGATATCAGTCTAATATCTCTCAACTTGGATTTGTCTAATGTTTTCTCATGATTCATGTGAAGTTATGCATTTTGTGCCACAATAACACAAACATTGTGTTGTCCTTAGTGCATTATACCAAGGAGTTCAAGATGCTGATGTGTCTTATAACTGGTGATATTTATCTTGATTGCTTGGTTTAGTGTCTGCCAACTGAAAAGTTCCTATAGAGTTACTAACTTTCCCTGTCCAGTTAGTAGGTATCTTGGGTGAAATACTTTGGAAGGATGGGAATTCTGGTTTTCACAAATTTATGCCCACTGACCATAGTTAGGATCCATTTGTGGGTCCCTGTGGTGTGTGCCTAAAGGTAATTATCTATTACTCTCTTCCCTTTTACATTTATTAATTCAAATTCAATTAAAGGGAGAGCTATCCCTTCTCTCATTAGTATGGGCCCCAGGGATATTCATTTTATTCCATGGGTTAAAATCTAATAAAAAAAAATCTAATGTTACCATCATTTTGTTGTACACTGTTCTGACTTTGCTTGTTCAGGATCTCCTTCAGGTTAGCTGCTGTGTCTTCTCAACAAATCCTCATCATTTTGGGGAGCATTTATTTATTTTCTGGCACCTCCAGATGTTACAGGCTCGTATTGTGTTCTCTCTGCCCCAAATCTTGAATCGCAATTCTTATCTTTAGCCTTACAATATCCAATCAAGATACTATTCTCCACAGTTACTTAAATTAGTTCTTTTCGGGCAGCCCCGGTGGCGCAGCGGTTTAGCGCCGCCTGCAGCCCAGGGCGTGATCCTGGAGACCGTGGATCGAGTCCCGCGTCAGGCTCCCTGCATGAAGCCTGCTTCTCCCTCTGCCTGTGTCTCTGCCTCTCTCTCTCTGCATCTCTATGAATAAATAAATAAAAATCTTTAAAATATATATATAAAAAATTAGTTCTTTTCTTCCGCGTACCCTTCAATGTGGTCATGTATTTGTAACACAGTATGTTCACTATTGACATTTATGTTCCATTTTGGGTTCCACCTAGATCTTAGTTGGTTTTAATTATTTTTCAAGTAGGAAGCATGACTGTGGTTATAAGAGTAAGAACTGTAACAAAGGTATACTCAGGGAAGTGTCACTTCTCCCCCCCCCACCCCTGCCATCTTGTTCCTGTTCTCCCCTACCTTTCACCCCTTTTCCACTCATCCCCTGCAGCTAACTGATATCTTTGGTGTCTGGATTATCCTTTCTTTCGCACAGATGAACAGGTGTTCATATCCGCTTCTTTTGTATATGAGAGATAGCATACTATAGATAATTGTGTTAGCTTTTTTCAATTAACAATGTCTTGAAAAATCACCCTTTGTGTTCATAGAAATCTTACTCATTTTTAAAAAGTTTTATTGAAACAATTCATACACAATTTGCCTATTCATTGGGATAAAATGTACATACAATACAGTGGTTTTTAATATTCATAGAGTTGGGTGTCACCACAATCAATTTTAGAACATTTTTATCACCCCAGAAAGAAACTCTGTACCTATTAATAGTCACTTCTCATTGCCTCCTCCCTTAGCCCTAGGCAGTCACTAGTAATTTCTGTCTATATAGATTTGCCTATTCTGGACAGTTCATATAAATGGGATCATGCAGTATGTGGTCTGTGACTGATTTCTTCCATTTAGCATAATGTTTTCATGGTTCATCCTATTGTCAATAGTTCATTAACTTTTTATGGCTGAATGATATTCTGTTTTATGAATACATCACATTTTATTTATCCAATTATCAGTTGATGGACATTTGAGTTGTTTCTACTTTTGGTTACTTTGAAAAATGCTGCTATAACATTTCCTCATTAATTTTTACAGCTGCGTATTCACTGTGTGGAAGTACCATGGTTTATCCATCCACTATACTATCTATAACTATTTAGGTTGTTTCCAGTCTCTTGAAATGACAAACAATGCTGGAATGAATAACCCTGTATATATGTATTTCATATTGTTGGAGGTGCATCTTTAGGATTGATTCCTAGAAGTAGAATTGCTGGGTTGAATGGTAAGGGCATTTGTAATTTTCTTAGCTGTTGTCAAATTCCCCTCTAGAGTGGTTGTGCCAGTTTGCATTTCCATCAGCAATGTATGAAAATAGTGCCTGTTTCCTGGCCACCTCCAACAGAACGTGCTGTTAATTTTGCCAGTGCGATAGTGATAGTGTGATAAAAATAGTGTCTCAGTGCTTTAATTTGCATTTCTCTAATTATGAGTGAGTATGAAAATTTTTTCAAGTTTGAGAGCCAGTTGTATGTCTGAGTGAATTATTTATTCACATATTTTCCCTATTTTCCTATCAGTTTTTTTTCCCCTTGGCTTATGGTATAATATTAATGTGAAATGTAATGTTTAAAAGAATTTTGTTTTTTTAAGATTTTATTTATTCATTCATGAGAGACACAGAGGGAGAGAGAGGCAGAGACCCAGGCAGAGGGAGAAGCAGGCCCCATGCAAGGAGCCTGATGCGGGACTTGATCCCGGGTCTCCAGGATCATGCCCTGGGCCGAAGGAAGGTGCTAAACCATTGAGCCACCCAGGGATCCCTAAACAATTTTTTAAAAAAGATTTTATTTGAGAGAGAGACAGAGCATGAGTTGGTTGAGGGACAGATAGAGGGGGAGAAGCAGACTCCTGTTGAGCAGGGAGGCCTGCTTGGGGCTGGATCCTAGGACCAATGACCTGAGCTGAAGGCAGACACTTGACCCTCTGAGCCACCTAGGTGCCCCTAAACTATTTTTAAGTGTACAGTTCCATGGCATTAAGTACATCCACACTGTTGTGCAGCCATCACCACCATACATCTCCAGAACTTTTATTTACATTTTCCCATACTAAAACTCTGTACCTATTAAACACTCTCCATCCTTCCCTTCCCCCCAGTCCTTGGCAACTACCATTTTACTTTCTGTCTCTATGAATTTAACTACTTTAGGTACCTCACATAAGTGGAATCATACACTGTCATTCTGTGCTGGCTTATTTCACTTAGCATATCTTCAAGGTTCATACATGTGTCAGAATGTCCTTCTTCTTTAAGGCTGAATATATTTCATTGTATGTATATACCAAAATTTTTTAAATCTTTTTTTTTTTTTTAAATTTTTTTTATTTATTTATGATAGTCACAGAGAGAGAGAGAGGCAGAGACACAGGCAGAGGGAGAAGCAGGCTCCATGCACCGGGAGCCTGATGTGGGATTCGATCCCGGGTCTCCAGGATCGCGCCCTGGGCCAAAGGCAGGCGCCAAACCGCTGCGCCACCCAGGGATCCCCCAAAATTTTTTAAAAAGTAAGCTCCACGCCTAGTGTGGAGCCCAGTGTGGGGCTTGAATTCATGACCTTGATTGAGATCAAGACCTGAGCTCAGATCAAGAGTCAGATTTGTAACTAAATGAGCCATCCAGAAGCCCCTTGTTTATTCAGTCATCTGTGAATGGGCACTTACTTGGGTTGCTTCTACTTTTTGGCTGTTGTGACTAGTGCTGTCCCTTAGTTTTTAAGAGCTTTTTATGTGTTTGTCTACAATATATGTTGCAAATTTTTTTCTCTCAATTTATCAATTGACTTTTAACTTTTTGTTATTGAAAACTTTTCTAATTAATTTTTTTTCAATTTTGTTGAGGTGTAATTGACATATAGCACTATACAAGTTTTAGGTATACAGCATAATGACTGCTTACGTGTGTTGTAAAATGATTACCACAATTAGTTTTGCTAATATCTGTCATCTCATCTCATATAGATACAAAGAAAAAAATGTTTTTCCTTTATGATAAGAACTCTTAGGAGCTTTTACTTTCAAATATACCATATAGTAGTGTTAACTATAGTTATCATATATATTATATCCTTGGTACTTAGTTACAACTAGAAGTCTGTACCTTTTGGCCACATTCATCCAATTCTCTCTCCCGACCCTTTCCCCACCTCCTGCCTCTGATCTCTTCTATGAATCTGATCTCTTCTATGAATTTCGGTTATTTTGTTTTTATTTGTTTGTTTTTTTTAGATTGCTGTATAAGCGAGATCATATAGTATTTGTCTTTCTCTGTGTAACTTATTTCACTTCGCATAATGCCCTAAAGTTCCTTCTATTTTGTCACAAATGGCAGGATTTCCATCTTTTCTCCATGGCTGAATAGTATTCGTGTGTGTGTGTGTGTGTGTATGTGTGTGTGTGTGTGTTTTTGTGTGTGTAACTTCTTTTTTCATCCTGGGTGGATGCTTACATTGTTTCCATGTCTCAGCTATTTGTAAACAATGCTGCTAAAGACCTGGGTATGCAGATCTCTCTCAGACATGTTTCCATTTCCTTCAGATGCATTCCCAGACGTGGAATTGCTGGATCATATAGTGGTTCTATTTTTTGAGGAACCTCCATTATTTTCCAGAGGGGGTAACAATTTATAGTCCTACCAACAATACAAGGGGTCCCTTTTCTCCACATTCTTACCAGCATTTGTTATCTCTTTAACTTTTTGGTGATAGCCATTCTAATAGGTTTGTGAGGTGAACTCACTGTGGCTTTGATTTGTATTTCTCTTATAATTAGTGATGAGTACCTTTTCATGGACTTGTTGGCCATTATTTTATTTTCTTCGGAAAAATGCCTAGTCAGGTGCTTTCCCCATTTTTATTTTATTTATTTATTTTATTTATTAATTTTTTATTGGTGTTCAATTTACCAACATACAGAAAAACACCCAGTGCTCATCCCGTCAAGTGTCCACCTCAGTGCCCGTCACCCATTCCCCTCCAACACCCGCCCTCCTCCCCTTCCACCACCCCTAGTTCGTTTCCCCGAGTTAGGAGTCTTTATGTTCTGTCTCCCTTCCTGATATTTCCCAACATTTCTTTTCCCTTCCTTTATATTCCCTTTCACTATTATTTATATTCCCCAAATGAATGAGAACATACACTGTTTGTCCTTCTCCGAATGACTTATTTCACTCAGCATAATACCCTCCAGTTCCATCCACGTAGAAGCAAATGGTGGGTATTTGTCGTTTCTAATTGCTGAGTAATATTCCATTGTATACATAAACCACATCTTCTTTATCCATTCATCTTTCGATGGACACCGAGGCTCCTTCCACAGTTTGGCTACTGTGGCCTTTCCCCATTTTTAATTGGATTTTTTTATTTTATTTTTTTTCTGCTATTGAATTTTATGAGTTCTTTATATATTTTAGTTATAAACCTTAATCAGATATATGGTTTGCAAATATTTTTCCTATTCTGTAAGTGGTTTTTTCATTCTGTTGATTATTTCTTTTCCTATGCAGAGCTTTTTATTTTTATTTTTTAAAAAGATTTATTTATTTATTCATGAGAGACACAGAGAAAGAGGCAGAGACATAGGCAGAGGGAGAAGCATGCTCCTTGCAGGGAGCCCGATGCGGGACTTGATCCCCGGACCCCAGGATCACACCCTGAGCCAAAGGCCCATGTTCAACTGCTGAGCCACCCAGGTCTCCCAAGAGCAGAAGCTTTTTAGTTTGATGCAGTCCCATTTGTTTATTTTTACTTTTGTTGCTTGTGCTGAATTTTTTGTTATGCAAAATTTAAAACATTTTTATGTTTATTATTATTATTATTATTAACTTACTGCCTCTGGATTTTAAATCATTGTGAGAAAGCCTTTCCATATACAAGGTTAAAGAGGAATTCATCTGTGTTTTCTTCTAGTATTTGTCTGGTTCCTTTTGTTTTCATTTAGATCCCGAATCCATTTGGAGTTTATGTATATATGTGGTGTGAGGTAAGGGTCAAATTTTACCTTTACCAAATGGCTACCAATTTTTCCCAGCAACTCTTTTTAAATTTTTAAAAATATTTTATTTGTTTATTCATGAGAAACACACAGAGAGAGGCAGAGACATAGGCAGAGGGAGAAGCAGACTCCCTGTGAGGAGCCTGATGCAGGACTTGATCCCAGGACTCTGGGATCATGCCCTGAAATGAAGGCAGATGCTCAGCCACTGAGCCACCCAGGCGTCCCTTGTTAACTTAATTTTTAAATATTTAAGCATCTTTGTTGCTATTACAAACAGGATTTTTCTCTATCATAATTTCTTCTGTTTATTTTTTGTTTTTATGAATGCTACTGACTTTTGTGTATTAATATTATGTCATCTACTTCATTGAGGTCTTTTAAGTTTCATAATTGATTTGGGGGTTTTCCAGATATTCTGTTATATTGTCTGAAATTAATGATTGTTTTAGGGGATCCCTGGGTGGCGCAGCGGTTTGGCGCCTGCCTTTGGCCCAGGGCGCGATCCTGGAGACCCGGGATCGAATCCCACGTCGGGCTCCGGGTGCATGGAGCCTGCTTCTCCCTCTGCCTGTGTCTCTGCCTCTCTCTATCTCTCTGTGACTATCATAAATAAATAAAAATTAAAAAAAAAAATGATTGTTTTACTTCTTTACTCATTCTTATACCTCTAATTGGTTTCCCTTTTCTATTGGCATTGCTAATACGCTAATAAGTATAGTGGTGGATAGTAACAGACATAATGAGCATCCTTGCTTTGTTCCTGATATTAATGGAAATGCCTCTAGTGTTTCTCTATTAAATAAGATTTTGGTTTTAGGACTTAGGTATGTAAGAAAGGATTATTTAATTCCTATTTTCTTGAGTGCTTTTTATCACAAGGGAGTGTTAAATTTTGTCAAAGGCTTTTTCTTCTATGGAGATAATCCTACAGTGCTCCCCCACCCAGTGATTTTTGTTGTGTTTTCACACATAAAAGTGCTTATGTTTTCATTGTTAGTAATTCTTTACATTTCTCCAATTTTAGCTGCATTCCCTTTCACCCACTTGTTTAATAGGAGGTGCTTAAATTTTTAAATAGAAGGATCTGTCTTCTGTCGTTGATGGTGGTGGTAGTGTTAGTAAATTGTAGTTTTAATGTATTGTGATCAGAGGTTTTTTTAACACATATTTATAGAAGATGTTTTCTCTGTGACTTAATATTTGCATTTGTTTTGTGAATATGCTGTGAGTGCTGGAGTATATGTAGTCTCTATTAGCAGAGTATAGAGTGGTATGCATCTGTAAGTTCTATAATCATTTTGTTGTTTGGATCTTCTGTGTCCTTATTTTTTTCTCTATTTGACCTGTCTTACACTGACAGTGGTGAATGAAAGTCTCTTATTAGTGTGTTTTTATTTATGTGTCCTTGCATCTCCTATGTTTTTTGTTTCATAGAGTTGGTTGCTGTATTATTTGGTGTATATTCTTTTTTTTTTTTTTTTTTTTTTAAGATCTTAATTTTAAGAGAGAGTGCATGCGCACATGTGAGTGGTGGGGAAGGGCAGAGGGAGAAAGACAATCTCAAGTAGACTCAGTGCTGAGATTGGAGCCAGATATAGGGCTGGATCCTAGGTCCCTGGATCATGACCTGAGCTGAAGCCAACTGAGCCACCCAGGTGCTCTAAGACTGTCAACTTTCACTCAACATAATGGCTTTGAGGGTAGCCCGGGTGGCTCAGCGTTTTAATGCTGCCTTCAGTCCAGAGCGTGATCCTGGAGACCCAGGATCGAGTCCCACGTCGGGCTCCCTGCATGGAGCCTGCTTCTCCTTCTGCCTGTGTCTCTACCTCTCTCTCTCTCTCTCTCTCTCTCTCTGTGTGTGTGTGTGTGTGTCTCTCATGAATAAATAAATAAAATCTTAAAAAAACATAATGGCTTTGAGATTCATCCAAGTTGTTACATGCATCAGTTGTTTGTTCCTTTTAAAGGGCAGTATTATTCTATTGTGTAAGTAGTATTCTTACTGAGCAGTATTCTCGTGATATATCACAACAGTTTATCTGTTCAGCTGTTGAATATTTTTGGTAATTTGAATGGAGCACCTTTAAACTTTTACATACAAGCTTTGTATGAATATTTCTCTAGGATAAATAGCTGGGATGAGATTGCTGTATCATATGGTAAATGTGTGTTTAACTTTATAAGAAACTATTTTCCACCATGATGGTACTGTTTTGTATTCCTATCAGCACTGTGAATTTCAGTTGCTCTGTATCCTCACCAGGACTTGGCATTGTCAGTTTTTTTTAAAAAGGTGGCCATTCTAATAGGTGTATAGTAGTATCTTCTCATGATTTTATTTATTTATTCACGAGAGACATGCAGAGAGAAGCAGAGACCTAGGCAGAGGGAGAAGCAGGCATGGGGAGCCTGATGCTGGACTCAATCCCGGGACCCGGGGATCATGCCCTGAGCTGAAGGCGGACACTCATCCACTGAGCCATCCAGGTTTCCCTAGATGCAGTTTTAATCGTATGGTTTCTACTTCTCTCTCTCTCTTTTTTTCATATTGTATGATGATCAAAGTGTCCATCATGGCATAGCTCCAGACTGAGCAGCATTCTTTTTTCCTAAATGTAGAACATAGGAGATAAAATAGCTATTAGCCCAGGGGAGGTTTGAGTCTTCCTTGTCTGTGAAAAGACTACTTCCTTTCTTTTAAGAACCCTGAGAGAACTCACAGACCATGGTGGAAGCCATGCTAGAAATGATTGCTACAGTGCTGTTGGCAATAGTAGCAATCAATTCATGTTATCTGGGTGGAGCATGCATTCAGTCTGTAGGCCCAGGCTCACTCCCTCTGCTTCCAGGGCCTTCTGCTGGCCTCTCTGATGGGATTTTTTCTGACTCCTCTTCCTGCACTACCTGGCTTGTTTGAGGGGTGCCCCCCCTCCCTGTCCTGGCCTCTTAGGCCAAAACTCTTGGTGTTATCTAGAACCCCTCTGCTCCCTCTAGCCTCCTAGGTGCAGAGTCCTGTGAGTCTACCCCCTGTAGTGTGTCCCTTGTGTCCACTGCCCCATCCAGGTTCCTGTTATCTCTTGTTTAGTAACAGCATGTAATTCACATACCATATAGTTCACCTATGTGGGGTGTGTAAGTCAGTGGTTTTCATTGTATTCACAGGGGTGTGGAATTATTACCACAACCAATTTTAGAACATAATCATCACCCTGGAAAGAAACCCTGTTTCTATTAGTAGTCATTCACCATTTGTCCCTTTTCCACAGTCCACTATCTACTTTCTGTTTCTGTAGATTTGACTATTCTGGACATTGCATATAAATAGAATCAGACAACATGTGGCCTTTTGTGACTGGCTTCTTTCATTTAGCATCGAGGTTCATCCTGTTGTAGCATGTGTCAGTACTTTATGATTGAAGAATAATCCATTGTATCAACATGCCACATTTTATTTATCCATTTATTTTATTTATTCATTCATCACTTGGCAGACATTTGGGTTGTTTCTACCTCGAAGCTGTTATATATAGTGGTGCCATGATCATTCGTGAACCAGGTTGGGTATGGACATATTTTTTCATTTCTCTTGGCTAGATACCTAGGAGTGGAATTTCTGGGTCATATGGTAACTCCAGGTTTAACATTTGGAGCAACTACCAGACCGGTTTCCACAGAAGCTGCACACTTTAGCTTCCTGTCAGTAATGTATGAGATTCTAATTTTTCCACACATTCTCACCAATCCTATCTTTTTTTTTTTTTTTTGCAGACTTCAAACTGGTCTGCCTACCTCTAATATTTTTTCTTTATATTTCTAAAATTTTGTTTTCCCCAAAACTCTCAGTGGCTCCCCTGTTGTCTGCAGGTTGAAGTTCCCAGTTCCCTGGCATGGCACTCTTCCATCCTCCATATCCATCTCTGTTCTAAGGCCTGGCCGTGGGCTGTGTTGGCACCCAAGTGTGTCTACATTTCCCCATCACACCACAGCTCACCACCCCTTTGTTTCACCACCCCCTACTGTTGTCTGTTCCTCAGGGCTTACCACAAGGGCTGCCTCCCTCACTGTCCAGGATCCCTTCGAGTGAATTATTTTCCACCCATAGATGTTGCCTTGGTTTCTCTTCATTTCATTAAATTATTGGGGAAAAAAAAGAAAAAGAAAAAAAACCTGTTTATAGGTCTCTTTCCTCTGCTGAGCAGTGAGCCCTGAGAGCAGGAGTTGGTCTCAGTCTACTGTGTCCCGTGTCTGGTGTCTTGCCTGGCTAAGGCAGAGGCTCTGGCCATGGGACCTGGGTGATAGATCTCAACCCAACCAATCTGAGGCTGTTGCTTGCCAGCCTGTGTGCTTAGAGCTGGGTAGGCCCCTGGATTTGGGGACTGCTTTGTGGTGGGCCCCTGGAACTATGGTATTCCTGTCTTTTCCTGAGCCCTCTCTCAGTCCCTCCTGTTTCTTCTCTAGGAGATTGTGGACTGGTACAGCCCCTACCAGTGATGGGAAGTGGTGCACAGTGGCAGCGTTGAAGCTCTCTGAGTATGGTATGGACTGGTGTTTGCATATTTGCTGTTAGTATTCTTTTGTACCTTTTCTCCTGGAGACAAGGGGCATTTTCCTGGGTGACACTCGGTATGGGGCAGCCTTCCTCCTGGGAGAGCTGTTGGAGCAATTGAGGGTAAGGATGTTTGGCCTTCTTTTGGAGTGGCCTCTTCGTAGTTGAAAGAAAGGTATAAAGTTAACATGTTTTGTTGAAATCTGTTATTCTAATGTCTTCTATTGTTTCTGGCATTGCTGGGGTGTTCCTTTTGCAATGGATAGTACCCAGGACATGCTCCCCGTGTAGCTTGTTATGGTCCTCCTGGACATATTCTGGTCCTTATTTTTTTCCTTGATGATCATTTATTGCTCATTACATTCTGAGAAGGCCATAGCTGTTCAAGCTATAAGAGGTTATGCACTGGAACAGAATTGTATTCGTTGTAGATTGTTAAAGAGACAAGTGATATCTCAAAAGCAATTTTTTTCTTCCCTCAAATCCCTGTTTTTAGATTCGAATTGCAGCCTTAAATGCCAGCTCTACAGTTGAGGATGATCATGAAGGAAGCTTTAAAAGTCACAAAACTCAGACCAAAGAGGCCCAGGTATGTAATCCATGGTCTTCTTCTGCAGGTAGACCCTGCTTTTCACTTCGGTAGATGGTACCTTATTTTAAATGTATTCATAGGATTCACTGCAATATCACAGGAAAAATTCCATTTTTTTTTAAGATTTTTTATTTATTTATTCAGACAGAGAGAGAGAGGCAGAGACACAGGCAAAGGGAGAAGCAGGCTCCATGCAGGAAGCCTGACATGGGACTCGATCCCAGGTCTCCAGGATCACACCCTGGGCTAAATCACTGCACCACCGGGGCTGCCCAAAAATTCCATTTTGAAAGATAGTTCTTCATCTCATGTTTTACCTGCTTCTCTTGGAGGTGGTCACACTGAAGAGAAATTCCATATTCTCTGAGCAGCATTTAAGCTGGTTGAGGCCCTGGGCCCACTTCTCCAGCTAGGGCTAGCTTTCTATGCAATCCATTCTTTGTGCATGTTTCAGGGATTGGCATACCTAAGCGACTATAGAATGTAGTGGTAGATGGTGCTTTCCAGTATGAGAAGGCCCTTGATGGGGTCTCACTGAGATCAGTGGGGGGCCAGATTCAACTTCAGTTCCCTAGATTCTTGGTCTTTCCTCTCTACCATGAGGCCTGGCACCACTTCAATTTCAGCCTGGCTTTCCTTCCCTCCATCCATCTTTCCACCTTTCCTGCCTTAGTATAGAAGTGGTTTGCTTCTTGTTTCTGTCTTTGTTTTCCCTGGAATAAACATGTACCTCCCCTTTCACAGGAGAAACCCAGGCAATCAGGAGCCCTCTCAAAAGCTGACTTGTCAGCTGTCCCTGGTCTTCAAGGGGATATCAGTTGGGCTCAGCCTACCCAGTATCCCCTTCATCCTGGAGGAGGTTGTCACTCTCCTTGGGCAATGATCAGGCTAGGGCAGAGTGGCAGGTAGAAAGCAATGGAAACCATCCATATTCTCTAGGAATCCAGGTTATTCTGGCTGGTTTGGCCACTCTCCCAGCTTTACCCAGCAAGGGCTCAGGTGGGTTCATAACCTTGTTGTTGCTCTGACCCTGTGTCCCTGGACCAGTGTGTTTTTTGCTGTTGCTTAGACTTAGTTGAGCCTGTGTTTCTCGTGTCTTGTTGGGGGACTTCCGAGGGGTTCTTCTCCCAGTGATGAGCTCCAGGGAGGTTGGAATGTTTAGGATTGTTTCCTCTACAGGCCTTAACTATAGCTCCTATTACACTTTTGGCTTAAAAAAAAGACAAACCTTTATAATATTCTCTCTTGGTTCATAGGAAGCAGAGGCTTTTGCCTTATATCACAAGGCCTTGGATCTCCAGAAACACGACCGGTTTGAGGAGTCAGCCAAAGCCTACCATGAGCTCCTGGAGGCACGCCTGCTGCGAGAGGTGAGGTATTACAGGCTGGGTGGCGGGCTTGCCCTCTACCCTCTCCTTCTTGGCTGGGAGACCTTGGACATGTTACTTCTCTGCCCTTCAGTGTCCCCCACCTGTAGATTGTCAGCCTCATTGGGTCACTGTGAGGGTTGAATGAATCCAGTGAAGTGGATAGAGTGGTTCTTGGTGCATAGTAAGAGCTCTGTGTCAGGTATTTCATTACATTCTCTTTATAACTACTCTGATGACAAGGTGAGGGTCACTGTCCCCATTTGACAGTTGTGGAAATGGAGGCTTAGTGAGGTGTTGATAGCTCAGAGCCACCCAGTTAGTGAAGCATTAGAATCAGGATTGGAACCCATGGTTTTCTGTTACTTAATGATCCTGTTGGCAACACATTTTGGCAAATGCAGTTTAGGTGATAGCCCGTGAGCTCAGGAAACCTGTGTAGGTGCTCCATGGTCTTTTGAAAAACACAGCTGGAGGAAGGGGCTGGGAGAGCAACATAGAGCCATGTTGAGGGCACAGATTATGGTGGGGAGGGGCAGGCAGGGCAGGACTCAGTGATCTAGCATGGGGGCCATGCAAGTGGCAAGTGAGTTAAACCTGAGTTGGCTGGCTCATGGAGATGTGTGTTGCCTGGCGGTTTGAGAATGAGTCTCAACTTGAAACTGATTTAGGAAGAATATGTTTCATTAGGAGGAAAGGCTTTTGTTTTCAAGTACCCAGACACCAAACACAGAGACATGCGATAAGGAAGCAGACAGACTCCAACCATGGGCATTTTCTGGAATGTGGTCCTTCAGTTGGGCAGTCTCCTCCTCTAGGAAGGCAGACACTTGTGTCTGAAGCCCCCACCCCTGGATAGTTTTCATCACAGATGAGGCAGAATGCTAACTTAACTTACTTCTCACTGTCAATATGAGGAGTCCATCCCTTCTCTCACTCGTGTTCGTGTTCCTAATTGGATGTCAAGTTTCTCTGGTGCTGGTTATAGTGTCTTGGAATGAGGGCTGTGGGAATTGTGACCTGCCCCTCCCCTGTTAGTAGGAAGTGAATGAGGGCCCAGAGATGAAAAAGACTTTTTTCTACTTTACTGAGCTCCAGCCACAGACCAGGGGCTGCATGTGTTTTAGGAGGGAGATCTTCCCTCAGCCCATGGTGGAGTGGGCCTCAGAGGTGTGAGTTGGCTGAGCAGAGCACCAAGTCAGAAGAGTGATGGTCGGGTGTCAGCCTTGTAGTCCTAGGTGTGTTCACCTCTCTCTGTATCACTTTTAGCCTTGGAAGACTGCTGTAGTACTCCCCCCTTGGCTTATAAAAGTAAAATGTCATTGTAAACAGTCGAAGCATACAGAAAATGTATAGAAAGGTTTCTTTTCACATTCATCCTCATCGGTATACGTAATATTAAACTATACTATGTAGTTGCAGTCTCACAAACACTTGGCATAAATAGGCCCTGGAACACAGCTGGCTTCTAAGAAGTGGATAGCTTCATTGGGGAAGCTTGTTGGGGTGAGCCTGTCATCTCCCATGGGCATCAGCGTGTCTGTCAGGAGGATGGAGAATGGTGCTGAATACAGCTGATTGGGTGGAGGTTAGTTATGAGAGCTTCTGCTGTTTGTGTGGATACACACTGGCTAGTCTCTGAGGTAGACTCACGTGGCCTCTATTAAAGAGTTCACACCAGTTTTTGAATAGTTCTTACCTGGAGAGGTGAAGGTACCTAGTATCCAGCCTTGATCAGCCTGTTGTTGGGGATATTTCTGCAGTATAAGCCAGACAATAGGCGAAGATAATGAATGAAGTTTGATTTGAGCTTTTTAGTCTTCTTCTTGGGATTCCTTAAGAGTTCTAGGATAGATTTCTTGGATTAGTCAAGGGGTACTTCCTGAAGGTTGCATGTCCGCAGGTCTTACTTGTTCTGACCATGAAGAATGACATGTGAATGTGACCTGTCCCAGGACAAGGCTGAGATATGGACCTACCCCTGGAAAGAATTTCTTTGTGCCACCGAGCTTTTCTGTTAGAAAATATTTTACTGGGACACCTGGGTGACTCAGTGGTTAAGCGCCTGCCTTCAGCTCAGGGTGTGGACCTGGAGTCCTGGGATGGAGTGCCACATCAGGCTCCCTCCATGGAGCCTGCTTCTCACTCTACCTAAGTCTCTGCCCCCCCCCCCCCGTGTCTTTCATGAATAAATAAATAAATAAAGTCTTTTAAAAAGAAAAGAAGAAAATGTTTTACTTTGTTCTGTGATTAGAGTAGTTTTCCTCATCAGTGGCGTCTTAGAAGTGGTAGGGTTTTCTAAGAGGTTTCATAAAAGCTGTAGTGAAATAACTTTTAATAGAAAACATATTTATAATCTTTATTTATTTATTTTTTTTTAAAAATTTTTTAAATTTTATTATTTATGATAGTCACAGAGAGAGAGAGAGAGAGGCAGAGACACAGGCAGAGGGAGAAGCAGGCTCCATGCACCGGGAGCCCGACGTGGGATTCGATCCCGGGTCTCCAGGATCGCGCCCTGGGCCAAAGGCAGGCGCCAAACCGCTGCGCCACCCAGGGATCCCTAATCTTTATACTCTTTTGGCTCACTTGTACTTTTGATACTTAGGTAGGATTTACTGCCCTTATAATGCAGAGGTCCTTGGGGCACTAACTTTTTAGTTAAAGTAACTTGTTTACAGTCATATGAGTTACAGAGTTGGGAGCTCAGCCTCCTGACTCCTAATCCGGTGCTCTTCCTGCTATAGAATGTGTAGAGATGTATAAATTGGCTGTCTAGGTACCTCTAGACCCTGCCACTGTCCGCAGGTGGCCTTCTCATGCCCTGTCCTCCCTCTTCAGCCCTGCTTTGGGGGAGCTGAGGGCTCCAGGCTTGACCTTTCAGGCATAGCCTTACCAATGAGGAGGGGTCCCTCTGTCTCTTTTGGTGCCCAGACTATCTGTAAACTACTTTGTGGTGGTCTGCTTTCCTTTTCTTTCTGCTTGGAGCCGGAGGGGTCCTCCAAAAACATCTAGTATAGTGCTTTCATTTTCTAATGGAGAGTGGCACCAGACTGGGCCAAGGGCCTGCAGTAGAGGCCAGCCAGGAAGCCATTTGTCCTGCTCATTGCCTGCCAAAGCTTCAGGGCCTAGGTGTCATTCACTCTTGAACTCTGTTTTTGTTCACAGGCAGTTTCATCTGGTGATGAGAAAGAAGGGTTGAAACATCCTGGGCTGATGTTGAAATATTCCACATATAAGAACTTGGCCCAGCTGGCAGCCCAGCGAGAAGACCTGGAGACAGCTATGGAGTTCTACTTGGAGGTGCAATTTTGGCAATGCTTAGCTCCTTGGGTTTTTGAAAGCTTTTGGTGGAGGGGTGAGATTGTGGTCTTGTTGGCTTAAAAAAAAAAAAAAGAATTTGTAGTGGCGCATCACCAAGCTGTGGTTCCTGAGACCCTTATCAGCTGACAACAGTGAGTTCAAAGAGAGCAGGGGCCTGCATGTGCCTTGGTCCTTTGCCACTCAGGGCATGTGTGGCCATGGTGAGTTGCTTACTCGCTCCTGGTCCAGGTTGACACCAGTATAGTGGGCATAGTAAGAAAGAGGGCGGTTGTGAAAAATGAATGAATTGGTACGTTTACAACTACTGAGAACACAGCCTGACCCTGGCCCTGTACCTGCTCATAACAGTATTGCCATGATCTCTATGCTACCCACACTGTCTCTCTGGGCACCTCTGAGGTGCCAGACACCACGCAAACTGCTTTCTACACATGCACTAACCATATGTCATCTTGCAGAAAAGGTGTCTTTATATTCATTTTAGTGATGAGGGGACCGAGGCTCAGGATCTCACTGCCAGTCAGTGTAGGAGCAGGGATGTGAACTGAGGTCTGTCTCCAGATCCCATAATCTTTCTAGAATCCCACAACTTAAAATTAAATAAAAAATTTAAATACCACAAAAATATTCCACACATCCCATTTTCTTTTAATGGTACTTTCACTTCCTTTATCTATCAAATATGTAAGGAATACAGATGTTCAGAATAATAAATTATGTCAAAAAGATGTTCTGAATTTGATAAATTGGTTCATGTAACTTATGTTTGCCATTTTTCTGGGTGGTTTGAGTGGCTGGGTTGATGCTTTGCCCTTTTACCATGGATGCTGGCTCAGCAAGAGAGCCAGCTGACTGAGCTCATGTGTCCTCTGTGCTGCTTCCAGGCAGTCATGCTGGACTCCACAGATGTCAACCTCTGGTACAAAATTGGACATGTCGCCCTGAGGCTCATCCGGGTCCCCCTGGCTCGCCATGCTTTTGAGGAAGGCCTGCGGTGCAATCCTGACCACTGGCCCTGCTTGGACAACCTCATCACTGTCTTGTACACCCTCAGCGATTACACAAGTGAGTCAGGTTTGATGGCTCTCTCCCATGTGCTGTGTTTTGGGGACAGAGGAGGGAGGGCATCTTGGGTAAGTTGAAGACCAGGTTAACACTGAAGGGCTTTCTGCCCAACTGTTGGGAAGGGAGATGACTTTGCATTTCTGCTTTATTGCACGTGTCTTTCTCACTCAATTGAGATTTCTTGACTGCATTATAGTGATAGGTAGCATGTTCTCTGAGTGGTTTTTCCCTTTGCTTATCTCATTTTCTCCCTGCATTGTCCTATTCTGTGCCAGCCAATTTCTATAACTCGCTGACAGATGACCTAGCAGCTTCAGCTTGACTCCTGGTGTTGGGAACCTCACTACCTCTTTTTTTTTTTTTTTAAAGGATTTTATTTATTTATGAGAGGCACAGAGAGAGAGAGAGAGAGAGGCAGAGACATAGGCAGAAGGAGAAGCAGGCTCCCCACAAGGAGCCCGATGTGGGACTTGATCCTGGATCCCGGGATCACGCCCTGAGCCAAAGGCATACACTCAATCGCTGAGCCATCCAAGCGTCCCTGGAAACCTCACTACCTCTTAAGGCAGTCCGTTCCTTTGTAGAGCAGCAAGGCTACTTCTGCTAGATGAAGCCCTATCTGCCCTCCAATTGCTTAAGCACCAGCCTTGCGGTCTGCTCTGCAGAGAAAACCTTTGTTCCTTGCATGGGCTGGTCCTGAGGCATGCACTGATGAGGTGTTCTAGGAGTCAGCCTCTTCTGGGTGTCCTCTGAGGCTAGGGTAGAAGGAGGCTTTTCAGGAGTACTGGGAGCAGTGCTGAGCGCAATGGGAGCCCAGGGCTCTGTGAGCTGACTCTATGCTGCAGGCTGGTCTGGTGTGTGAAGGTGCTCCATACCTGCTTGGGCCGCATTACTCTTTAGGACAGACATACCAGTGAGCACTTGATACCGCTTTCAAGGTTTAGGCCTGGAAGACTGGCGAAGACTTTTTCCTTCCCTTTTTTTATTATTTATTTGTTTGTTTAAAGATTTTATTTATTTATTCATGAGAGACACAGAGAGAGGCAGAGACACAGGCAGAGGGAGGAGAAACAGGCTCCGTGCAGGGAGCCTGATGTGGGACTTGATCCTGGGACTCCAGGATCATGCCCTGGGCTGAAGGCAGATGCTCAGCCGCTGAGCACCCAGGAGTCTCTCCTTCCCTTTTATAAAGACAAATAGTGCGAAGCATTTTGAGAGACACTATGCCCTGCTCACCCTTCCCCACCTCCAGTTCTCCACAACTACTTTTTAAATCTCATTAACTGAGGTAACACACACACACACACACACACACACATACACACAGTAAAGTGAATAATATTTATATGTGAAATATGTGAAGTTGCAGAACATTTCTAGAGCCCCAGAAGGCACTCTGCTTTGGGTCCCATCCTGGTTATTACCACCCTGGAGGTGATCTTGATTTCTCCCTTTTGTCACCAGAGATGAGCTCTGCTTCTTGTTGAGGCTCCTCTAGGTGGCATCAGTTGGCGATGTATACTCTTCTCAGCCTGGCTCCCTCAGCTGTGGTTTTCCTGTCCATGAATGCACCCAGGCAATCCCTGGGATCTCTATTTTGTGTTGTCTGTTATGTGTGTCTACACAATTTGACCATTCTGTGCTTGCAGATTGGGTCATTTCCAGAGTTGAGTTCTTGCATAACACTGCTGTGAATGTTCTTGTGTATGTCCTCCACTGGACATAGCACTTGTTCTGGAGTGCTTACCCTGGTTTTCACACTCACCAGCAGAAATGTGATAGTGCTTGTGAGGTGCCCTTTGGACTCCCACAGCTTTTCCTCCCGAGTGGTGTTTAGACTCCTCTCGGGGAACTTTTCCGACAGTTTGGGTGCCACTTGAGGTGGAGAGTCTTATGTCCTGCCTTCCTTTCCCCAGCTACCTGGTTTAGTTCTTTGCACCCCTCTCCCATGATAGAAGTTGTGCTTGGTAAACTTAAGTCCTTGGGGGAAAACAGGCCTGAGGGACTGAACGCTGCTCTATCTGGGAGAACCCTGACACTTACTTACTTACTTACTTACTTACTTATTTATTTATTTATTTATTTATTTATTTATATTTTTAAATTTATTAGAGAGAGAGAGAATGACATAAGCAGAGAGAGCAGGCTCCCTAGTAAGCAGAGAGCTGAACATGGGGCTTGATCCCAGGACCCTGGGATTATCCCCTGAGCTGAAGGCAGACATTTAACTGACTGACTGAGTCACCTAGGTGCCCCGTGACACTCATTTATTGATTTCAGTACGTGTGTGTGTTTGTGTGTGTGTGTGTGTATGTTTAACTAGACTCACACCCAGTGTGGAGCCCAACTTGAGGCTTGAATTCACAACTGAGATCAAGACCTGAGCCAAAATCAAGAATCAGACACTTAATGACAGCCACATAGGCACCCCAGACCTGACACTCATTTATACTCCAAAGTAGGGATGCCTAGGTGGCTCAGTGGTTGAGGGTCTGCCTTCAGCTCAGGGTGTAATCCCGGAGTTCTGGGATCCAGTCCCACATTGGGCCCCACAGGGAGCCTGCTTTGCCCTCTGCCCATGTCTCTACCTTTCCCTCTGTGTCTCTCATGAATAAATAAATTAAATCTTAAAAAAACAAAACAAGACTCCAAAGTAAAAGCAGCATGCTAAATTGACTCCCAGTGGCATTTATCCACTTGAGATGAGTAGGCAGGGTGCTTGGGACTTCTGAGGCCTTCCTTCTGTTGGAGTGTTGGTATAGTACAGCTAGTGTGGTGAGCTTTACTGCATCCAAAACACTTGCTGAGAGCCAGCATCATCAAATGCTCAAGGCCTCCTGGTTTTTTCTCTGGGTGTCTCTGATGGCCACTCTCATGTCCCACTGTGGTACTAGAGAAACTGTGTTCTTGTTTGTGTGGAGCAGGAACTCTGGGCCATCTATGCAGATATTCAGTCAGCAGCTTGCTGGGCTGTGCTGGGAGCACCCAGTCCCTTCCTGTTCACAGGTTGAATAGCCTTCGTGTGCCTTGCTGGGGGCAGTGTTGGTACCTGTGGAGCTTTGGGACCAGGCTCTGCTCTCTCCTTCCATGGTACTTTAGGACACCATTCTTTTTGTCTCTCAAGGCCTCCATGCCTACATCTCTACTTTTCCTTCCTCCTCACCCCTGGCTCCTTTGGTTATTCTTTTTTTTTTTTTTTTAATATTTTTTAAAAAAAGATTTTATTCATTTATTCATGATAGACATATAAAGAGAGAGAGAGAGAGAGAGAGGCAGAGACACAGGTAGAGGGAGAAGCAGGATCTCTGCAGGGAGCCCGATGCGAGACTTGATCCGGGGACCTCAGGATCATGCCCCGAGCCAAAGGCAGACGCCCAACCACTGAGCCACCCAGATTCCCTGTCTGGTTATTCTTTTTTTTTTTTTTTTTAATTTTTATTTATTTATGATAGAGAGAGAGAGAGAGAGAGAGGCAGAGGGAGAAGCAGGCTCCATGCACCGGGAGCCTGATGTGGGACTCGATCCCGGGTCTCCAGGATCGCGCCCTGGGCTAAAGGCAGGCGCCAAACCACTGCGCCACCCAGGGATCCCCCCTGTCTGGTTATTCTTGATAAAAGTAGCTGCAGTCTGTTTACACTCAGACTGCGAAGCTGAACAGGACACACTAGTGTTCCCAGTGCCCAGTCAGAGCAGAGCTGATGCTTGGCTCTACTGTATTGTTTCCCTGTGTGCTTATAGGTTAGTCCTGGTGGCACCGGGCCTGCTGGGGACTTATAGCAGTCATGTCTATCAGAGGCTGTTCCCATTTATAAATGCCAAAGGCTTTCCTAATTTCACATTGCAGCTCTGCTTTGTGACTCCTTGCTATCCCATTTTTTTTTCTGTGTTGCTTTGCCTATTACTGTCTACACTCCTAGAATTCCTGGAGAAGGCATAGGTTTTCCAGATCATTGATTTGAAAAGGCTCGTTGACGTAAATGATGTACATGTCTTTAATTGTAGGCAATAATTTTTTTCTGATAAGAACAGTTTACGAAAAAGAAAAAGAGAAGGAGGAAAATTAGAAAATGCAAATAAGCAAAAGGAGCAGAAACCGGTTTTATGTGTACAAATGGAGTAATACTATGTGGCCTATTTGGTTTCTTATCTTTTCCCTATGCCATCTTGTGGCCTTCCTTTTGGTCAGTGAGCACACCTCTGAACCATTTATACAGTGGCTCCTCAGCAACCCAGTGTGTGGACTGGGAAGCTTTCCTTAACCTGGCTCCCTTGGTGGGACACTCAGTGCTTTTCTGATTTTTTGAAGGCTCTTTTCCAGTTAACCATTAGCTAATCACTGTGAGCCTGAAGATTTTTGCAGCAATTCCTAGAAGTGGGTTGTTGGGCCAAGAGTCTGTCTGTGCGTAATACCTGTGGCTCTCCAGAAAGGTCATACAGTCTGTCCTCGCCCAGCAGCGTTTGGGTTTGCTTCATCTGCTGTGGGTAGTACTATTTGCAGGATCTTTCCTGATCGAATCAGGTAAAGTGGTATCTTGTTATTGTTTGCCATCATATCTTTGATTTCATAGTAGGGATGTTTTCTTGGTGTTACCTGGTAAGGCCAGAGGTTTGGGGTGCACACTCAGAAATCATATTGTTTCTTTCCTTGCCAGCATGTCTGTATTTCATCTGCAAAGCTTTAGAGAAGGACTGCCGGTACAGCAAAGGACTGGTTCTCAAGGAAAAGATCTTTGAAGAACAGCCTTGTCTCCGGAAGGACTCCCTCCGAATGTTCCTTAAATGGTGGGTCCTACTTCCTGTGCTGGTTCTGCATTGCCTCTCTCCCACAACAGTGTGTGCTTGGTGGATATCAGGAGGCATGTGCACCTCCTTCCCTCAGGTCCTGATCTTCTGGCAGTTGGGCCCCAGTACTTCATCCCCCACTGTACCCCTCACCTGGTTTTGCCTATTACTCACCTGTGTGCCTCATCATGGCGGTGCCTCCTTGGCTCTCTGCTGCCCACCTTTCCCACTGCCCTGCCAGTTCTTGGCATTTACCAGCTCTCCTCTGGGTGTTTGTGGTAGCCTACTGTCTACCTTGTCTCCTCGCCACCCACCATTTCCCTTTTCAGGGCTTTGCTCCCATGCTTCCCAAGTTCAGTGTCCCAGATATGACCTTGACACCCCTGCCTTGCCTCTAGGACAAAGCTTATGTTCAAAGCGTCACCTAGAAGATCCTTTATAATCTGTCCCCCTTAGTTCTTCTCCTTGCTCCTATGTCTCCCTCCGCCAGGAGAAGACTGCCCTAGGTCCTTGACAAATTCCAGACTTGGCCTCATTGTGTACTGTCCTATCCCTGTGCCCTGGAAGGCCTGAGAACACTGGAAGGCTATCTTCCCACCTCTCTACCCCTTGAGCCATTGCTCCTTCTTCATATTCCAGCTCTCAGGTCACCTCTGGGCAGCTTTCCAAACTCTGACTGTCTCCCTCCCTCCACCTTCCAAATGAACCAACTCTTCTATCCCCTGGTCCTTGGCCCCTGGAACTCAGCTGGTGAGGAGTTAGTGGTTATTTATCTTCATGTCTATCCCTCGTAAGACTGTATTTCTTGTTCAGATCTGTCCTGATGGTACTATCTTAAGAGAGATTAGATGGAAAAATAAATCTATAACCTTGTGGCTTGTGGTAGACCCTGCTCAGAGACATCAGCACAGCCTGGGGAAGGAGGGCAGGTATTACTGTGCCACCTCAGGTGGATGTGTTTCTGTGTGAGGGCACCTGAGGCCTCAAAGGGCACCTGAGGCCTCAAAGCCCCTATCCTTTCTGTAGTTTGGCTACAGCAGGGAGTTTGGTGAGCCTAGGTAGTCTGATGACTTTTTGGGCTGGGCAGGATGCGGAAGTTATATTTTTTAAAAGTTCTCTGTAAATAATTGAGAGCAAGTTTTTATTTTTCTGCGGCTTTCTGACATTACCGTGATCTTGTTAATACATATGAAAAACATTTGCTCAGTTTTGAATTGTAGAGGGAACAAAGGATATTAGTCACTTCTATTGTATATGGGTATTAAGAATGCTAATTACTGCCCTTAGAGGCCAGACTCAAGGGGTTATTTTATTTGTAGGAAGAATTAATACAGATTAAAGGGTATTAACTTAACTGCATCCCTGTCTGTAAAATTTCAGCCTTGGCCCTAGTTTGTAACAATGTAATTTCTCTCTGTCCTACACGCTTTTAGTGACATGTCAATCCACGATGTGTCGGTGAGTGCAGCTGAGACGCAGGCTATTGTAGAGGAGGCCCTGGGGCTGCGGAAGAAGAGGCAAGCGCTGACTGTGCGAGAGAAGGAGCCAGACCTCAAGCTGGTGCAGCCCATCCCCTTCTTCACGTAGGTTGTCTAGGTCTCTGGGGTTGCTGGGTCAGCCTGTAGGCCTCGTTAGGAGGGAGAGACCCTGAGGCCTGCCCCTGGGCTGATGGTGTGAGTGGGAGCTGGATGCATGTTGGACAGACACCTACGGGTGTGCACTTGTTGACTGCAAAGAAGCAGGCCAGGTGTCTCCCAAGTATACCCAGTCGAAGTCTCTCTTTGCTCTTGGCATTCTTGATGCCAGCCACCTGCCACATCCCTCCAAGCCCCCTCTCAGTCTGCCCTTCCCAGTGAGGGAAAGGAAACTAATATTTGCTGAGCGCTGGACAGGAAACTGGGTTCAGAGCAGTCAGCTGGGTCAGGAGCCCTGGGCTCCCTAGATGAGACGTTTGTCAGTTTGGGAAGGGCCGTGAGTGCCTCCTTGTTACAGGGAAGGAGGGGAAGGCCTGAGAACACTGGAGAGGGCTGGAGAGGATCCTGGTTATGTGACTGGAGAAGCCATCAAGGCTGTCCTCATGCAGGGTGAAGGCCAAATGGAAGCATGAGGGAGATGGGCTCAGCTGGAGGAAGCATTGCTTGGGAGTGAAGTCTGGGATTGATTGCATTACTAGAGGAAGAGTGCAGAGAGTCTCTCTCTGAGACAGAAAAGGTGGGGCTTTTAAAATAACCATAGTCTATCGTAGGGCTCAGCACATTTCTCTTGCAAAGGACCAGATGGTAAAAGCTTTAGGCTTTGTGGGCCAGGAACCATCTCAGTTGTGTATTCTCCTCAGTTGTATATTCTCCTGGGTGTGTGTGTGTGTGTGTAACAACCCTTTAGCTGGCTCTTAGATTATGGGCTGTACAAAACAGGCTCTTGGTCATGGTTTGCCACCCTTGGTTTATTCTGTGCCCACTAGAAAAGGTATGAATAAATGAAATTGGGTACTTAAGGCATTAGACATAACCCAGCTGTGAGCAAATTCTTCCTCGTGTGCATGTAGCCCTTACTGAAGACAGGGAAAGAATAGGTAAGAGATCATCCTTTCCAGTCCCAGGAGCCTCCATTTGGTTAGATTCTGGATTTTAGAGCACCTTCATTTCCATCCAGTCTGCAGTACTTACTGGATGCTGGCTCTATGCCAGGCACTGTGCCCTGTGCTGGGGATTCGGCATGGTGGGCCCAGTTCTTCTCTGCGGTGATCTGAGGGGTAGTCAGTCACCCAGGACAAAAGGCACATGCTCCAAACAGATGAGCCCTTTGATGAGAGGAGCACAGCACCTTGGGGGGAGCTCATAATGGGGTCTGCATTGCTTTAGGGGTCAGGGAAGGCTTAGGTGGTGGAGCTAGAGTCTGACAGAGGAGTGGCATTGACCAGAGAGGCTGGGATGTGGGTGAAGGCCTTTTTTTTGGTCAGAGAGAAGCTTATGCAAAGGTCCTGTGGTATGCAGGAGTATGATTTTGTTTGGCAGAACTGAAAGAAAGCTAGCATGGTGGGAGTATAGAGGTTGGGGGTGGGGATGTGAGATGGGCTGGGTCAGTTGACTGGGTCAGGCCATGCAGCACCATGTAGCTGAGGGTGTAGTTTTTAGCCTGAGCGCTTGGGAAGCCATTGAGAGAGGGGTGGATGGATCTATCATGCCATACCGTATCATACTGTAGCACAACATATAACATGAGATAAAACATGAAACAAGAGACATTCTACAACATAACACACTACACCACAATAAAATGCACATGTGACACAACATATCATGGCATATGACATAGCACATGATAAAACACTCAGTGGTCTTGGTGTGTGGGGACTCACTGATATGACCCCATTATCACTGAGATGTGCTCCCAAGAGGCTCTGCCTAAGGGCCCATTCAGCCCCTTTATTATTTTTTTAATTTTTAAATATTTTATTTATTTGTTTAACAGAGAGAGAGAGAGAACACACAAGCAGGGGGTGCAGGAGAAGGAGAAACAGACTCCTCGCTGAGCAGGGCGCCCAAGGCAGAGCTCCATCCCAGGACACTGTGATTGTGACCTGAGCCAAAGGCAGATGCTTCACTGACTGAGCCACCCAGGGACCCTTTAGACCATTCAGCTCCTTTAGCCCACATCCCAGCCCGGCCCTCTCCCCTACCTCACCTGCCAAAAAGGAGGATTAGTGGCCTCAGAGAGATGCTGTAGGTGATTTAAAAATTGGGCTTTGTAGGGAAGGAGCTTTTTTTTTTTTTAATTTTATTTATTTATTCTTGAGAGACACACACACACACACAGAGGCAGAGATACAGGCAGAGGGAGAAGCAGGCTCCATGCAAGGAGCCCGATGTGGGACTCGTTCCTGGTCTCCAGGATCACGCCCCAGGGCTAAAGCCAGCACTAAACCACTGAGCCACCAGGGCTGCCCTGGAAAGGAGCTTTAGAAGTGAGTCAGTGGTTCTCATGCCTTCCTGGTGGAGTCTGAAGGTGCCTGACATTGGGGTGGCCGGGTGAGGGGAGGAGGATGCTTGGTCCAGCTACCACTTGGTCTGCTCCACCTCAGTGGTGTTAGACTGAGGAGTTTGTCCCCAACAACGATGCCAAAATCATGAGCTCTCCCGCCTGCTATCATGGAGATGGCAGCCCCGGGGCTCGGTCTACTGCCTCTCCACAGGCCTGCTGGCCCTGTGGTTGGAGCGCCCAATGCTGGGTGCAGACCAGGGGCAATTACCCTCTCCTTGCAGCTGGAAGTGCCTTGGAGAGAGTTTGCTGGCCATGTACAACCACCTCACCACCTGTGAGCCCTTGCGGCCCAGCCTTGGCAAGAGGATTGACCTCTCCGACTACCAGGACCCCAGCCAGCCTCTGGTGTCTTCTGTGGTGGTGGCACCTGTCAGCGTGATCCAGCCAAGCCCCGTCACTGCCAACCCGGCTGTGGCAGTTGCAGAACCTGTGCTCTCCTTTGCCCCTGTGGCTGCAGCCAGTTTCCCTCTGCACAGTCCCAGCCTGCTGGAGACTGGCGTCCCTGCAGGTGAGGATGCCTCCTGGGGTCAGCTTTTGGGGAGGCCCCATTTGCTGGACTGGGGTGAGTTTTGGGGTCCCTGGCCTCTCCAGAAGGATGGGTCTCGCTGATGCTTTTGGCCTGAGGTTAAGTGGGAGCACCTCAGCCCTGCAGGTGGGGAGGCCTAGCCAACTCATAGGCAGTGGCTGGTCAGGGGCCGCCTCAGCGGTGAGGCACCCCGAGGGAAGGGGTTGGAGCTCAGGAATGCAGCTTCTTGGGATTGCTAAAGTCCTGGGTGGTCAGTCCTGGTTTAAGGGTTGCTCTTCTCGCTTGTGACACATGGGGCAGCGGGGCCCTCTGCTGGTTCTGCTCTGCTGCCTGCCATGTGCCATAGCCCCAGGCCCTGCCGTGAATGGACATGGAGTTTTTTGACCTTAAAAAGTCAGCAAAGTTACCACTGTATGTGGTAGTATATTTTTTAATGGTTTTATTGATTTTTATTTTCAATGAAGTTGTAAAAAGATTTCAGACAGGGCAGCCCAGGTGGCTCAGCGGTTTAGCTCCACCTTCAGCCCAGGGCGTGATCCTGGAGACCAGGGATTGAGTCCCACGTCAGGCTCCCTGCATGGAGCCTGCTTCTCCCTCTGTGTCTCTGCCTCTCTCTGTCTCCTGTGTTTCTCATGAATAAATAAGTAAAATATTAAAAAAAAAAAAAGATTTCAGACAAAAGGTCCCAAGCCTTTTCTTGATTTCTGTGTCCCAGAAAGAAAGGATATCTGGCAGTTAAACTTCTGAATGAACATGTATGTGGTGGTTCTAACTTTTTTTGCTTAATCATACATGCACTCCTTTGCTGTCTGTATACTTTCATGTCCTGTCATTGGGTACTCAGAAGGTCCTGTGTGGTGGGTAGAGTCCGTGTCGCCACCACATGCTCTGTCCTGTCCCAAGTACATGCACGAAGGTGCCAGGGGCTCTCCCAGCCAGCCAGTGGGAAGGGCAGGGGCCGGGAATGTTTGAGACCCTCCTGTGCTATAGCTGTGCAGCATAATCTTCAGATCGGGCTCGTGCATTTTGTGTTCAAACAAAGTGTGAGTTAACTGTTTTGACTTTGAAATGAACTTAGGAATTAAAAGATGGGAGGTTTCTTGAGTGTCAGAGATAAAGGTAAAACACACTGATAGAGTTAGAAAATTAGGGGCACTAATGTGCCTGTGTGGTGCATTTTCTTACCCCTGTCCCTTGTAAGATTTCAGTTTGTACTCTTTGTGAAGGTGATGTTTCTGGGGGAGATAAATCCAAGAAAGGAGTAAAGCGGAAGAAGATTGCCGAAGAGAGTGGAGAGACAGCGAAGCGACGGTCTGCCCGTGTCCGGAACACTAAGTGCAAGAAAGAAGAGAAGGTTGACTTCCAGGAGCTTCTGATGAAGTTCTTGCCGTCCAGGTACTGTGCACACTTTTTCTCACTTGTGACAACAAGCAAACCTCCAAACCTCCAGCCGATACCACTGATTAAGTTTCTCTTTCCATCAACTCCCACTCCTCTGGGCACCCCTTTTGTTTTCCTATAACGTCTGTGCCAATGGCCAAAGCACAGATCTCACTGGATTGGGATCATGGGTTTTTCTCACTTATCTTCCCTCTGAACTTCTGAAAGCAGGAACCATGACTTATACATCTTTCAGAGGACCAGATACTCCCTGGGCCCTCAGGAGATGGATGGATCACAGAGCTAGAGGCCACTCACTCATGTCTTCATGCACACACAGACATCCACTTGCTGTGAGGCCTAGGGCTGCTGCTGCTTGGTTGCAGACTCTGGGGAACCCCACAGAAGGGAACACCCATTCTCTTTTCAGGAAGAGTGTACGTGCTTTGTTTCTCTAGGCTCAGTAGGATTCCCTTGAATTCTGAGAAGGAGGAAGATAGGCTTGTAAATCCTCCCTTGCTTTCACCACATCTTAGTGTTCTCAGAGAAGCTTTATGAGAGAAGGGTCCAGGTTGCTCCTAACTGGAAGGGGCCTGGGCCCTCATGCTTGTTACGTCAGTTTTCGCTAGCCCTCCTGCTTTTTGTCCTTGCTTCCCCAGCTCCCCAGAGGTCTAAGGCCCTCGATTCCTGAGCTATCCTGGCCACCATTGTTTATGGAGCCCCAGTGCTTGGCTCCTCACCTGCCTCCTCCCTTGCCCTTAGCTGAGTGGAGAGTGCAGTTCTGTTTCTGCTGCTTCATCATCTTGCTGCCATCTGACATTTGGTGGACACATTTCTTGTCTACTGGGGCTTCCTCTCCTATCCCCTGTAGCTTTTTATCCCTTCACAGTTACTGGAGTGTAGTTTGGGAGGTAACCATGTGTGTTCAGTATGTGTCTTTAACTAGGAGTCTTTATTTTTTAAAGATTTATTTATTTATTCAGAGAGGGGGGGGGGGCAGAGACACAAGGCAGAGGGAGAAGCGGGCCCCAGGCAAGGAGCCCAATGTGGGATTCGATCCTGGGCCTCCAGGACCATGCCCTGGGCTGCGGCGGCGCTAAACCGCTGCGCCACCCGGGCTGCCCTTTAACTAGGAGTCTTTAGCTGGTGGTTTGGCCTGTGATTTATTTTTAGGGGTGACAACATTCATGTGCAGGAGAAGGAGTCAGAAGCTTCAGATGGATTATGAGTCCATTTTACAGCAAGATTCTGAATTTTCCTCATTTGTTGCCTTTCTTTCTGGGGTGAAAGTGAAGCACTAAGAAGTCAAGGTTGTTCTCTGTAAGTGGAGGATGTGGTTGGTTCTCCCTGATAAATTCCTCCTCTGGGTTAGTGCCAGGAGCAGGTCTCCCTTCAGGAGAGCTGCAGGATAGAGCAGTGGTTGATGATGCCAAGGGGTCTGAGTGACCCATTTTTCCATCTTCCCCTCAGTCCTGCTTAAAGGGTCATACCCTCTTTTTTTTTTCCTAAGTTTTTTTAAATTAGAGAATGAGCGAGAGAGCACAAGTAGGGGGAGTGGCGTAGGAGAGAGAGAAGCAGACTCCCCTCTGAGGAGAGAGCCTGACATGGGGCTCAATCCCAGGACCCTGTGATCATGCCTGAGCCGAAGGCAGACACTTACTGAGCCACCCAGGCACCCATAAAATTTTTTAAAAATTAATCTCTACACCCCACGTAGTGCTTGAATTTACAGCCCTGAGATCAAGAGTTGCATGTTCTACCTACTGAGCCAGCCAGGCGCCCCTTTTGGCTTCTTTATGTGGAATGTCTTTTGCCTTCTTTATCTTTAATTGTTGGTTTTCATGTCTGCTTCTTTGAACAGCCAGGCAGGAGCAATGTGAGAGCTTGCCCAGAGTAGCCACCCTGGGGGGGCTGTGTGTAGTAAATGAAGCCATTGAAGAGTGCCCTGTTCTATGTGTTTATGCTGCAGGGCTTCTTGGTTGAGGGGAATCTACAGGATGGCCAAAATATGGTCCTTGAGAGGTGCTGAAAGAATGGTGCTCTCCAGACCCCAGGCTTTGTGGGGAGCCACGGAGCCATGGACGGCCCAAGCTCAGAAGGGCCTTCTGTGCCCCCATACTCCACTCACCCCCTTTCCCCTTGCTTGCTGGGCTTCCCTCAGGTCTTAGAACGTACCTGGTGCTCTTCTGGCCTGCGCCTCTCCACCTGCCCCTGTCTGTGCTCCTTCTTTGCATGACCAGCCCCTTCTCCACCATTATCAGCATGGACATTATCCCCTCTGAGAGACCTTCCTGACTCAGCTCTCTAAAGTTGGTCTCCTGTAACCCTCTGTCTTAAGCACTCTGTGGTGCTTGGTCCTTATTTGGGCTCTTTGTTTTTTGTTTCTGTTTATTGCCTTCACTCTCATTTAGAAGGTAAGTTTACTGTGGGCAGGGTTTGCCACACTAACAGCTGAATTCCAGTGCCTGGCACATGCTCAGTAACCAACAATCCTGTTGGTGGAATGAATGAATGAGTGAGGGTCTAGACTAGATGCCAGCTTACAAAGGCGTAGAAAGAGGCAGAGCCTCCCAGAGGCCTGGATTCTGGACTCTTCCCTCCATTCACTGATTGGCATCTTTTTCTGTCTTTTCATTTCTCTAATTGGAAGAATTCAAGTGCTTATGTCAGGATATGTTGGTGTGGCTTTTGTGATTTTGGTGTGTTCCACGCAGGCTAAGAAAGCTGGACCCGGAGGAGGAAGATGACCCCTTTAATACCTATGAAGTCCAGTCAGAAGCCAAACTGCAAAGCTTCCCAAGCATTGGGCCTCACCGACTATCATACGACTCAGCTACATTCATGGAATCTGGTAGGAATTGAGCAACTTGATCATTCACTGTTGAGAATTCTTCCTCCCATTTTTTTTCCCCTAAAGATTTTATTTATTTATTCATGAGAGATACACACAGAGAGAGGCAGAGACACAGGCAGAGGGAGAAGCAGGCTCCATGCAGGAAGCCCGATGTGGGACTTGATCCTGGAACCCCAGGATCACTCCCTGAGTCAAAGGCAGATGCTCAACCACTGAGCCACCAGGCATCCCTCTTCCTCCCATTATCCTATAGCCTCCTTAGGTTTTGTTCTGGGAGAATGGTTCTGGGATGATATTTAAAGCATTATCAGAGGTTTGCCTGAAGTTATCTTGGGCCTGAGCTCTGTGGTCAGCTGGGAGGTCTGCTGAAATGTCTAGGCTCATAATTGACTGGGCTCCCTGAAGGACGTGTGCTTCAGGCCGAAGCCGGGGGCATGGCTTTGCAAGTCAAATGCTCATGACACAGCTGTTGAGTGTGCATCGTGAGGCAGCGCATGCAGGTTGGTCCTTCACTACCCACTTTAAACCTGGAGGTTCAGAGCAGCTTGTTCACAGCCAGTGAGGTAGGGACCCAGCATCCTGGCCTCAGCACTGCCACGTGGGAGGATGTAGGCTCTCTCCTGCCTTTCTGCCTGCCCTGCCCCACACCTGCCTCTTTCTTCCAAAGAACACAGGAGGGCATGGAAAGTCCTTCATTCAAGTTAATTGTTTCTCCCTGGGCAGAGAAGCAGGATGTGCATGCATTCTTGCTGGAGAACCTGACCAACGGGGGCATCCTGGAGCTGATGATGCGCTACCTGAAGGACATGGGCCATAAGTTTCTGCTGAGGTGGCCACCAGGCCTGGCAGAGGTTGTGCTCAGCATCTATCACAGCTGGAGGAGGCACAGCACCAGCCTCCCCAATCCACTGCTGAGGGACTGCAGCAACAAGCACATCAAGGTCAGGTGGGCGGGCAGCCTCGTGAGGGCTGGGACCAGGGAGTGGGGTCATGGACCTTCTGTGGGTATGGAGTTGCTGTCATATTGAGCCTACTTGGCTGCATCCATTTGTGGGCCTGGACCCTGGTGACCGAGTGGAGCTTGTACTTGGAGGTGAGAGTGGCACAGGGCTGTTAGAAGGCTGTTGCCAGATGAGTGACAGTAGTGGGAGTGGGGTGGAAGGTTCTAGAGGTAGAGCTGACAGGATAAGCTACAAGTGGGGTTGAGGGAATGAGACAGTGGGCAGGGCTTCTAGGGCTAGTGGTGTGGTGGTTTACCGAGATGGAGGAGAGTAAGTGGAGAAGGTGCACAAAAGTGAAACATACGGCTCTGTTTAGGTGCCAGAGACTATTACTGATTTTTTTAGTGGGTGAGAAAATAGAAGTGCAGAGGCTAAATAGGTTGGTTGCTTAGGGAAGTGGTGGGGGCCACTGGCAGTAGGGGGTTGACCCATGCTCAGGCCCTCCTCCCCCACCCCTGCTGACTGCACCCCACACTCCAGGCTCCCCCATTCAGTGCTTCCTGAGGTTTAAGGGGACACTGAATACTCTGGTCCCCTTCTCCTGTTACAGGAGGAAGGCTGGATGCCAGGGAGGTTGCACTGGGAGCCTTTAGGGCCCATCTGGATGGTCTTTCTGGCTGGGGCACAGAAGGTAGAAGAGCTCAAGGGAGTTGACTGGTCCTTAGGGCCATGAAAGTCCATGCTCCCTCCACAGGAACACGTCAGGGACTGCATCCTGCCAGCTGCTGCCCATTAGGCCTGCTCCCTCAGGGGCAGTGTGGAGTGGCTGATGGTAGGTGAGGCTTTGGTCTCTCCAGGCAAACCAGGTTGATTATTTCTCAGCTGTATCCACTTGGCAGGCGCCTCCTTATTGCTGGACCTCAGCTTCCTTGTGATTGTGGAGATGATGCCTGACCCAGCCACTTTTAAGGCTTGAGTGCTGTAGTATGGGGGCAGCATCTGGCCTGGCATTTGGCAGGTGACAGAGCTGCCTCTTCCATAGGGCAGTCCCTTAGGACTGAAGACAGGTCTCTGTCTCCTCCCAGGTCTTGTCCCAGTGTAGATCCCTGTGCCTCTTTTTATGTCCTGGCAAGTAGCCACTGATTAGAAAAAGAAAAGTAGGTTGAAGAAAGAATGATATCTTTATCAAAGTAAGTTTTACTTTTATTGCATCCCACACCTCATCCTGTGATGACTCTTTGTGACTCCATTCCTGACCTTCTGGTGCCTGTCTTGCAGGATATGATGCTGATGTCTCTCTCCTGCATGGAGCTCCAGCTAGACCAGTGGCTGCTGACGAAGGGCAGAAGCTCGGCAGGTAAGAGGCATTCTGTTGTCTGTGGCAGGAGTAATTTTCTCAACCCTCAGCATCCAGGAGGAAACGGGAGTGGGGAGCCTGAGTCATGGAATTGAGATTTACATCTGCAGTGGGCACATTTCCTGGGTTGGAGTGTTGGACTAGGGAAAATCCAGGGTCCCAGAGAAATCCTTTGGATGGATCAAGAAGTAGTTAGCTGCAGCTGAGCCCCCAGAGGGAGCCACCTGCTTGGTTTTTTTCTGTTATTTAGGATTGAAGGAAGTAGGATCTCCAATTTCTCAAGTTATAACCTGACACTATGTGTCCCAATAATTTTCCTAGATGATAAGAATCATTCTGATTTTTATTTTTATTTGTTTATTTATTTATTTTTTTAAAGATTTTATTTATTTATTCATGAGAGACACAGAGAGAGAGGCAGAGACACAGGCAGAGGGAGAAGCAGGCTCCATGCAGGGAGCCCGTCGCGGGACTTGATCCCGGGTCTCCGGATCACACCCTGGACTGAAGGTGGCGCTAAACCGCCGAGCCACCCAGGCTGCCCAAGAATCATTCTGATTTTTAAACCACTACTGGTGAACAAAGTTTAGTATGTAAAATGAGGGCCCTTGGGGGTCTCTGCATCTGTCTGATTTATCTGACTTCTCTGATGCTTGCCACTTTAAGGGGCTGTAGGGCTCCATGGGGCTCAGAGCACTCCTGGATACTAAAGCAGGTGTGACGGGGCTAAGGGCTACCTCTAGGGAGCAGAAGGGTGTTTGGAATGTGCACATGAAGTTGACTTGTTCTGGCCTGAATGGTTTTCAGTGTCTCCTCGGAACTGCCCTGCTGGTGTGGTGAATGGCAGGTTTGGGCCTGATTTTCCAGGAACCCACTTCCTGGGTGACCTCCTGCAGCTGTCATTTGCCTCATCCCAGCGGGACCTGTTTGAGGATGGCTGGCTGGAGTTTGTGGTCCGTGTTTATTGGTTGAAGGCTCGGTTCCTCGCACTGCAGGTTGGTTGGTTCTGTGGTTGGCATTCCCTGGCACCCAAAGGGAGGGAAGAGAGCTAGACATAGTGTTAAGGATATGTGTGTATGTGCACCTGTGGCACCTGCTTAGCACTGGGCTCAGGGTGAGGAAGTGGGATGTAGTGGGGAATTTTCAGGTCTCAGATATCTCAGCATGGCCCCAGTCTATACAGCAAATCAGCATGACCACAGAGCTCTGGAAGGGATTTCCTATGCCTCCTGTAGACTTCCTCACTCAGGATTGCCTTGGGGTCTTGAACCCCCTTGCCTTTGTTTTCCTGAGAGAGCCTAAATGAGTGCATAAATGGATGCAGAGCTTTTTAGAAGGAAAAACCACCCGTCTTGTGTGAATTCTCAGAACACTTGCCCTCAGAGCCTGGTCTGGATGGCCAGGGTGGACTGACTGTTATTACTTAGCAACTCACATTGTGGTACCCGGTGCACTGTGGTAGCATGGGTAAAATTGTCATAGTTGGTTCTGGAATTAGGACAGGTCTAGGTTCTAATACTGGCTCTGCTATTTATTTGCTCCTCATCTTGAACAAGACATTCGGCCTTACTCAAGCATCCTCAGTGTCTTCATCAGCAACATAGAGTTAACGATACCTTTCCTTAGAATTGTGGTATGAAGTAATCAAATCATTCATTATTCATTCATTCATTCATTCATTCATTCATTCATTCAACAAATACTTATTGAGCTCCAGCTGTGTGCGAGGCCACCTTTTAGAGGGTATAGCAGTCATTGGACAAAACTGCCCTCCTGGTGCCTGTAGTCTGATGGGATTAGGAGGGTAAGGCGCCTGGCATTGCATGGTGAGTTTCCTTCCTTCTGCCCCTGTCTCTTGACTGCTTTTCCTCTGACCAGGGAGACATGGAGCAGGCCCTGGAAAACTATGACATCTGCACAGAAATGCTTCAGAGCTCCACTACCATCCAGGCTGAGGCAGGGACTGAGCAAAGAGACATCGTCATCCGTCTGCCCAACCTCTATAACGATTCGGTCGTTTCCTTGGAGGAGGTGAGTGGGAGTTATTTAATGGTGTTTTCTTAGTCAAAGATTTATTCTGAGTTGGCCCAGTTAGACCAGGCCTGCTGTGTCCCTGTAGAGCAGGAAAGCAGCCCATGGGTTGAGCAGGGCTCCTTCCTCCCAGGAGAGGCCTGGGAGCGGTAGCTCTGGTGCATGAGGGCACTTTGGACTCGCAGGCACACCCACTGAGGGAAAGTAAGTCCAGGGAGCAGGGATGGCGGGAGGCATTCACTGGCAAGATCTGGAGTGATCATTGCTCAGCTCTCTGGGCCGTGTGCTGGAGCAGCCCCAGCAGCATTAGGGGAAACTGCTGAAGGAGCCTGTAGTGCTGGTCTGGCTATGGGTTGGGTCAGCAGTATGGGGCATGTATACCAGGCTCAGTCTGGTTCTGATCTTGTTCTCATTGTGAAGCCTCAGACTCTGCCACAGTTCCATGGCTGTGACATATCCACATCAGCTGAGTGGCCTTCAGACTCTTGCAGAATTTTTTGGGCAAAGCCAAGTGGAGTGTCCCTGCTTCCTGTGTTCTGAGGGCCACAGCAGAACTCCTATGAGGAGAGGGTTCTGTGGGTCAATGGTGTGTATCAGCCTCTGGCCTAGAGCTCACCCAAGTCCCCAGTGGCCTCTGGTTCCTCAGTTCCAGGAGTCTGGTTCACTGTCCAACTATTTTGGCAGAGAATTTTGTGGAACCTCTCTGCTTCTTGGGTAGTTTTTGTTTTTGCTATTTTTTTTTAAAGGTGTTTAAGTAATCTCTCTACTGAATGTGAAGCTCAAACTCATGACCCCAGGATCAAGAGTCACGTACTCCTCTGATTGTGCCAGCCAGGTGCCCCATTTTTTTCTATGTTTGTTTTAAAGAACTGAATATGCCTTGACCTTAATAGAAGTACTTTTTATACTGCATTAGTTTAATGTAAATGCTGATTGTATTAACAGGGAATCTACTTTCATACTCCTCATCTGGGCCTAGTAAATGCAGACACTGGCCAGATTCAGAGAGGATGTGAGGGGTTTGTCATTGGGCAGCATGTCTGGACCTTTTCCAGATTGATAAGAACCTGAAGTCGCTGGAGCGGTGCCAGTCCCTGGAGGAGATTCAGCGGCTCTACGAGGCTGGTGACTACAAGGCTGTCGTGCATCTTCTTCGCCCCACCTTGTGTACCAGTGGATTTGACCGGGCCAAACACCTGGAGTTTATGACCTCTATTCCAGAGAGGCCCGCCCAGCTGCTGCTGCTGCAGGTGTGTGCTACTGATGGTGCCCCTTGCCCTGACCTCCTACCTTCTTTGCTTGGTTATGGGTTTATTCTCTGGAGGCTTTGAGGTGGCCCTCAAGAACATGCACCTGGAAGAAAAAAAACAGGAGTAAAAAGTGCTAACTGGCACCCAGGAAGATGCTAGTTAGAAGATACAGTCAAGACCAGGGGAAGCAGGAACCTAGGAGTGCAGGTTGTAGGATTCTGTGTAGCTCAAGGTGTGAACCTATACTTGAATTGGAATGTCTGCCTGGCAGATGAGGAAGGAAGAGTAGTCAGGGTGTCACCCATCAATCCACCTATTTGTTCATCTATCTGTCTTATTATATTATCTTTGAGATTAAGTCTTGAGTAGACGTTCAAATGGACAAACTATACAATATAATCAAGATAAATAAATATCCATGAACAATCATATGGTTGAGAGAAAACACTACTGTGGGGTTTGAAGCCATGTGCCTTCTCAGCTCCTCCGTGCCTCCCTTCTTCAGAGAGCTCACTGGGCATCAGAATCTGCTGGGTGCTGGGCAGTTACTCAGTTTCTGTGCATTGGTTCCTCATTTCTAGAATGGAGATGATCGTAGTCCATTCCTCAGAGGCCTGCTACAGGGGTTATATAAATTAGTGTGTCTTGGCACCACGCCTGGCATGTAGCAAGCACTATATGGGTGGGTGCTGGCTCTCACTAGTGCCACCATCTTGTGGAAGCATGGGGTTTGTGATAAACATGATATGTTTAGTGGCATTGGGTGGTCTGGTGTCTTGTCCCTTATAGTTCACACACTAATCACATTGTATTTATTATATATTGGGTCCTTCCCTTCAATTTGGAAAGAGAGCCCAATTTTCTCCCAGGCTTTTTGCTCTAATTATGTCAGACATTTCAATTAACTTTTTTGAACAGTGAAACAGTTAAGAGGTGCAACTATAGGAGCAA
Source organism: Vulpes vulpes (assembly GCF_048418805.1). Taxonomy (NCBI): domain Eukaryota; kingdom Metazoa; phylum Chordata; class Mammalia; order Carnivora; family Canidae; genus Vulpes; species Vulpes vulpes. Next base: position 28,730,429 of record NC_132789.1, on the reverse strand, counting down.
ATGGAGGCATCTCTATTCTGGTGAAAGGGAAGAAAGAGTTGGTTCTGGGAAGGAAGAGAGGGTGGGAGGGAGGAAGGGAGATGGAGGTTCCAGTTCCTGGCAGAGGAGGGTCAGGCTGGCCCATGCTGAGATAAAGGGCTGAGATATGTCTGACCTCAGTTACCATGGCAGGCTTGTGATTACAGGCTTATGGGGACGGGGTGGGTGGGGGTGGGTGGGATGTGGGGGAGTGGAGGCGTGTCCAGCATGACTGCATATGGGAGGGATGGCTGGGTGTACCAGGGAGGCCATTGGGTGTGGAGAAGAAGGGAGAAGCTAGCCCTCTTCGCCTGTTAAGATGGCTCCAGTGTTCAGTTGTCAGACTGCTCCTGTAGTCCAGAACCCCTAGGTGTGCAGGGTGCTCCACTGATGGGTTGGACAGGCATTGAGCAGTACTTGAGAGAGCTGTGGCGAGGCCTGGGTCAAGTGCTATGGAAGCACCTGGTCTTTATTTTGAGGATAAGGGACCATTGGTTTTTCAATTTCCCATGGGGGGGGGGTATGTTTTTTTATTGATTTGGAGTGCTTTTTATATTTTAAAGATACTAATCTAAAAAAAAATAAATAAAGATACTAATCTTTTTTTATTTATTTTTTCCTAAAGATTTTAATTTATTCATTAGAGACAGAGAGAGGCAGAGACACAGGCAGAGGGAGAAGCAGGCTCCCTACAGGGATCCCAATGTGGGACTCGATCCCGGGATCCCAGGACCATGACCTGAGCCAAAGGCAGATGGGTAACCAACTGTGCCACCCAGGCGACGCCCCCAGTTTGCTTTTAAATTGGCTTTTTTTTTTTTTTTTTTTTTTTTACATATAAGAGTTTTGAATTTTATGTTGTCAAATCTTTTAATATTTTCAAATGTTTGTGATTTTGTTCATTATGCTTAGATAGCCTTTCCAAGATTGGAAGAATATTTATTCACTCATTCCACATACATAGATTGAGCTCTTATAGTGTGCCTGACACTGGACAGGGGAGAGAGGCCCCCTTTGGCAAGACCTATATTTTAGAAGGGAGGCAGATTAGAAGCATGTCAACAAATAGAAAAAAGTGTATTTGCCTTTGTTTTCTTCTAGTGGTGTTAGTTTTGCATTTATCGTGCTTCGTCTAGCTTTTATAGTGTGTCTGTGGAGGGGGTCTGATTTGGAATTCTCTCTAGCAGTATGATGGCTTGCTCTTATTTAGGCAAGCTGCCTTTTATGTTCTTTGATAAAATTGTGTAGTTTTTTTTCTGGTTGAATTGATTCTAAGTTCTTGATACTTTTGGTTGTAGTTTCAAGCAGGATCTTTTTGTTGGTCATTATGTTTTCCGACTGTACATTTCTGGTTTATAGGAACCCTATTGATTTTTGCACATTTATTTTAAATCTAGCCACTTTGCTACATGCCCATTATTTCTGATAGTTTCTGTTTGTTTGGGGTAGGCAATCATGTTGCCCACAGTCAGCAGTAATTTGGTCTCCTCGTTTGTTGGCAGTTATTCTTGTGCTTTTGAGCTCTTTCTAGCGTTGAGCCCTAGGGATTATGTCACATTAGAGCACTGCTGGTGGATCTTGTCTTGTCCCTGACTTTCATGGCAACACTGGCTGCACTTTCAGATCCATAGTCTTTATCCTGTTACAAAATAAGCCCCTGTCCCTTGCATGATTAGTGTTTGATCGGAGGGGTTCAGCTTGGGCCTTCGGGTTCGATGTCTGCACCCTGTAGACTCCTTCATGCCTTGGACCTCCTGCTAAAGAGTACTGGCTTTCTCTAAAGAAACACAGGGTCCATTTTCCTGGCAATTAGGGTTTTTAAATTGGGGGTGGTTTTGATCTGTGTTCAGACATTGTAGCACATCCCAAAGGCAGTTTTGGCCACCCCTCTCTGTGTCACCTCAGGGAGTGGCAGCTGCGCCTGTGTTGTGGAGCTGTTGCCAGGCCTCAGCTGTGGCGAGGTCAGAGCCTAATAGGGCACTGGGCAGCAGGTGCTTCCTGCTGTTCTAACAGGCTGCCTGCCAGATCCGCGAATTCACAGCCAGGCTGAGTTTCCCCACACAGCAGCATGGTGATGAAAGTGGCTGAGACTGAGGTGCTTAAGTGGGTTATGTTCTAGAGCAAAAGGAAAGGGAGCTGCATGGAAAGCGATGGCTCCCTAAGAGGAGATGTTAAAATAGTGTGATATACTGCAAGCTCCTCCACGTGCCAGGGCACGGGGCTGAGCGTGCTCATTCTCTGCTCCTGGTACCTTCTTCCACCTGAGCACCTGGGGCGGATGGGGACGCTTAGAACGATGACCTTAGTGCTGCCTGGCTGGTTGCCTCTGCCGTGGCCTCGATTCAGGCCCTCCTCCACAGAGAGAGTCCCTCCTTAGTAGCCTGCCCTCCCTGCTGAGACCTCTCCAGAGCCATGGCACCAGAGGAGTGCATGACTGGGTGGCCGGGGTCATGGTGGCTCCAGCTGAGAGCTGACAGAGGTAGTGGACTCACTCAGCTTCACCCTCACCCTAGGGGCTTGCCGGCTCTGTGGCCTCATCCGTGTTCCAGCTTTATAAATGAGGAAACTGAGGTGCGGAGGTCAAGCCCCTTTCTGAAAGCCCCCTGGCTGGCACATCCATGCTGTGACTGCCCTCACAGATGCCTCAAGGCCAGTGGAAAGCCTCTTCTTCCCCTTTTTTTTGGACTGCCCCTTGTGTCTTTGTCCCTACCTACCTGCTTCTCAGTTCTGAGGACCAGCTGTGCAGAGTGACATCACAGCCCTATCATGGTACACTTTCCTTCTCCTCCCCGCCCCTCCTTGTGCTCAGGACTCCTTGCTCCGGCTAAAGGACCACCGGCAGTGTTTCGAGTGCTCTGATGTGGCTTTGCATGAGGCTGTCCAGCAGATGGTGAATGCGAGTGAGTCTGCAGCCAAGGAGGAGTGGGTGGCCACAGTGACCCAGTTGCTGCTGGGCATTGACCAGGCGCTCTCGGCTGACAGCAGTGGCAGCATCCTGAAGGAATCATCTGCCTCCACTGGCCTCACCCGGCTCACCAACAACCTCATCCAGGTAACCCACCACTGCTTGTGGACATTCCCGTTCTTCATAACTCACCGGCTTTACTGCAAGCTAGGACCCCAAGGGGATGCATTGGGTGCTCCTGTTGCAGGAGGCGGGCACCTCAGGTGGTGGGGGTCACTATGCACTGGCTGCACACCTTCCTGGGGCTGCTCAGGTCTGGGAGTTAGAGATTGCTGAGCCCTTGGCACCACAGGGTTCTTCTATACCACCCATCCCCAAGGGATGGAAGCAGGCTCAAGCAGGAGGGCGTGACTTGTGTGTGGTGGAGGTGGAGCTGGGGCTGGAACCCCAGGCCCTGTGTCTCCCCACCAGGGCTCTCTACCATCCCACATCATCCTGGCTCTCATGGCCGGGGTGGTCACAGTACCGCACATCGTCCAAGTGGGCTTCATAGCAGGGAACCTTCCTTAAGCTCTCTCTTGACAATGACTACTCAGGCCATCAATAGGTCCTGCCAAACCCAAATCCTTAACATCCCCATTCTTTGTTTCTCCTCTCCGTGTATAGTGCTCTGCCTTAGCCCTAGGACACTGCTGCCTCTTCTTTGAGCTATGGCAGCGTGCTCCCTGCATTCCTCCTTGCCCACTCTACCCTCCCAGGGCAGCCATCACCCTGACATGGAAATATGAGTGTACTCCTCCCTCTCTTCAACCCTTCATAATCCCCCGGTTGCCCATTGCCCAAGGTGCACCATCCTGCCCAGCTTTCTTTACTCATCTTTCACTCCTTGGCTACCTCTGGGCATCTGCCTGTATGCCTGTCATCTGCCACCAATTCCTGCCTTCTTGGTATTGGTTCTACCACAGCCACCCACCTGGAGTGTTACTCCACTCTGGGAAACCTCAAGGTTTTCCTCTGTCTCTTCCCACTCCTCTGCGACCCCACTGTGGCCCTCATCTACTTTAATCACAGCGGCTATACTGATTCTGATTCTTAAATTTTTTTTAAAGATTTTATTTATTTATTTATTTATTTGAGAGAGAGAGAAGCACTTGCGAGTGCAAGCAGGGGGAGGAGCAGAGGGAAAGGATAAGTAGACTCCTCTCTGAGTGCTGAGTCCAGTGCAGGGCTTGATCTCACGATCTTGTGACCATGACCTAAGCCAGAATCAAGAGTTGGCTGCCTAACCAACTGAGCCACCCAGACGCCCCTGATTCTTAACTCTTGAGTGGCTTGTCTGTGGCTCTCTTCCCCTTGCACTATCAACTCCTCGCTGCGCCATTGACCTCTGTAACCCTCATGTCTGGCATATGCTGCGCATAGGTGCCGATGACATCAGGAGCTGCATGTGACATGAGGGCAGACTGTCAGAGCTGGCTCTTCTAATGTCTGGGCTTAACTCTGTTGTTGGGCATCCTGGGACTCTGATGATATGGTGTAATGCTTCTCAATCAGTGTCCCCACCTTTGCCCTGAGGAGTCATCATCTCAGAGGGTGGGAGGGACAGCTGGCTGACTGTAATAACCCCTCTTCCCCTTCTCCCAGGTCATTGACTGTAGCATGGCTGTGCAAGAGGAGCCCAAGGATCCCCATGTCTCTTCAGTGCTGCCCTGGATCATCCTGCACCGGATCATCTGGCAGGAAGAGGATACCTTCCAATCCCTGTGTCACCAGCAACAGCTCCAGAACCCAACGGATGAAGGTGGCAGGAAATGGGTCCGGGTGTGGGTAGGCCCCAATAGCCCTGTCCAGGTGCTGTGGGTGGGCTTAGGGCTCAGTCAGCAGGATTTTGTGTGGTGCTCAGACAGAAGCAGAAGCTCCTTCAGGGAGCTCATTGTGCAGTGGCATCAAGAGACAGTGAGTGTGTGCTATTTCATGTCTGGTGCAGGTGGCAACACAGAATGACAGCACAGCCAGTGCTTATAAGGAGCACTGACACTGACCCAGGCAGTTTCACACTTTAATCCCTGTAATCCTTTAATCCCCAAGACAGCCCTGTGAGATGGGTAGCCATGCACTGGCCCTTCTGCTTTATTTATTTATTTATTTATTTATTTATTTATTTATTTATTTATTTATTTATTTATATTTTTTATTTTTTGGCCCTTGTGCTTTAACCACCACACTCTGTGGCCCCTGCTGGCATGACCCAGTCAGGGTGGGGTGTGGGTAGCTGAGAGGTACGGAATGAGTGAGCACAGGTTTCAAATCTCAACTGTCACATATTGGCTGTGTGACCTCAGGCAAGTCATACAACCTCTTAGCCTCTATTCCCCAGATAGATGTTGGGAATAATGGCACCTATCTCAGGGGGTTGTACCGAGGACAAAATAAAATAATACAGCTATTATTATTCAGTGCCTGGCATGTGGGGGTGCTAAATGATGAGTAGTTATGAACAAGAAGCCGAAGAGGGCGAGCCCGGGACTCTTCATTGGAGGTGGTACTTGAGCCAGGTCAATGCAGCAGTAGGAAATGTGTTGAAGAATTAACAGTAACAGCTAAATGACATTTAAACAAAGATTCCCTTTCATTCTACCAAGTGGTAGAATGTTCTTGCATTTTCCATCTAGACTTGGCCAATGACACAAGTTTTTTATGTAGCTGAGAATTTAATGCACATATTTATGTATTCAACTAAGCTTCAGATTAATATATTGGGGATTTTTCCTCAGTGATTTGAAAAATCAGAAAAGTGGAAAGGAAAGAAAGCTATCCTTATTCTAACAACGTAGAGAAGGCCAGAGTTAACATGCAGTCTGTTTCCTTCCATTCATTCTAACTTTGTGTACTACCCTGATACTTATCAGTTGCTCACTGCATGTCAGGCCTCTGGGAATAAGACCTTTCATTCTGAGAGATTCATGGTGAGAGGAGACAGACCAGAACATCCACAGTGCCAAGCCAGCGTCACCCGCTGAAAGAAGGGTGCTTCATGCTGCCTGGGTGGGGGCAGGGGGTGAAATGGTGTTGGACTGAGGTTTGAGAGGAGAGCAGGGGCAGAGGAGGACACTGGGGAGACAGAGCAGCATGAGCAGGGATGCAAGAGAGCTGGGCCATGTGGGTTGGACATGGGAAAGGCTAGATTGAGAAAGGCTTTCAGGCCTTATTTTATGAAGCTGTTTCAGTTTTGCTCTCTGGGTTTTGTAATGCTGATGAGAGATGTCCTGCTTTACTGAACCATCCTGTCTGCTGACCCCTCAGGATGCCTGCAGCATTTCTCTCTTATAGGTCACACTTCAGTGAACCTCATGTATACTTTTTTGCTTCTGCCTAATTGATTTTTTGTATAGATTTCTAGGTTATATATCTTCTGAGCTCTTAACAAGTAGTACCTTTGTATTTTCCAAAAGGGTTTTAATGGTGAGAAAAAATTGAGGTTTACATCTATGTTTATTGTTTTTCTCATAATTATAATGCAAAAGACTCCTGAATTAAGAGTCTCCCTTTTCCTCTGATTATGCAAGTAAAATATAATTTAAAAAAACTGCTAATAAGCAAACAAGGAAAGGGGGACAGTGGAATGCCATAAGCTTGAAAGAATAGGCCAAGGAAGGAATCCAAGATTCTGGTGGACTGGCAGCAGATGTGGCTCCTGTCCTCTCCTCTACCCCTGGTAGGAAGGCTGAGGAAACATGGGAAGTTGGCAAAATCCTGGCAAATAATATTAATATCCTCTCATTTATAGACAGTGGGCTAGTGAGGAAGCCCCTCCATATCACCCTGGTTTGGCAGAGATTAGAAGGGCTTCTGGGCCCTGCCACCTTCCAGTGACCAGACTGTGCTAAGACAAGGGGTCCAGGGATAAAGCACATTACTAGCTGGGTGATAAGGGGCCCAGAGTAGTGTAGAACATTGTCGTATTGAGTTCTCTGAGCTGGTTTATTGGGGATCGTTATTTGCAAAAGTAACGGGAGAGGAAGCAGGGTGGAGCAGAGGGAAGTTGACCTGCACTTCAGGTCTGACCAGGCCTTGGCCAACCTGGCAGGGAACTCTGGAGCCAGAGTGATCCACCAGAGCTGTCATACCATGTTGGAATCAAGTAGCTGGTCTTTATACTCCCGTCTTGCTCAGTCACTGCACATGGACTCCCACAGGAAGTGTATGACCTTGGGTGGGGTGCCTTTCTGCAGCTGTAGAAGACCCTGGAGGAGCTGACCACTGGGGGCTGTCTGCTGACTACACTCCTCTCACAGGGCGACCAGTCCTATCTTAAAGGTCATCTCAGAGAGAAGACGAAATCCAGATTCCCCAGCAAGGACTACCTGCTGCACTAGTCCAGTGATCTCCCTTCTACCTCTGCAGATACAGGTTACAAAAAAGTGGATTGAGAGCAGTGCCTACATTAAAATTATGGCTTTAAAGAAAGGGCAAATTGATCTTATATTTGGGAGAGTGCCTCAGAAAATTGGTGATATATTAGGGCATTTACGTAGTGTGGAGGATGTGGAGGAAGTGCGGTTAGTGGACCATGAGCAAGATAGAGAGAAGTTACATGGCAAGTATGCTAACATATTGTAGCCCACTCCCTACCCCATGTGGAGGATGAAAAAGAAACAGATTAACTCAGTCAGGAGGAAAACTTACACCAAGGAACAGAGGCAGGGGCCGGGTAATGATTTGCACAAGAAATGATTTATTAAAAAATTTGAACTAATAAGCAGAATGAAATGAAGAGGAAAATTGCAAAACTAAGGGAAAACGTTGCAAACCAAGCCTCACCATTATAAACTAATAAACCAGACTGCAAGGAGCAGAATGAGTATGGCTAGAACTGAAACCAGGGTTTTAGTTCAGAGCTAAAAGTGTTGTTGATGAGAATAGATGAGGGAAACAGTGGTGGGCCTGTGCGAGGATAAATTGTGCTCCTGATGGAAAGACTCTAGCAATGAAACAGGACAAGTAACCAAATATTGGAACATTTCTCTGTAATAAAAACAGTGTGCAGATTTAAAGTGTTTAGTATATGCTGTGAAAAATTGATATACAGCAAGATAAATCCTGGTTAAGAATCTACTTCAAGAATAAAGATTTTTTAGATTTCTAAACTGAAAAGGCAGTTTATCTTCATGGGATAAAACATGAGACTCATTTCAGATTTCTCCCTAGTCATATTCAGGGCAGTTGAGGTGATGTCTAAAAGTCTACACTATTCTCAGGGAAAGACAGTGCAAACTAGGACATCTAACCAAGTTGTTTGTAATTAATAGTGGTTATAGACATTTATAAACAGAGATCCTAGCTCCTGTGGGTGCTTCTAAAAACACTACTGGAAGATGAAGTCAGTAAACCAATATGAGTCAGAATGAAATTCATCGGGGTGGAAAAGCCATAGGCAAGAATTTGTGCTGAGCACCAAATCCATTTAGAATTGAAATTGAGGGAAAGCACCTGTGCTAATTATGGTTGCAGAACAGTTATCAGTGTTAGAAACTTTTTTTTTTAATTTTTAATTTAAAAAATTTTTTTATTTATGATAGTCACACACAGAGAAAGATAGAGAGGTAGAGACATAGGCAGAGGGAGAAGCAGGCTCCATGCACTGGGAGCCCGACGTGGGATTCGATCCCGGGTCTCCAGGATCGCGCCCTGAGCCAAAGGCAGGCGCCAAACCACTGCGCCACCCCAGGGATCCCAGTGTTAGAAACTTTGAAGTGCTACAGAAGTGCTACAACAAAATTGGGAGATGGGGAGAAAGGAAATGTTACAAGCTATCATCCATCTTGTGCAATAGAATCACTTGATGCTGTTGAAAATGGAAACTAAAGGACCCATAGAAAACCGGAGTGGCTTAATTTCTTCATGATTTTCTGAGTTTTTTTTTTTTTTTTTTTTAAATCCTTGCCTTTTGTACCTTTTTGACTGGGGCTGGCCAATGGTCAAAATGTATGAAACAGGGCAGCCTGGGTGGCTCAGCGGTTTAGTGCCACCTTCAGCCCAGGGCGTGATCCTGGAGACCCAGGATCGAGTCCCACATCAGGTTTGCTGCATGGAACCTGCTTCTCCTTCTGCCTGTGTTCCTGCCTCTCTGTCTCTCTCATGAATAAATAAATAAAATCTTAAAAAAAAAAGTATGAAACAAATTTCATGAAAGAATCCTAATTCTAGGGATGCCTGGGTGTCTTTAAAAATGCTGCTTACAAGCCCACTAGTGGGTTATAGCCCAGAGTTTCAAAAACACCGAAGGATCTTTAAGGAGCTAGTAATAGTTATTTTATTTTATTTTTGCTAGTAATAGTTCTAGTGGTGAACAAACACTAGAAAATTTAACTGAAATTTAATAATTCCGTTTTTCTTCTGTAATACTCCAATAGGCCTACATATAAGAATCTTTAAGAAATGGTATATGTAGTATGGGTTTCATTGTTAAACATTATTTATCTTTTCTTTCAAAATGTTTCATATGTGCCCACAAATGTCAATGTGGTTAACTGGAGGTGCAGTAGGCATTCTTATGATTGCCTTATGATGTCTGGTATGATTTGAATTGTTTTTTGAGAAGTGTGTATTGCTTTAGTAAAGGCACTCAGGTCATTACTTACTTAAAAAGCTAAAAAAGGATAGAAGAATCTGTGGCCACCTTGGTAAACACAGTAAAGCCCACTAAGGAACTATTGAGCCTTGTAGCTTCCATGCTATCCCCATGCTAACACTGTGTTGGTCTGGTCTTTCCTTAGTGATGGCAGAGACACCCATGCTCCCATCATCCCTCATGCTACTCAACACAGCCCACGAGTATTTGGGTAGGAGGTCCTGGTGCTGCAATTCCGATGGGGCTCTGCTGCGATTCTATGTAAGTGCTGCCCTCTTGGCCGGGGCTGGGGGTGGGGTGCAGGGTGGGATGGGTTGGCACCCTGAGGCTTGCTTGCTTGGCCTTGCCCTGCACTGGGGCCTGCTGCCCTTCTTTGATTTTGTATGTGACTACTCAGAGTTGCCAGAAAGTCTGAACTTTGTTCCCTTGTGCACTCGAGGTGCAGGGGTTCTGGACCTGGCCTTGACCTGCAGGTAGATTTAGAACCACTGCTTGTTACTGCATTTGTTATGTCGGGCATAGGGCCAGGTCCTTCATAGTAATTTTAGAAGTAATAACTGCATTCACCAATGCCTTCCATTGACTCCTTTCTGTCAAGCACCACTCATACAAGGAGGTAGTTGCTGAATCAGTAGCTATTTCGTGAGTAAATAGTGAGTGCAAATAGTCTTCTCTCACTTGGCTGCTGCGATTGACTGGACATACTGGAGATAAGTAGTATGATTACCGTCCCTAAAACTTGCTGCTGAGTGTGAGGCCAGGTAGCACACAGATAGGTTATAGAGCATGAAACGGACACCCAAGGTCTATTGATAAATGATTTAGTGGAACATAGCCATAACCATTCATTTATGTATCAACTATGCCTGCTTTGGCAACACAGTGGCAGGGATGAGGAGCTTTGATAGAGTCCATATTGTACGTGAAACCTAAAATATTGACTGTGTGTCTCTTCAGGAAAAGATTTGCCGACTTCTGCTCTATATCTTTTCAGTGAGCAAGTATATGCTCTCTATAACTGCAGTCTGCCTCCCTAGTCCTGATCTTCCTCCTCTGCCCTGTGCTTTCCCCATGGCTCTTACCAGCTTCTAGCATGCTATAGGATTTATTTATCTAAGATGTTTGTTGTGTGCTTCTTCTCCATTGGAATGTAACTTCCATGAAGTAGGGATGTTTGTTACTTTTGTTCACTGCTGGATCCCAGTACCTTAGCCCAGCACACCTAGCCCATAATAGGTGCTTAATAAATAATGGGTTGAGTGAATGAACGAGACAGAATATTTATAGGGCTCATGTATGTGTAGTGCTTGACAGTTTGCAGAGCACTTGTGCTGAGGAGGCAGACTTGGCAGGAGTGCCAGCTGTAGATGCCTCAATGTCTGCTCCATGCTGTGAGTTCTAAGGGCCTCCCGGGTGCTCACCCTAGGTCAGCTCCACACTTCAGGACCATTTTTGGAAGAATTGTGCTAAGCTTAGACTAACTATATTGCTGCCCAGGAATTGGCAACTTCATTCTTCTGGCTTTGCTCTCCCAGTTAGAGAGTGTGGAGACATTGTCTACTTCCACAGGGTCACCTCCATGAGGCAGTCAGTCACTCCTCTGCCCCTATGCTGCTTGGGAGAAAGTCAAGAATGAGGTAGCACCTTTGCAGGCTGGTACCCAGCAGAAGTGGTGCTGAGGAGCGGCCTTCCAGGCCGGCAGCAGAGGTGATGATCCTACTCCGGGTTTTCCTTAGTCTGCATCTTTTTTGATGGAGTGTGAATTCCAGCTGCTAGGATCTGCCAAGTGAATTTGATGGAGTGGAAGTGATAGAGGAGTACCTCCATGTTTCATTTCATAGCTCCTGACTTTTCTACCCAAGGCCCAGCTTTTCCCATTCCTCCAGCTCCTGTAGCAACTTCACCTTTGTGGAGTCGGCCCTGGCTTGTTGACTGCCCTCTCTCTGCCCAGGTCCCTCTAGGTTTCCTCTAACAATTTGCTTGTTCATATCATTTGTTCATTTTTCTGTTGGGCTTTTTTCTTTTTTCTATTGATGTGTGGAGTTCTTTATATACTCTGAGTTCCAGTCTTTTAACTGATATATATATATGTTTCACCAGTTTTACGTGTGTGTATTTAGTTCTAATTTCTATGCAATTTTATGTGATGTGTCTTTTAACTTTGTGTATAGTGTTTGTTTTACAGAATTTAAATATCAAATTTATTAGTCTTTTATGGTTTGTGGGGGTTTTTGTTTTCTGTGAGTGGCGTTTTGTTTTGTTTATTGTACTTTAAGAAATCATTTCCTCCACAAGATTATAAAGATATTCTCTTCTGTTAAAGTTCACTTTCATTTTCCACATCTGGTCTTTATTCCTTCTCAATTTTTGTTTATTTAGGACATAAGATAGGGACTCATTTTACATTCCATATGGATGGCCAGTTGGTTTGTACCATTCATGAAAGAGTCTGTTCTTTCTGCACTAATTTGTAAGGCCCTCTCCATACACGTGAGGGTTTGTTGTTGAATTTTGTTCTTTCTATTGGTTTAGGTATTCCTGTGCCAGTACCACATTGTCTTTGAGAGATACTGATACCTGCTAGGATTAATCTGCTTACCTATTTATCACATACTCTTGACTGTTCTTTGTACTTTGATTTTCTGAAACATTGTAAGATCAGTTGGTAAAATTTTGTGGACTCCCCGCATCCCGCATTCCCCAACCCTCACCACCACTGGGATTTAATTGAAATGTCATTGACCTTACAGATTAATTTGGGGAGAATTGCCATTTTTATGTGATTCTTTCTAGTCATGAATATAGTATATCTCTCCATTTATTGAGGTCTTATACTTTCATGTCCCATAATTTTCTCCTTAAACTCTTACATGTATTCTATTAGATTTACACCTGAGCATTATTATTTTTTTATTCCTGTTGTTCATAGATATTTAAAAATTAAGTTTTCTATTTTGTGTTTGTGGACAGATAGGAACACTGCATTTTAAAAAATAAATTTCTCGGGGTGCCTGGGTGACTCAGTTAGTGAAGCATCTGCCTTTGGCTCAGGTCATGATCCCAGGGTCCTGGGATTGAGTCCCGTATGGGGGGTGGGGGTGGGTGTCCCTGCTCATTGGGGAGTCTACTTCTCTCTTTGCCCACAGCTCCCCCTGCTTGTGCGCTTTCTCTCTCTGTGTCAAAAAAAAAAAAAAAGTTTCTCCTGTGCATAGCTCCTTTGCTTATTGCTTTTATTAATTCTGGTGGATTGTAGATGTCTCAGATTTTTTGTGTAGGCAGTTATATATCATTCACAAATAACTATTTTTTTATCTTCTTTTCAATTCTTACAGTTTCTTTTTTTTCTCTTGTCATAATGCTTTTCAGGTTGACAAAACTTACACTCTAAAGGGACAGATAGTGAATCTTAGAGGCTTTTGTTGGCCATAGAGTCCCTGATGCAAATACTCAGCTTTCCCATTGTAGCACAAAAGCAGGCATGGCCAATATTTAAAGATAATATGTAAAAACTTGTGGATGCTAAAATTTGAATTTGATATGTTACAAAATAATATTATTCTTTTAATTTTTTTTAGTCATTTAAAAATATTAAGTGTCAGTTTTAGCTTCTGAGCTATACAGAAATAGGCAGTGGGAAGATTTGCCCCCTAGGCCATAGTTTGTCACCCCAGCCTAGAGCTCTCTCTCTCTCTTTTTTGGGGGATAAATTTTAAAATATTGATTCTTTCTTTGGTGATTCAAGGCCCATTTAGATTTTCTTTTTTTAAACCAATTGTATTTTTGAAATAATGTCCACATAAGCACAAAGTTGTTCATGAAGTATGCTTATGATTTATAAAGTCTCTTTGGTACCTCTGGTTATGCCTCCCATTTCAGTGCTAAAATCATTTATTTTTGCTTCCTCTCCTTTTTTATAAGCCCCTTTTTGCTGAAGCTTATCTAAATTCGTTTTTTCAAACTACAGGTTATTGGTTTATTGATCTGTTTTTTCTTTGCTTTCTAATTAATTTCCACATTAATATTTATTATTTCTTTGGATATATTTTGTGCTTTTTAATTTAATCATGGTGAAAGCTTATTTCAGTGTTCACTCTTTTTTGTTTTTGTTTTTTTCACATCTTGTTATCATTAAGGTATTAGTGTTTCTAAGTTAGGTACAGAAGCATTGGGAAAAGTCATGTGCTCAACACCTTGTAAGGCCATTTGGTAACATCTTCCTGACATTAGGATATAAGTGCTTACAAACTTATGTTTAAAAGCCTGTGTGTAAAGACATTTGCTGAATTGTTTGAAAGGACACTGTTATAAAGCATCCTTCATCTAACTTCTTTTTTTAAAAAAAAGATTATTTATTGGGTTGACTGGGTGGCTTAGTTGGTTAAGTGTCTGCTTTTGGCCTAGGTCATGATCCCTGGGTCCCTGGAATTGAGTCCCAAGTGCTCCTCCCTCTTCCTCTGCCTCCCTGCCCCCACCATGAGAGAGAGAGCACACATTCACAAGCTGGGGGAAGGACAGGGAGAGAATCCTCAAGCAGACTTCCCGCTAAGTATGGAGCTCCATGCGGGGCTCAGTCTCACGACCCTGAAATCATGACCTGAGTTGAAATCAAGATTCTGACGCTCAACCGACTGAGCCACCCAGGTGTCCCAGTAACTTCTTTCTTTTATCAAGATATAAGTGTAATAAATATATGTGTGAAGCCTATGGGAAAAGCTATACACTTACCACCTTGAAATTATACCATGCTTAAACCATTCCTCAAATAACATCTTCTTTCATTAAGGTCTAAGTCTTTCTCAACTTATGTGTAGAAGCATATGGGAAAGGCCTTGTGCTAATAAGTCCCTGAAACTACGCTATGCTTAGATGGCCACGTAGTGACAGCATTCATTCTTCTACTACATGTTTTGAAGGTTATGTTTTCTCCAAATACGTTTTTAGCTGCATGCTGTAAGTCTTCACATTTGGTATTTGCTACCTTTATATACTGATTTCTAATTTTACTAACTTACGTTCATTGACTGTGGTCTGTATTGTATCTTGTCTTTAGTATTTGCTGAGATGTGCTTTTTGTCTAGTTTTGGTAAAAATCCCATGGAAGCTTGAAAAGAATGTGTAGCTGCTAAGAGTTGGGCATAACAATAGCCTTTGGAGCTAATCTCCATAGATACCCTACTTGTTGACTATGTTGTTTACACCTTCTGTAATGTGGGATTTACATCTTCTGTAATCCTTATTAATGTTTTGTCTGAGAGAGACAATTTATTATTTCCTTGATATATTTTGTGCTTTGAATTTATTTTTTGCTTTGGATACATTTTGTGTTATATCTTTATATTTTGTGCTGAAATAGAGGGAGTCTCTCTCAGACTTCCTCAGCCCTAATGGGATTTAACATCTTGCATTATAACTTCATGTTTAATTAACTGCCCCTGTATTGGATCTGAGCTTCTTAAAAGCAGGAACTATGTCACACTGTGCCTAGCATAAGGAGGGACTCAGCAAATATTTGGAGAGCAAATGAATGGCCTAATAAATAAGAAGAGAAGTTCCCAGAGGGCATATAATATCTCCTTCTAGTAGCTGGTGGATACTGAGTGGGCATACTGGAAGGAAAGCAGTTTGGCAAGCAAACTCCTCAGGAAGTCACTGTCAGAGCAAGCCCAGAATGGCTCCTGTGAGGATAATAGACCCTTTCCAGTAAACAGGTCCAACAGACATGGCCGCCTCAGGTTAACAGAATTGACAATGGTGGTCTTCCTGGGGTCCCACTGTGCCAGGGAAGCTATGGGCCTTCTGAGGAGTCTCTCCCTGCCTACCATAGGTACGAGTTCTCCAGAAGGAGCTTGCTGCATCCACCTCTGAAGACACACACCCCTACAAGGAGGAGCTGGAGACGGCCTTGGAGCAGTGCTTCTACTGCCTGTACAGCTTCCCTAGCAAGAAGAGCAAGGCCAGGTACCTGGAGGAGCACTCAGCCCAGCAGGTGAGGGTGCTGCCCAGACCAACCACACCTGCCCTGGTGGAGAAGATTGGGGCTTCGAAAAGCAGGGGCTCTGAGCACTCTTGAAGGACATCAGATACACAGCTCTTGGGGGTGCACCAGGAGAATGAGAGCATGGTCAGAGGGTTTTCCTTGTAAAAACTAGCTTCGTGATATTGACTAATCATTCAAAAGTGCAGCATGGCAATTTTCAAAGGATTTCTTTTTCCAATTTGGATAGTACTAATAATTCCTTAGAGGTTTGGTTTTCAGTGTACTATTGGGTGTATCATCTCATGGCTCGTCATTTATTCTCCAATCTTACTAATTCCATGCCCTGAACATAAGCTGCTCAGCAGGGCCACATTGTGGCCCTACACAGAAAGCAGAACCCGCCTGGCTCTGAGAGGCAGTGGGGCAGCTGAGGCTCAAGGGGAGGGGCAGTGGCCTGGCCGCAGTTCCCACTCGTTTCTGAACCTATGTTCTGGCTCGGCCACATGGACTCACAGAATGTGCCCTTGGTTTCCAGTATTTGTCTTTATAAAGGCCGAGCTTATGTCTGTTTACTTTTCTGCCTTTAGACATTTGGTTTTGGGGATTATAGTGGGCATACGAATTTTTAAGAGTATACAGGACTTTTTCTAGACTCTAATATATTGTAACCTCATCTGCATTGTTCCCATGGAGGAACTTTTCCCTTTCTGCTTTTACCCCAACAACACTATGATCCACTTTCTGTCTTTTCTCAAGGTGGACCTTATATGGGAGGATGCCCTGTTTATGTTTGAGTATTTTAAGCCCAAGACCCTTCCTGAATTTGACAGCTACAAGACCAGCACTGTGTCTGCTGACTTGGCAAACCTTCTGAAGAGAATCGCCACCATTGTGCCCCGCACAGAAAGGCCAGCCCTGAGCCTGGACAAAGTCTCTGCCTACATTGAGGGGGCCTCAGCTGAGGTAGGAACTGAGTGTGACAGGGTTGTGTCCTGTCATTTTTTTTCCCTCCAGCACTGCTGGTTATGTGGCTTGTCTTCTTTCCTTGCCCTATACCAGAAGTCAGGGCCTAGGGTCTTCTTTCCTTGCCCTATACCAGAAGTCAGGGCCTAGGGTCTGTCCTGTGCTAATGTGAATGGTCTTGGGTTTGCAGCATTACTGGTCACATCTGAGACCCTGACTCCATCTCCCCTTATCCTTGGTCCTTCATCTGGCAGGTGCCCTGCCTCCCAGAAGGGGCCGACCCCTCCCCTCCAGTGGTAAATGAGCTCTACTACCTCCTGGCTGATTACCATTTCAAAAACAAGGAGCAATCCAAGGCCATCAAGTTCTACATGCACGACATCTGCATCTGCCCCAACAGGTCAGTGGCCTGGGCAAAGGGTAGGCAGGGAGGGCTGGGGTAACTCCAGCTCAGCAACTCCTCACTGGGCCAGTTTGGGTTTTCCTTGCCCTGGCAAAGAGACCAGGGAAAAAGGAATGAGAGAGTATGTTTAGCACTGTGCAGTTTTGGGAAAAAGCAAGTTTTTCATAAAAAGAAAAGCAATGAAGAAGACTTCTTTCCAGAAGATGCCTGGGATGAGTGTTGGGATCAGAGGAGGCATGAGGTGTCCATCTGTTCAGGCCAGCAGGGCAAGGGTGTACCACCTGGTTGTTGGTTGTGTGCTGTCTCCTTTCCTGGTTCCTGGCCCCAGGAAGTGGGCTAATGTGTACTATGTCTCTTCAGTTATTGTTGTTTCCTTATTTTGGGGTAAGGGAAGAGTAATAGAAACACTCAAGCTAGAGGTTCTCTTCTCTTGTTCTGATGCAATGCATTGTTGGCTGTAGCAATTGTCATGACAGTAGAAGTAGGAGAGCATATTGTACATGCTTTCTTCCCACCAAGCCCTGGTGGCTTTTTCTTAAAAAGTTATGATTGACCTGTTCATCCTTAAAGGGCCCTGCTAAGCTTATAAAGTCTGATTCATTTGATTGAGAGAGAACATTTTCTCTTGGCTGCCACACCTAGGAGGTAATAAGCCTTGGGTCAAGGTAAGCCTTGTATCTGAAGAGTCCAGAGTAGTATCTGTGGGTAAGTACTCAGAGGCCAGGCCACAGTGGCTGCCTATCCTCAGGTGAAACTGGCGAGCTCCACCTTGTCAGGATCCACCTGGCCCAGGGGAGAGGGTCTGGGATCTGAATGGAGAAACCAGTTTACACAACTTCTTGTGGGAAAGGTTCTCCCAGACCTATTGCTCAGCCTGTGGTTTCCTCCAGGCAGGGAGCCATGTGCTGGATGTCCTCTCTAGGGTCATTATGGGCCAGTTTGGTGGAGCAGACCCATGCTCAGGCTGGCTGAGCGCTCATAGCTCTAGACAGGGAGCAGTCACCTCCTTTGTGCCATTGTCTCCGTGTCTGAAAAGTAAGGGTGATAAAACCCACCTGTCCATGGGGAGGTGGGAGCCTGGCGTGGCACTTCTCACCCAATAACCACTTGGGCTATGAGACGAAGTTCATAACAGCTCAGCTGGTCCTCATTTGAACCTGTACATGCACCTGTTCGGAGGATACCAACCTGTCAGGCTTGGCCTGCCAAGAACCCTGCCAGAGAGGTGGGTTGTCCTGTGAGTACTGATCCCAGGGCCAGGAGGAACTTGGTGGCCCATTCCTGGGGCTCTTTCATTGTGGCTCTAACAAGCAGATGTTAGGGAGGACTTGGGTGCAGTCTCATCTTCTGTACTAGTTAAGAGGGAAGTTCAGATACTGGCTTTTTCTTTAAATCTTCTGGGCCCACCAGGTATAGGAGAAGCGCTTGACAGACAGGTGAGTGGATGGTGGAGTATTCTGGCCAAAGTGTGCTTTGGTGGTTCCTGTGGGGAAAACAGAGTCTGTGAAGATGCTGGCAACACCGTTCCTCACCTGTGTTCACTTCACTATTCCATCTGCTCTTGCTCATCTGGGATTGGGTCACCTTGGCCAGGCATTTCATAGAGTGGCATTTGGGAGGAGAATTTGGGAGTAGGCCCCAATACAGCTCATCCCTCTGCCAAAGAAACAATTCTGGGCCCAATGCTAGGAGCGGGGCTGCCGTGTATAAGAGCCCAGTGCACAGGTTCTGGACACTTCCTCTTCTTGAGTTCAGGACATCACTGGCCCTTGGGCTCCCGAGTGTCCCTGTGGGTGAGCAGTCCCCAACTGTGGGCTGTATACTGCTCTGCTAGAATCAAGAACTCACGTCAGGACTTTTGTTGACACGTAGAAGAGCATTTTGAGTTTTTATGATGATGTGTCTGTGTTCTTGGTTACTTATATTTGTGAGTGCAGATAGCGGTTTCTGTTTTG
Source organism: Vulpes vulpes (assembly GCF_048418805.1). Taxonomy (NCBI): domain Eukaryota; kingdom Metazoa; phylum Chordata; class Mammalia; order Carnivora; family Canidae; genus Vulpes; species Vulpes vulpes. Next base: position 28,711,577 of record NC_132789.1, on the reverse strand, counting down.
GGACTCATGCAGGTGTTTGGGCCTACACTGTGATGTGGTCCCTTCCCTCCAGGCAAGGGCAAAGAGTGGTGCCAAAGGTACTGTGGGAAGAATCAAGAGGGGAAAATCCTCAGTGTGGAAGTTGCTAGCCTTGGTAGAAAGACCCTGGCATGGTTCCCACCATCTGGAGGGGAGCTTGACACCTACCCCCATGCTTCTTCCTCGAAGTGACCTGAGCAGGCCCTGAATCCTGAGGCCCTGAGGAAGAAAGAGTATACTCAGGATCTCCATATAGGGGCCAAAGCCTTTATTTTTCCTATCCCTTGTCACCATTTAAGCCTTCAGGCCTCTTTACTGCTCCTTCACTTGCGCTTTCTCACCTCTGGGTGCCTGGACACATCTGGGCACATCTGAGCCTCACAAGTTTGCTCTTTTCTTGCCACACCTTGGGGACTGTCGAATAGTCCAGGAAGCCAGTTGGCTAGTTTTAAAGTTAGTGTAGCAGTGGGTCAAGAATTGTCATTTTGTAGAGGGAAGCTTCTGTCATGTGATTGCTGCCTTCTGTTGTTTGTACTCGCATTCAGGAAATTCCACTTTCCGAAGTGCTCTTGGCCTTGGTCTCCATCTTAGAGAATTTTTTGCATTTTCCCTACCACTTTCAGGCGATCTCAGAGCAGTAGGATCTCAGCCATCCTGTGGTCCCCTCACTCTCCATCTTACTGCTGGGAACTGAGCTGGAGAGGGCAGGATCTGGTCAGGGTTCCAGAGGGAGAACTATGTAGAAGCTACATGGCAGTGTTTTCAGGGTCTTGGCCACACCATGCTTTTGGTCAGTGAATGTGTTAATGGCAGATGCTACCAGTGAGGGGTTGGGTGAGGTGGCAGCGGGATGGAAGCCTCCCTGTCGCCTTGGATGGGACATGCCTTGTAAAGGACTCCTTTTCCTTTCCATCAGAAACATTCTGTGGGTAACCCTTCCAAGCAAGGAAGCAAAGGGGACCAGAGTCCAAGAGCCCACCATGCTGGTGAGCACAATCTGGGCTCAAGTTGGTGGGGATCCTCTTAGAACACTTACTGAGTACCTGTGAGGTGCTGGATGACCTCAAATACATATCTTGTGGTGTCCCAGCAGCTCTGCTCTCTTGAGGTGGGTTTTCTTAACCATGTTTTATAGCTCAGAGACATAGAGTCCCTGGTGGTGGAGCTGGGCTCTGGGTGGCCTGGGAAATGAGTTGCCCCAGACCTGGGGGCCTCACCCTCCCATCTATCATATCTACAGTGCTGTAAGGGCAGTGGTATGTTTACTGGTGCTTTTGTTGTGACCACAGGTTTGATTCCTGGGCAGGCATGGCTCTGGCCCGGGCCAGTCGCATTCAGGACAAGCTGAACTCCAATGAGCTGAAGAGTGATGGGCCCATCTGGAAGCACGCCACGCCTGTCCTGAACTGCTTCCGCCGGGCTCTGGAGATCGACAGCTCCAACCTATCCCTGTGGATCGAGTATGGTACTATGTCCTATGCCTTGCACTCCTTCGCCTCACGCCAGCTAAAGCAGTGGAGAGCTGAACTGCCCCCTGAACTTGTGCAGCAGGTGAGGAGGAGCTCTGCTGAGGGGCCGCCATCCTGCCATCTGACTGAAGTGCCCTCAGGTGGCAAAGTTCTATCTTATCCATTCCTTTTACCCTTGTCTTCACAACCATCCTGGGAGCTCACAGATGATTCTCCTCATGAGACTGTAGCCATACTTTGATTGGTGACAGTTTGGTCCTTGGTCTTTAGATACCTAGTCTGTTTTGGGTGAATTCAGGGCAAGGCTCTTGTGATCTGGCTGGTCAGCTGTCAGTTTTCCAGCAGTGGAGAGGCAGGGGAGGGGTGTTGACCGCCAGAAGTAGCTGTCCCTTCCCTGTTCCTTCAGAGGAACTTCTTGAATCCTTGTAAAATTTTTGACACTGTATTGGGAATTTCGAAGTCTGTCTTGGTAGGGGGTTCCCCTGGTGTGGTTTGCTGGGTGTCTGGCCTGAGGTCTGGGTTGAGCAGGGTACCCCCTTGGCTCCTTGAGATGGAAATGAAGGAGTCCCACCAGCATGTTTAAGGTTGGTGTGGCAGTAAGATGCCATGGTCCAGAAGGGTTTCTAGGAGAGCAGAGTGCTGAAAGGGCCTGTTTCTTGTAGTGATCATGTGTGGTCAAAATCTAAACAAGATGATGGCCTTGTTAATGCTTCCATTGGATTGTTGAGGGAACCCAGTGAGAGTAGACTGGTCAGTGGGACTCTTAGCTACAGCTATGCTGCAGTTGTCTTGACAGCATCTCCATCCTTGAGAGTAGGCCTCTGTTGTCATGCCCAGCCCCCCACCCCTGGCCCCTGTGACCCTTTAGAGGCAGGTCACAGGCTTCCACAGTGCTTGGCCTTGTGATGACCCTGACCTTCCCACATTGCATTAAGTAGGGGAAGTCCTAGCCTTGTGCAAAGAGGTAACAACTCTTTGTTGCTTGTTGCTGATTGTATATAAAAGCGAGGTATCCTTAGTGTTAAAAATTCAATTGGTATGGAAAAGAATAAATGGGAATGTAATAATGACATGAATGTCACCCTCCTACAGTGGCCCCTTTTGTGCCTACTACAGTGGCAACATCCCACCCCACTAGCATGGGCGTGAGGGGCAGGGTCTGCTGTTTGTGGGCAGTCAGTTGCTAGCAAAGGGCCACAAAGTGAATCCACTCAAAATGTAGTTCAGTTATCCTAGTAACTAGCACCTACTAGGTGTGAGTGGGGCTTTATCTTAGTAAAGATAAAGTAATAATAATGAAAATAACTCCTAAATCTTACCTTACTAGGACTTTGGTGATAATTGCAAGGGTGTGTTAATTCTTCAAATGATCCAATAATGACTGAGTTTGGTTGGTTTTGGGAGAGTTTAATTTTTCCATCAGTTTTATGATAGCATGGTAGGTACCCCTTCACCTCAGCAGCATAAATTTAGACAGCTACTTTTGCAGAAATATTCCTGCAAATATTCTGTCTGCAAATATTCTGTCTGAGAGAAGGGCTACTTCTCTCTCCCAGGATTCTCTGATATCTTTGTGCCTTAGAAGAATGTGTTGCGGTCTCTTCCTTGACCAGTTGTCCTCCCTTTGGGCAGTTGTTAAATGTGCCCACTGCTCATGTATAAAGGCTTTGTCCATATTACTTTCATCAGCTTCATGAAATCCCGTGTCTTTTGCAAAATTTGCAGCTTAACTTTGCAGTAGATCTGCATTATACCATTCGACTAGATGTGAAAATCAGCAAAAGATCGACTATGGAATGAATGTAGTGAGCTGAATGTGGATGAATGTCAGTGAAAGTGCTGGGTGGATCTGCTATAAGAGCACAACCTGAATCTGAACATTCCCGTGCTGTCATAACTGCTGTCGCCACCATGTCTGCAGCTGTGGGGCCTCTGAGTTCCCACACGAGGTCTTGTGGTATGGGACATCTGTGTGCTGTGTGATAACACTTTGAGAAAGCCTCAGAAAGACTGAAATCCCCTTCTCTCTCCACACATTTTCTGGTCTCCTCAAGTCACCCATACTTGACAAGAGCAAGCTGGAAGCATGACCTGGGACTCTACCTTTGGCTGTTGTTTGAAGAATGCCAGTAACTTCAGCTTTTCCCCCATGAGCTCTGGGTGCCACCACCTGTGAGCCTGGGAGGGTTGTCTCAGGGTGCCAGACTTCAGGCACTTTGGCTCTAAGGTTTTCCCTCTCTTTCTCTGCCCAGAGAGCATGAACCCTACAGGCCAACGAGAACAGTGGCTCCCACATGTGAACTGGGCATCAGAACCTCTTTTGGGGGAGTGAGGAGCTTGTTAAAAGGCCCCATCAGGCACTCACGGTCAGAAGCTGCACTTTCTCAGGTTCCCTAGGTGGATTAGACACAGTGTCCTGGGGACAAGCCTGGCAACAGTGGCAGAGGACAAAGGTGACAGGAAGGGCAGTGTAGCCATGGAGCAGAGACAGGTGGTGGGCTCTGTGACAAGGAAGAAAATGGGCAAGAAAAGAGTAGCATGGCCCTTGTTTTAACCTCACTTTTATAGAAACCACTCTTCAATTGTACAAGAAACGCCTCCTTTATAACAACTGCCACAGTAAGGACAAAGTTAAAATCTTTTTGGCTCCCCCCAACCCCTTTCTAATCCCTTCATTCCTGCTTCAGAGAAACTTAACAGTTAGGCTTGTATCTTTCTAGACTTTACACAAACACTGTTTGTTATGTATACATGTTCTCCTAGAAAGAATGCCATGATTTACCTGTTCTTTTCTTCTTGTCTAAATGCTGTTGTGCTGTACGTGGTGTTGAGCTTCCTTTTCACTCAGCTCCATGCTGTTGAGCTCTACTCATGCCTTGCAACCCTATTTCATTGCAGTTGTTCTATGCAGAGACCCCTTGCTCCATTCTGTTTGTAGTGTAACGGCTCCAGGGCTGAGCAGGCTGGGAACTGAGTCCCTGACAGCACTAGGAACACTGTTATCCTCTGCTGGGACTCACTGGGGTGGGTGGAGTGTAGATCTTGGGATTCTTTCTCTAGTCCCCCACTAGTGATGCCCAGTAGGATTTAGCAGAATAGAGGCTTTCCAGGAAGTAAATATGATGAGAAATCAGAGTGCCCTTTCTGCCTTTGGTACTTGAGGGTTTTGTTTGTAGAGCTCCCCAAGAGGAGGGAACTTTTGATTCCCCCAGGAAGGGGCAGGGAAGGCAGAGAGTGGGCGACAGACAGGAAACCCAGGTTGACTCCTTGCACACCTCTTCCCCTTGCCTGTTCTTTCTCTTGCATAGCTTGTGGCCCCGGTGGCTGAACTCCATTCTGATCCTTAGGAAGCCATTGGCTCAGGGAGCTCAGGGCCTGAAACTGGGCTCCCAGGCCATCTTCCTGGATTGTCAGGGGTGGCAGGAAAGAGATGGAAGTCCACCAGGTGTGCGGGGAAAGAAGGAGGTTTTGCGTTGTTGCCCAGGGGGATAGCTGCCTCACAGGGCTGCCCTGTGCCTCCTGTTTTCTCCACTTCTGGTAAGGTAGTTTCTTATCCTGAAGTATGTCATGATGACACAGCCCCTTGGTGGCTAGAGCTGTTTGGGTTTATTGTATTTAATTAGGTGAGTTATAGGACTCATGTTGATAGCTGTGCACTTCAACTTCTGCCTGCAAACTTGCCAAAGGGGTCTATTACAGGAAAACCAGTGGTTTCCCTTGTCAGTTCCAGGCAAGGGCAGAGGCTTTGGGGCCAGCGCCTGCTGGCTGTGTGGCCTGCTGTGGAAACCTGGCCGTAAGCAGGCTGACCATCCCTCCTGTGTGGCAGTATTGTGAGAGCTGGCATTTCCTTAGGACCTCTCATGGGCTGGCTCTGGGCGAGGCACCCTGGCCAAGAGGTGAATGAGGTGCCACAGCAATAGGTGCACGTCTCTGGGTTAGGCAGGTGGTGTTAGGGTGTCTGGCAGAGCTCTGGAACATAGTGGATCCTCAGTGGCTCTCCCTCCTGCTCCTGTCTGAAGAGTTCTGACTACTGCACCTACTGAGGACAGGGATTCTGTGCTTTATGTGCCTCTTGTGTGGTTCCAGTCCAGATGGGGCTCTTCACAGTTGCCCTTCCTTTCTCAGTGGGTGGCTTTATGACCCTCAGTGGCAGAGCTGGGTGGGCAGAGGGTTACTGACTTGGTTGAGGCCACATGGTGACAGAGTAGTCAGAGCAGGACTCCAGTCAAGTGGCTGCCTTTTACTGGTATAGATCTGCTACAGAATCCCATTGGAGGGGTATGATGGAGTCACTTGGCTTGTGCCGTATCCTGGCACTACACTGTGATTCTTTCTATCATATCTCACTCATTGATGGTTTCTTGATTCCTAGGCAGTAATTTTCCTTCTCAAGAAATGTTTGGCAGAACACTGGGGTTCTTTGTGCCGGCCCCAGGGCCATTGCTACAGGAGATTCATGTAGATCAGCGTCTGCGGACAAACATCCTTGGGCAGCCTTCCTGTGCACAGTGGGGTACAGGTACTCCTCTCACAGGCGGCAGGCAGTGCCCCTGCCAGAGCTTAGTGCCTGCAGCCTCTCCCTTCCTCTGGTCCCTGAGATGAGACTAGAAGAGGCTGCAGCTTCCCTGTTGTCAAGTTAGGGTCATGAAGATGAGGAGCTAGAGACCTGGGGTACTGGGAACAGCTGCCTCTTTGGCCCCACACAGGTAGTCTTCATTCCAGCTCCTACCCAGGAGCTCTGGGATAAACGGACACATGCATCTAATGGCTTGACATCTCACGTGGATAACATCTAGGTGCTGCCCCATAGCCCTCATACAGGGACTGGGAAAAGTGACTGGAAAAGTTTTCTGAGTTGGAAAGCATCTTAGAAGCTGATCCTCTGTTTTAGCTGTTTCCACCCTTCAGTATGTGAGAGGGTGGCTGGAGGCACTGGGTCTTAGGGTGGGGCTCAGGAATCTGCCATTTTTAAGCAACCCAGGTTTCTCTGGAGGGGTGCAGAGGACAGGGTGGGAAATTCTGTGGTACCCCAGGGGTGCACATCCTCTCCAGCGCTGTGTCGCTGGGTGTTGGGTGCACACCCTTTCCAACTCTGCTTTCCCATCCTAGTGAGTGGGTGTGAGAATGAAGTGCTCACTGCCTGCAGTGGGGGCTCATCTCAGAACATTGGTGCTGGCTCTTGGCATTCTCAGACTGACACAGCAGAGCTGCTGTTGGCCTGGTTCTCCTAGCAGCCCTGGCCTTGTGCTGTCTCCCCCTCCCAGGCAGAGAACCTTACTGCAGTCGCAGTGAGGGGCATGGTTGGGATCTTTAGAAGGGGGTCAGGAGGTACTTCATAAACTCCTAAACTGTGTAGTTGCAGATACTGCAGGATGGTGGTAAAAGAAAGGAGCCTGGAATTGACACGAGGAGACATGGGTTTCAGTCCAGCTCTGTCCCTTATTTACTGTGTGCTTCGGAGGGGTCCCCCGGCCTCTCCATACTCTGTGTCCCCAGATATGAAATGGTGATAGAACATCTGTGTGTCAGGGTTGTTAAGAGGATTATAAACTTACAAAGAAGGCAGCAGGGCTTCCCTCAGGATAAGGCAGGTGATAGCTGAACCCTGTAGGTTCAGGCCCAGGGCCTGAACTCAGTCTGGTCTCGTGGTCTCATTCCAGATGGAAGGCCGGCGCGACAGCATGCTGGAGACAGCCAGGCACTGTTTTACGTCTGCGGCCCGCTGCGAGGGCGATGGTGATGAGGAGGAGTGGCTTATCCACTACATGCTGGGCAAGGTCGCTGAGAAGCAGCAGCAGCCACCTGCTGTTTACCTGCTGCACTACAGACAGGCTGGCCACTACCTGCACGAGGAGGCTGCCCGCTACCCCAAGAAGATCCACTACCACAATCCACCTGAGCTGGCCATGGAGGCCCTGGAGGTGACACCATGCCGGCCTTGGGCAGGGAAGCAGGGCAGGGGCGGGCCAGGCTCTCTGTCTCCCTGGGGATGGGGGATGAGGTCCCAGTGGCTCCCACGCAACCTGTTGGAAACTTCTCTGTGTTCAGCAGCTTTGTGTGTAGTGAAATTAAAGCAGCCTTTCCTCTCTCTTCTAAAGGGTGCTTACCATCCTTTCTGGGAGAGTGATTGTTTTGTTTGTCTCTCCAAGAGGAAAATTACCTTTCCTCCTCAGCACGTGCAGGGTTCTTGAACCTGACTTGGTGATGACATCGATGCGGCACAGTGTCCCCTGGTACCTTTGTTCCCTGCGATGCCACAGGCTGTGCCTGGAGCTCCCAGCTTGGCAGGACAGGGCTAGGGGAGTAGTCTGTTCTCTTGGCCTCAGATCTGGGGTCTGGCAGTGCTCCTCAAGAGAAGAGCAGTCGTATGGTGCTTGGATTTGCATTTATGATTTCTGGGGCACTTCACACATACTGTCCTCGATGCTCAGGGCGGTGGTGGAAGGCAGGCTGGGAGGCTGTGGCTGGCACGTTCTATAGGGAAGAAACTGAGCACACGGGTGAGGATCCATATGAGCCTGGCCCGGCCCAGGCCTCACTGTTTCCTGAGCACATTCGCTTTGCTCTTTTGTGCCCAGCTTGTGACCAGCAAGCTTCTTGGAGTTTGGGGCAGAATCTGCTTATTATGCCTTATCTGCCTTGATGTGTTTGTTTGTTTTTTCCTGATTATAAAACTAACACATATTCATGGATAAAAAAATCAAACATAAGAGTCAAACATTCAGAAGTATTTAAAATGAAAAACTGAAGTCCCCAGTGATCCTAGCCCCATGTTAACAGTTTGGGCATGTCCTTGTCTTTCTAGATTTTCCCCCTATTAATATATAGATACATAGTAACATCTTCTTACTTTGCAACTGGCATTTTTCACTGGACAAGATATAGTGGAAGACATTGTGGGCTTCTTTCCCTGCCTCTGGGCCCTCTAGTCTGGCTGGATGTCCACTTATTTGCCCAGTCCCTTCTTCATGGGTTTGGCCTTCTTTTCTGCTTCTCCCTAAGTGGGTGCGGACAGGGCCTTGCCTTGTATACATATCAGGGAGCACTTACTGGAGTATTACCAAGGGTCATTTAATGTCGCATCCACAGCGTCTTGTTGCCCTGAAAGTTTATACTGATCTATGAGCATGTCTCTTTTCCCTTAACCATGTTTTCCCTCTTTTTAATATTTGGTAATTGAACAAGCAAAAAAGGCTCATTTTAATAAATTTTCCTTTGAAAAATGATTCACACTGAGTGGTTGGCAGCAGCTGTCTGGGGGCCATATTCATAGGGTTCATGGTGAAATGCGGAAGCACAGCTTCCAGGTTGCTGTCATTCCCTACCCAGGTCCTTCCTTCCCATCACAGCTCTTTCATGCTTTCCACTCAGGCTCACAGGCCTATCCCTGGAGGGATTTCCACTTTGGGGCTGAGAAGGCTGAGGCCCAGAGGGCTGGTGTGCCTTTCCCTAAGTTAACAGCAGAAGAGAAGAGGGGTTGGGGCCCATGTAGCACCTCTGATAGCACTGAAGCTGTGGGCAGGGAGGTAGTCCAGCCCTCAGGAAAATGACAACTCTCTTTTTCCTCCGTGGTGTTTTTTTGACTTTTGGCTTCTGCTGCTGTCTGATGGAACCAATAAGCAGGCAAGATGGTGTCCCTGTGGGGCCCAGGGACTTCCAGGTAAGGAACTGAGGCCTAGCACACCATGCTGGCTCTCAGGAGAATAGGAGTCAGCTGCAACATATGGATATCTTGTTTTAAAAATGACATTTCTCTTAAGACTTTAACTCTGCCCTGGTGAAAATTCACCTCTGCTGTTGAACCTTCAGTTCAAATGCTGAACCTGTCACTTAGTTAAAACTTTGCCATTTGAACAGTGTGCTCCTTTAGGCAAGACCACCTGGATGTGTGTGGGGGCATCAGTTTTCTGTGGCTGAGAATGGACTTGCTGGGCTAATTACTCTGGGGGCCACAGGCAAGCTAGAGGTGGAATGGCTCTGGGTGGTGGTCCCCTCTGTCCAGGATGCCCCCTTCAGAGTGCTGCCTAGGCCAGACCACCTAGCATCTCACGTGGGTAGGTCGTTGGCAACATCTCTTGAGAACCATGTCTGGGTGAGAGTTGGCTGGTTAATCAGGGTCTACGGCCACAGGCATTCCCAGCCCTCGTGACATCCTGTGCCATTTGTGGGAGTCTGTGCCACAGGCAGGAGCCTCCATTGTACCCACGTGAGGGTGCGAAGGTGAGGTTGAGTCACTACAGAGGTGCCTATGTGTGATGTGGTGTTCAGTTGGGGGCAGTAGAGGGCAGGGCAGACCTGAGTTTAACCTGGCCCTGGGCTTTCCCGGCTGTGGTGCTTTGGGCAACTTACTCACACATTTGTAAATGGAGGATTGTGGTGAGGACTCAAGGAAATGAAGAAAAGCACAGGCTTCAAAGAATATGGCATGCCTCCTACCTGTCCTGTAACCACTGGGCCAGCTCCTCCAGGCCTGCAGTACCTGGCTGGCCCAACAGCACACACACAAACAGAAGTCAGCTGTTTTTCACCTCAGGGAGTCTGCAGTGCAGTGGGAGACAGGTGTGGAGGCTTCCTTTTTATGGGTGCTGAGGGAGGGGGCCACAGAGGGTGGCAGGGGCTGTGGTAGGAGGAGGTGCCCAGTGAATGGGGCTGAGGGTTTTTACTCTTGTCATCTTACCACCACTTGGTTGCATTACTGGCTAAACATTTAAGCTAGGACGCTGAGAATTCCTGTCCATTTTAATGGTGGAACTTGCTTTGAATGACTTATAGGTTGGCTGGTTTAAAAGCAAATGAAAAAGGCAGCATGTGGCAGCCTGTCTCCTTGGTCAGGGGCCCTTTTCCAACGTAGCTGATTGGCCTGTGGAGTGAACCTTAGCAACTGGGAGGGCTGCTTATATCCGAGTATCATTCTCCTAGGTGTACTTCCGGCTCCATGCTTCCATCCTAAAGCTCCTGGGGAAGCCCGACTCTGGGGTCAGTGCAGAGGTCCTGGTCAACTTCATGAAGGAGGCTGCAGAAGGACCCTTTGCCAGGGGCGAGGAGAAGAATACACCCAAAGCTTCAGAGAAGTGAGTAGCACGCTTTCACCCAGCAGCTTACGCCATATGTACCTCGATTTTTCATTTACGGCAAGATGACATTCCAGGTGAGTTCTCTGGAATTCACCTGGAGACTCCTGGTTGCCGGACAGAGATATTTCTGTTGAAACTGAGAAGGAGAGGCTGAGTGTGCAATCCCAGGTCACCTCATGCTGGATTCATGCTCGGTGCCACCCCATCCTCAGGGGCAGGTCCTAGGGAGAAGCCAACTCCTTTCCTCTCCCCATTGGGGCACAGCTCTGCCCTACGCAGAACATTATAGGAAAGGAGTTTTCACATTGCAGACTCAGAGCAACGTGAAAAGTCCTTTCCTATAGTGTTCTGCATAGGGCCTGGCCTAGTGCCCACCACACAGGTGTGATAGCCCCGTGACCCATCCTGCCCCACAGCATTTACTCTGGGTCCTTTTCCAGGGCCTCTCCCAAGAGTGGGGACTTGTTAGGGCCTGTCTGCTGCCTATTCTCCCAAGAAGCAGAGCATTGGAGGCTCTTCTTGTGGTGCCAGAGACCATGGGGATGCTAGCGCCATGGTGTGGTCCCCTCACTGGGCCGGGGAGGACCCTTGGGCCTCCCCTTGATTGTGGCCCAGACTTCTTTTGCTCTGGTGTCCACATCTTGGAGCTTCAGCTCAGCTTGCCCCATCTCTGTGCCCATACCTGGCTGGGCACTGTGCAGGGCTCAGCCAGGTGCCGGAGAGACCTGCGCCCAGACTGTATCCTTGAGGCCCATTGTCTTATGGGAGAGATGAGCATGCATGTAGCATGTCACCCAAGCAGATATGGTGTGTCCTAGGAATTATAGGTATGTACCTTTTAGTTGCAGAGGGCCCCCAAGGTACAATGATATTCTCTTTTATTGATCGTAACTCTTAAAAAAAAATTATTGGGGTGCCTGGGTAGCTTAGTTGAGTAAGTGTCCAGTTCGATTTCAGCTCAGGTTACCATCTCAGGGTCATGGAATTGAGCTCTACATGGGGCTCTGTGCTCAGTGGGGAGTCTGTTTGGGATTCACTGTCTCCTTTTCCCTCTGCCCCTCCCCCTGCTCATGCACAAACTCACTCTCCCTCTTTCTCTCGAATAAATCTTCTTTAAAAATTATTAAATTATAGGGGCGCCTAGGTGGCTTAGTTGGAAGTGTCCGCCTTCTGCTTAGGTCATGATCCTGTAGTCCTGGGATTGAGCCCCACGTTGGGCTCCCTGCTCAGCAGGGGAGTCTTGTCCTTCTCCCTCTGCCCCTCCCCCTAGTCATGCACATGCTCTGTCTCTTGCTCACTCTCAAATAAATAAGTAAAGTCTTTTAAAAAATTGAATTATACAAATAATGAATAAATATATATTTTAGGTATAGAAAATTCTGGCAATATATAAATATATGGGCTAAAATGTGACAAATTCACTTTCCTCCCCAGAATTAGTCACTATCTAGTTTATTTTCTCAAAAAATTATCTGTGCATTTACACACATTTAACATTTACATGTATAATCGTAGAGGTTTTTTTTTTTTTTTTTTTAATATCATAAAAACGGACTACTGAAGGTGCTATTCTAGAGTTTACTTTTCCCCTGACAAGGGGTCTGGGACCCCATCCATAGTGATAGTATCCCATTCATGCCATTCAGTCTGTGGGTATGTATTATTCCATAGCATAGGTGCGTCATGTTTTCTATAGCCATTTTGATGGAACATTTCAGGTATTTCACTTTTTTGCTCAACAGTGTTGTAGCAGGTATCCTTGTACACATGGGACTTTGCAGTAAATCCAGACGTTTTCTCTATCTGCATTTTGTTGGGGATTAAATCTGTCAGGCATCACGTGGAAGGGTACTGACTTGGCATGGAAGGGGATTAGGATGGGTTCCTCTGAGGAAGGGCTTATCAGCTACCCTGCAGTCTCCCTAGGGCTTGAGGCCTGAGACGGTTGAACAGTGGCCACTTAAGGGCTGGAGCCCAAGTGGGTACCATGGGAGCAGCTCCTTCAGCACCTTGGACCACCAGCCAGGAGGTTAGGTCACTTGAGGTGTGTGGGAGCAGTGCAACCTAGGAGGGCAGAGGAGGCCCTTGAAGGTGGCAGGTCAAGAAGGGTTCAGCGGTAAGGAAGGGCACTGTTTCAGAGCAGCACATGTCCTATTTCGGTGGGATGTAGAGATTCTAACCTGCACTCCACCCATCTCCCACAGAGAGAAGGCCTGCCTGGTGGACGAGGACTCCCACTCTTCAGCTGGGACACTGCCGGGCCCCGGAGCCTCCCTCCCCTCCTCCTCTGGCCCAGGTCTGACATCCCCACCTTACACAGCTACTCCGATTGACCACGATTACGTCAAATGTAAAAAACCCCACCAGCAGGCGACGCCGGACGGTACAGTCCCTGTTCTCCCTACTGCCAGCCCAGGGCGGCACGCCAATCACGGGGGAGGGTGCTTCGGGTGATGATTTGCTTTGTTTTGGTGAGGGGGTGGGTCTGGGGTGACACGGGCAATGTTGCGGCTGTTCATTAACCTCATGGCCTCACGGTGATTCTGTGCTTCCGAAACATGCTCAGGGTCGCCACCTGCCAGCTAGCCCACCTGGGGGCTGGGAAGGGGCAGGGCAGGCTAAGGCATCTTGCCTTTGTGAGCCTACATCTTCCCACCTGAAGAATGGGGATGTTGAGGGGTACTTGGAAGACTCTGTGTACTAGCTGTTGGGATCTGCAGGCTGCCTTGAGTGGCCTTCGTGCAGTCAGCCCAGTGATGCTGGCATTGTGCCTGCATTATTACGGCAGGTCTTTCTGACAGCCGTGGGAAGCCTGAGTCTCTCAACCCTGGGAGTCCAGACAGTGGGGTGTGGGAATCAGCTGGGACTGTGTATGAGGCCGTCCCACATGGGATAGGGCAGGTGGCGACCTTTGAACCACATTTCTTACTAACATTAGGAGGCTTGCATGCTGACCTCGTAGCTTGATTTCTTCATGTTCTCCTCACCTTTAAAGTGATAAGCTGTTATAAAGTCTTTGCTGAAATGAGCAAAATTGGTGGACTGAGAGGGCCTTTAAAGTGCGGCCCTGGGGAGGCAGTGACAATGCCGATAGACACGCAGGTCCTCACTCACAGGTCACTGATTGCATCAGGCTGTGGGGGAAATAGGCCTTGCTCTGCCTTCTCCAGGGCATAGGACACCCCTCACCCATTGCATGGGTTCCTGAAGTGTGCCGTGTTGTGAGTGAGAGGGGTGTGAAAGTAGATTTAGGGAAGCACTGAAGGAAGCTAGGCACGAAGGCCCCCTCTGGGCCTCTCTGGGTCCTGGATTTGGTGATCTGAGAGGAGAGGAGACTTGTAGTGCCCCCTTCTGGAATTTGCTTGACCTACAGGGACTGTGTGGAGAGATGTGGAACTGAGTGTGTGCTGCTGCATGACTGCATCACCTCCCTGTGCCCCAGAGAGTGGATTCAGTCCTGCACACGTCCTGAAGCAAGGTCCTTCCCCTTCTTACTTAACCCGAGTTCAATAGGAAAACTTCCCTGTTCCCAACATTTTACTCTTGAAAATATTGAGAAAACGTACTGGATATCAATCTCTGCTTTACAAATCCATTTTTGCCAGGTACTCCTGTGAGGATTTAATATCATACCAGCTTTTATAAGAAAGGGATGCAGCTCGTGGCTGTCCACAGGCCTGTGACTGGCACCCCTTCGAGCCCTGCAGGTTCAAGCTGAACTTGGGTAGCAGGAGCCCCTAGAGCTGGAATTGGCTTTCCTGGTGTAGGCATACTCTGGTAGCAGAGAGGAAGGGAGGCAGGAAGGGGCCATGATGCTATGCTGCCTGGCCCTACTGTCCAGCGCCCCCGTGCTGGCGCACACACATGTGGAGTTGTAGGGAAGCAGAGTGTTGGGGGCAGGCACTGTGTGACATGTCCTAAGTGCCAACATAATGGTTGTTTGCTCTAGAAATTTGCAGGGGGAGCCACACATATGGGCTCAAATAGAATTTTAATGGTTGTACATTTTTCAATGATTGTAAAAAAATTTTTTTTCAAAGTGATTTCTGTCAGTGATGTGGAGCCACGGTCCGCTTTCACCCAGTCCCAGCTCAGTGTGCCAGGAAGCTCTGCACTGGCCATGCTGTGCTGTGCACACAGGCCTGGCTACATAGCGCTTTCAGAACTCCTGCCCTCCTCACCTCAGAAAGAAAGCAGTGTCTACAATAGGAAAATGTTTGGGCCCTAAAATAGCCATGCCCTTAAAATGTGGCCGTTTTAGCTGTTATACTAGCTTGTAGGGAAGGGCCCTGGCTTTGGAGAAGTAGCAGATTGCTGGTATCAGGGGATATGCTGGTAGCCTCAAGGCCTGTACTGCCCTTCTCTGCTCCTGCCTCCTGTGACCCAGCCAGGGCCACTAGCCCTGAGAGGAGAATGTGTGGCCTTACACTTTGCATACAACTCCTCAGCTTGAGACCAGCCTCCCTTGGGGCAGGACAGGGCATTAGTGCTCACTCTAGGCATAGCTGAGCCCTTCTACAGGAAGGCTGATGGGTGCTTCTAACTCGTACTGACCAAGGGAAGCAGGTCAGGAACTCAAGGCCAGATAGGGAGGCCAGGGCAGAGCAGGCCTTGGAGTCAGGGGGATCTGCATTGCCATCCCAGCCCCACTGCTACCTGACTTGGCCACTTTGGGGAAGGGACTTCATTCCGAGCCTGTTTCCTCACCTGGAGAATGGGAGTAATGTTTTTCTTGTGGGTTTAAAGGAAGGTGCTCCCACGTTGTAGCTACATCCTAGATGCATTCAGCCCGAGGTCATCAGAGTTGGCACAAGGGCCATGCAGCATGGCACAGTGAGAGAAGCCTAGGTCTGAGGCCAGTCATCCTTGGTTTGCACCCTGTCTCTCTCAGGCCGGTGGTGTGATCTCAAAAGAGGGGCCAGCAGGGTCCTTGGGAGCAACAGCCTTGGGAGTAGGCCTGGGCCTGTTTTCTGCACCCTGGATCCTGTCAGAGGCTAACTTGTTACCAGGTAGACAGGGAGACAGGCATTAGGATTTCCCCTTGGGTGTGGCTAGGATACCCCACATTCGAGCTGCCCTTCTACTTTTGTATATCTCTGCTTCAAAATCAGAAATCAGCTGGGGTCAGTTCTTATTTGGTGTACATTTTTAGGAGAGATTTAGAAAAATACCTTTACATTTTATGTAGATAAGATACATTTTATGTTTGATAGTAGGCCTCTTAGTAGGACCCAGATTTACTCTCCGGACTGGCCCCACTTGCACCCATGTGCCATCCTGCACTAGCATTGAAATCTCCCTACAGCCTGTCCAAGGCCTGCCTAAAAACTCTTAGAACTGGCCCTCGGGTTTCTTGGAGACTCCACCGAGTCAGATGTGAAAGCCAGCCCTTCTCAGCATGGCTGGGAGGGTACCCACAGCTGATCTGAAGAGGGGCCCTTTGGCCAAGTTGAGACACTGAGATAGAGAACGAACTTAGTAGTCAAGGCTGCCTCTACTGGCAGCCCTGCCTGTCTTATTTCTCCCTTCCATCTTGGGACTTGTCCAAAGTCCTGAAATCTTTAGCGTTAACACTTCCTAACCAGGAAGAGGAAATCACATAGGGAGTACATTATGACCCTTAAGGAGTTCCCAATGATTGCTGTTTAACATGTTCAAACATAGCATAATGAGATTTCTGAACAAATTCTGTACCCCTTCCCAGCATGGAGTATGTGAGCGTGTGTGAGTAACTGGGCCCTACCACATGGCAGTGTGTGCTTGCTCTGGGCTGGTCCCCCCGAGAGGTGCCCGTGGTCCTAGCCTCACAGCTGCCCTGCAGGCTTGGCCACGTGTCCTGTTTCCCTGGGAGGAAGCTGAGCTGAGGGCAATTGGGTGCTCATCTAGGGCTGCTCGCTTAGCTGGGGAGGAGTCAAGGGAAAGTTGAGGTCTAAGTCTCCTTCTACCCCAGGCCAGAGAAGGCTAACACTGGGAAGGTCCCGTATTTGCTGACCTGATGGAGACTGGATCTGTAGGCATTTCCCTGCTTTGTTTGTTGAAGGTTTGTTGGTAGCAGGGCTCAGGGAGCAGGGTTGTTACAGGACGCCTTGGTCTATAACTTGGCCTGGCTTAGCCAGCCTTCAGGATGTGTACATAGTGACACTATGACTCTGTTGGACAGCCAAGACCCTTGCTATCTACCTGCCATGCTCCATGTCACCTGAGACTCTTGGAGCCCAACTTTCCCTTGACTCCACCCCAGCTAAGCGCCCTATGGTCTGTCTGAGGCTGAGCCTTCTGTGGGGTTCTTCAGCCAGCCCGTGGCCATGCCTATCTAGTGCCCATCAGCATTGTGCTGGGTGCCTGGAACAATCCTGGTTCCTGCTACAGGTTCTTGGGGAAGGCAATGTGAAGCTGTGAATCAGCTAAGGGTCGGAGTGCAACTGAAACCACCCCCAGGAGACCTGGCCTGGCCTTGGTGGGTGGGAGGCCTTCCTGAGGAGGCAAAGCTTAGCCAAGGTCTAGGGGGTGTCAGTGTTTACTATGAAGGTGGAAAGAGAGAACATGAGGGTCAGAAGAGTGGGAGCCATGGAGGCTGGTATTCAGGGTTGCAGGATGCCCATTTGGCCCCATCAATAACATAAACAGAGTCTGCCCTTAGCCCCAGGCTGTAGGGTGTGAGCCGTATGGGAAGCCAGGGTGCCCTATGCAAGCTCCCATGTGATCGTCTGTCCTCACCTGCCATGCTGTCACCGTTTGTGTCGTGTCCCATTTGTGCTCATCCTCGCCTGCTCACCCACACTGCCTCCACCAATATTGCCCGTGCTGCCCCTAACCCTGACCACACTCTGTTCTCCAGGCTTTGTCTTTCTGCTTGCACTGTCACGGCTCGCTTCAGGGGACAGCGCAGACCGCATGCTTAGTCCTCAGTCCGGCTCCCTGCTCCCCATGATCAGGAGCTCCTCCATATCTGCTGGTCCTGTGACTTGGAGAGTGTGTGTTCGATGTGCTTGGCTTCTGCCCACAGCCCATGTTCTCAGTTCTGGCCAGATGCAGTGGTGGCCTCCTCCCACTGCCCGTCTGCCTGGTGGGGTGGCTTAGTCCTGTATTTCCATTGCTTTGCTGTTTCTGGCTTTAAAAATTAATAAAGGCGACAGACTCTAAGATACCAAGCTATCTTCCCAAGGACAAATGTGTCAAAATGCACTTCATGCACAATAGCCAAGACACTCTGAGGTGGGTCCTGTGTGCGCAGGCCACAGTGTCCAGGCTTGAGGCAGGGGGCTACATATGGCATCAGCCCTCACCAGCCTCCCTTCCCAGGGCGAAGGAGAAGTCAGCTTACAGTAGGCAAGCTACATTCCAAAAACAGATGTTTCGGGATCCCTGGGTGGCGCAGCGGTTTGGCGCCTGCCTTTGGTCCAGGGCACGATCCTGGAGACCCTGGATCGAATCCCACGTCGGGCTCCCGGTGCATGGAGCCTGCTTCTCCCTCTGCCTGTGTCTCTGCCTCTCTCTCTCTCTCTGTGACTATCATAAATAAATTAAAAAAAAAAAAACAGATGTTTCAATGTGGGAGAGACTTGTAGTGGAGCTTAGGTGCCCCTGCCTGTGCTCCTGCAGGGTGGGGACTGATGTTGTGGCAGGAAGGGAGGCTGTCAGAGGGCAGAGCCAGTCACCTTTGTTCTCTTCTCCTCCATTCTTACTCTCCAAGGAACCTCTCCAGGCTGTAGCTGGTAATGGCATATGTTGAGTGCCTGCTGGACATAGAAGGGGACCCTATGAGGAAAGCCAGGAGGAGGGCACCCTGATCCCTGCTGCCTGATTGAATCTGTGTGTCCCTAGGCGGTATCTTGGGACAGTGGTTGGTGCCAAGAGGTAGTGCCGTAAGCTGGCCAGGGCCCTGGTGAGTTGGGAGGACTTCCTGGAAGAGGTAGCCGTGCAGATAGGCCTGCAGGGCCATTTCAGGTGAGGGACAGTGGGAGCAAGGACATGGAGGTTGGAGAGCCCTACTGTATTTGGATACTGAAGCAATTGGGGTGGGAGGAAGAGAGACCTTGCAGTGAGAGAGCTTGGGAAACCAGCTGGGTCTGAGATGGGGCACAAGGGCTCTTTGCTCTAGGTACAGTGTGACAGAGCGATGCATGGTGAGGATCACACAGTGAGTGGTGCACATGAGTCCAAGTCTTGTCCCAGCTCTGAGCACTGGGGGGCCAGAGGGGTGGTGCTGCTGTCTGCACATTGGTCCCAGCAATACTCTGAGCACCTGCCTGCGTCTTCTGTGTATCTGCCTTTTTATCAGGGGTCCTCATGTATCTGGTATCTCTTTTGGGCATCTGTCCAGGCTTCTCAGCCTGCCAGAGGGTGCCTCTCCCACACAGTTAGCCTGGCTTCCAGTGGGTGTGTTTTTTCCTGCTGATCATCGGGGCCCACTGGGGCAGAATTCGTCCGGTTGAGAGATTTGTCAAAAGATCAATTCCACCCAAGTTTACTGTTCTTAGAAACCTGTTGCTTTCTAGTTGGCAGAGCATTTGTGATGTTTTCAGGGCTCACTAGTCAGAGTTGTCGCGGATTTTGATGGTACAACCACGCCTTTTCCCTCAGACTTTCATTGGACTGAACTGATGGAATAAATGGTTGTGAGCTGTTTCTAGTCTTAACTGCTGGAGCAAGTGGAGAAAATGTACCAGGAAACTTGTGTCTTGTAAACAAAGAGCTCTTTTAGGTTGACCTGGAAATCCTGAGAATGTTCAAGGGCTTTGAAGGGAGTCAAACCTGAACCAGAAAAATCCTCAGAATACAGCCTGCTCTCATACTCCATGAAATGGACAGGCTTTCTGTCACCAAGCCAGATCCCTTTCCCTCTGTGTCCCCAGCTGTCGTTCCTTTGCAGTTGGCCCTCCAGGCCCCACCTTAGAAGTGGAGGGTGTCGTCAGCAGTTGGCTGGCAGATGAACATCCCTGTAAGGATTCAGGGGAGGGGCTGGGGTGGCCTAGAGGCATAGATGTGAAACATTCCAGTGATTAACAGTAAGGGAATGAAATATTTATAATTTTGCCACAAATATTAATTAGTGTGAACAGATTTTGTGTGGGCAGACTTTTAAAAGAACATTCTAAAGAAGAGCAGAGCCAGCCTGTACAGCCTGTCCACTAGTGAGTGTGTCTTTCCTGTTGATTTCCAGGCAGCTCCTTAAGGAAATCAGGAGTCTGGGCTGTGGTCAGTCCCTGGAGTCCCATTTAGGTACATGCTTCTCTGGAAGGCTCTCTCCACCCAGTCCTGTAAGAGGCCTGGCTTTTCAGTGAGTCTGGCTCTCCTATGCGGAAGAGCTTTCCCGTTGTCTCCTGTACTGCCCCAGGACCAGGAGGCCAGGAGAACCGCCAGCCCAGGCCAATTTGCAGAACCTCTAGGTGGTGGCAGAGGCAGGAAGGCAGCCAGTTCTGCTTATCCCTTCTGGCTCTGCTCCAGCAGGCAGGTGAGAGAAGGGAGGGCCGCTGCCTCCAGACTTGGCAGCCTTTGCCTGCAGAACACTGGCAGACCCACCTGGTTCTTTTCTGAGCAGCAGCACAGGCCAGCAGCCTGGGGTCCCACGGTGCCATCGGAAGTGGAGGCAGCACCCCAGGCTATTAGCATACAATTAGACATAGCCGTATGTCCACTCATTTGGACCCTTGGCCCACAGTGTCCCAGAGAAGGAATGTGACACCCATAGACTGCTTTGAGGAAAAGGTGAGACTATAGCCAGGCCTGGAGGGAAGCTGCGTGTTCTCTAAGCTGGAACTGCGCCCCCCCCCCCCCCCCCATCAGGGCGTGCTGTGAGCATTCATGCTGTGCAAGGTGGTACGAGTCTGTGCTCAATCTCAGTCTGGCTGGCCAGGAGGCAGGCGGGACACGTTCAGAGTGGTTTGGGCCTTCCTTGCCCTGGGGCATCCTCTGCCCACTGACAGAATGATTCTTTAAGAGGTTTTCATTCCTCTCTCTCACTCTAATGATGTGGAAATGAACTTAGTTTTCTTTTAACCTAACTTGCTTCTTGGTGTGAGTGAGACCTTGGTGTGGGTTGCTTCCTAGTATTCAAAATTAGTATGATTTTAAATAGCTTTGTGCCAACCCTCTCTGAAAGAATTGAAGAGAAACTTGGCCCTGGGCTCTTACTAGCAATGACATGCTTGTGCCCTGTTTCCCAGACGTGCACCTCTTTCAGGGGTGGGCAGGATCCTTGGCAAACACCCCCTACCGTCTTGCTTCACAGGTGTGGTAAGGAGGTCCCAGCTCCAGCCAGGGCACCTCAGTGTGCTCAGAGCCCACCTCGAGCTCTGACCCAGCAGCCTGACCTGCATGGGGCGCTGCTTCCAGACCCCTTTCACTTCCCTCAGGGCTCCTTAGGTGCTCGCAGGCACCCCTGTGACAAGGGATTGTCCAGGAAACGGTGCGCCCCAGGGGTGATGTTGGCTTTTGTTCTCCACCCTTTCAGAGGGCGGGCTGTTCTGGGTTCCCGTGTGTATGTCTGAGGGACTCGAAGCGAGAGGCCTGGTTGTGGTCCCTCAGCTTATGTGTGCCCTGCTTTTTGGCTGTGGCTGTCATGTTGTTTTTAAAGAGTCTCAGCGGAGGCCCCACCTACTGGGGGTCTCAGCAGACCCCCCTGAAGCCCAGCACTGCCCTGTCTTCCCCCCAGCATCCTTAGTGCAATCTGCTGCCTTGCCTGCTCACTCTGGTGCATTAGAGCTTCCCTCACTAGGCAGCATCAAGAGGGTATTAGCATGTTGGGAGTAAATATCCGTTTGCTTAAGCCAATCCATGGTTTTTGTAATAATCACAACTGGGATTCCAGCAAATTAGCGATTCTTTAGGCCCAGAGCCCAACAGCTTGTGAGTACGTGAGCTCATCCGGCAGCATGCCAGTTCTCGTGAGATCCTCCTGGCTAGGCTCACTTCCCAGATGCTTGCCACACGATGCGCTGCTCAGCCGTGCAGTGACTACAGCTGCTCTGGATGCTAGTGAGAAGCGCCTGCCCTGGCCTGACTTTCAGAAGGACTTCTTTACTGCAGGAATGTGGCCTGCCATCTTTTCTGAGCCATTGGTGTTCTTTTTGGTGGTGCCAGAGTAAATGCTGTGGGGCAGAAGAGTCACGGGGCTATCATGCCTGTGTGGTCGGCACTAGGCCAGGCTCCTGTGGGGATCCCATTTGTGTATTGAGGACAGAGCAAGGAGAGTAGTGATATATTTGTTGGGATGCCTGGAGCAGCCCAAGTGGCAGATCTGGGATCGGAATATGGGTCTGAGACTCTTGAGTCCTGAGCTCCTGCGGTGACCATGTGTGGCCTCTGAAGGCAAGGGACTGCTTTCCACAGAGACAGCAAATGGTCTGCCCCTGCCATTTCTCTGGGAGAAGTGATTCTCTCACACTGGGGACTTGGGTTTAAGACTTCCCATGAGAGCTATAGGCCTGCCAGGAATTCCTATCTGGTGTTCACAGAGCCTTGGGGTCTGGCCTTACAGGTCACGGAAGAGCCCCTCACTGAATATGCGGCAGAGGGGTCCAGCCAGGTCCCTGCTCCCTCATTAGTAAGACACAGAACCTCTGTATTGGCCACTGAAGGGTCTCATGTCCCAGTTTCTTTCTTTTTCTTAAATATTTTATTTATTTATTCATGAGAGACACACACACACAGAGAGAAGCAGGGACATAGGCAGAGGGAGAAGCAGGCTTCCCACAAGGAGCTCGATATGGGGATCGATCCCAAGACCCCGGGATCACGACCTGAGCCAAAGTCAGACACTCAACCACTTAGGCATCCCTCATGTCCCAGTTTCTATTAGTCCACCAGCCCAGCTGATACTAATACCCACCAATTACTGGGCAGTGTGCATTCCAAAGGCAGCTAAGGAGGAAGGGCTGTGGCCATCTGAGAGGTGGCTGTCTCCAAACCCTGGTCAATGATCAGACATAGGGGAAGAAGGTAGAGCAGCAGAGCTGCCTTTGGAAGCACAGGCCTAATTCCATGTTCCTCTGTGCAGGTAGGCCCACTTTGGACGACCCTGGCATGTCAGTATGTAAGAAGTGATCACCACCCCATGCACGTGGTGCTGCTCGGGTGTGATCTTCAGCCTGGCATAAGCAGAACCGTTTGCCCACTCAGAACAAAATCTGTAATGTCAAGTGTGAGACCTTACTGGAAAAAAAAATCAGTTCAGGTTCTCTGAAATAATGATATTGATAACTGAGATGATATTTTTGTGAATACTTATTGTGTATCAGGCCCCATTGCAAACATTTTACATATATTAACATATTTAATCCTTGTAACAATTCTACAAAGCAGGGATTTGTATTATCACAGTTTTTATACAGGAGGAAACTAAAATGAAAAACAATTATGGCAATTGCATAGGCTCTCCAACCTAATAAGTGGCTGAGCAGAATTTGAACTCAGGCAGCCTGGATCTCCCAGAATCCAGGCCTTTGATTTTGTTGAAACAACTACATTTTGTTGCCAGTTTGCTGGCCCACCAGGCTGCTCACTACTGCCCTCCTAGGGGGCCCCCAGTATTTGAGTTAGTTGAGCAAAGGGTTGGAGGGTCCTGGGGGCTATGTCTGCCTTTCTCCCTGTGTCCCTAGACGCTGTTCTACCATTGACCTCTCTGAGGATGTATAGTTGTGATTCATAGGTGGGGAAGGGACTTCACCTGTTCCAGGTCACACAACTAGTGAGTGGCATGAGAGGAACTTGGCTCTCTTGATTGAGAGAGAGCTTCATCCCTCAGATACACAAAGTTGAAGACAAAGTTTTATTTTTTAAGGTTGTGTTTTGTCTTTAATATTGGATTAATATACTTCTTTAAAAAAATGTAGTGACTGCATTAGGCTTAACAAAATATGTTTAAGTGATCATAGTCCACCTTCAAGTGATATTGTACTACTCATGTGCATTGAAGGAAATTCCCATTTCTTGTACTCTTGTTTTCATTCCTTTTTACACAAACTATAAACTCACAATAGGCTGCTACTAGTTTTGCTTTAGACAATACACAAGAATACTTTAGAGGAATTACACATGAGGACAAAGAATGTCTTTTCTATTATTTAATGATTTCTGAAGAACTTCATTTCTTTATGTAGATCTAAGTTTCTGTCTGATTTCATTTCATTCTACCTGAAGAACTTTTTTCAGGCGCCTGGGTGGCTAAGTGTCTGCCTTTGGCTCAGGTCATGATCTCCTCAGTTCTTGGGATTGAGCCTTGCATTGGACCCCCTGCTCAGTGGGAAGTCTGCTTTTCCTTCTCCCTCTACCTCTCCCCTCCTGCTTGAGTGTGTGTGCGCGTGCTCTCTCTCTCTCAAATAAATAAATAAATAAAAGTCTTTAAGGGGGGGCACCTGGGTGACAGTGGTTGGGCATCTGCCTTTGGCTCAGGTCATGATCCTGGGGTCCTGGGATTAAGTCCCTCCTCAGGGGCCCCGCAGGGAGCCTGCTTCTCCCTTTACCTATGTTTCTGCCTTTCTCTCTGTGTCTCTCATGAATAAATAAATAAAATCTTTAAAAAAGAAAAAAAAACTTTAATATTCCTTGTAACTCAGATTCATGGTAAGGAATCCTCTTAGCTTTTGTTTGTCTGAAAAAGTTTTATTTCTGCTGCATTTTTGAGAGATACAGAATTTGAGGTTGACTTTTTTTTCCTTTTCTTTTCTTTTCTTTTTTTTTTTTTTTTAATTTAAGTCATCTTTACACCCTATGTTGGGCTCAAACTCCCAAGCCTGAGATTAGGAGTTGCATGCTTTTCTGACTGAGCCAGCCAGGCACGCCTGGGTTGACTTTCTTCCTTTCTTTCAGCATCTTATTTTATTTTTTAAAGATTATTTATTTATTCATGAGAGATACAGAGAGAGAGGCAAAGACATAGGCAGAGGGAGAAGCAGGGTCCATGCAGGAAGCCACATGTGGGACTCGATCCTGGGACTCCAGGATCACGCCCTGAGCCAAAGGCAGACGCTCAACCATTGAGCCACCCAGGTGTCCCATCTTTCAGCATTTTAAAGATGTTATCTGACTTGCATGGTTTCTGATGAGAAGTATGCTATAATTCTTAATTTTGTTCCTCTATATATCATGTGCCTTTCTCTGCTTTTGAGATTAACTCTCTGTCTTTGGTTTTCAGCAGTTTGAATATGAGACCTCTGAGTGTGGTTTATTGTTGATGTTTTGTTTGTTTTTTAAATATGTGTGGAGGAGTCTTTGCCCTGCTTGATGTTCTCTGCCCTGCAGGAGTCTTTGCCCTGCTTGGTTTTAAATATGAATGGAGGAGTCTTTGCCCTGCTTGATGTTCACAAATTCTTAGCGATTTGATGTTTTTTTCATTATTTTTGGAAAATTTTCAGTCATTATGGATGTGTGTCCATCTCATTTCCCTCTGGGATTCTAATTAGTATGTTGGATCATTTGGGTGCTCTTGGGTACACTGTCTGATTTTCCCCCCATTCTCCTTCTCTCCGTTTGGATGATTTCTACTGACCTATCTTCAGGTTTTGGTTATTTCTCCCTCCACTGTGTCAAGTATGCTGAGAAACTTGACAAAGGCATTCTTTGTGTCTGCTATTGTGTCTTTTATTTCATAGTTCCATCTCACTTCCCAGATTCCCCCTCTGTTCATGCATGTGTCCACCTTTTCTACTAGAGCCTTTAACAGACTAATCACATTTATAAATTGCATTAATCTTAGTGTATTTATTTTAGTAATCTCTACACCCATTGTGGGGTTTGAACCCACAACCCCAAAATCAAGTCACATGCTCTTGCAACTGAGCCAGCCAGGTGCCTCTAATCTTACTTATTTAAAATTTTTCCCATCAGGTAGGTCCAACATCTAGGTCATCTCTGAGTCTAGTTCTGTTGATTATTTTCTCTCTTCCCAATGTTCTTTGTGTGAGTGTGTGCCTCATTTTTATATTGAATATCAGATATTATGTATAGGACAGAAGAAACTAAAATAAGTCCTTTTTATGCCTAGAATGGGCTTCTTTCTCCTGTTTCTAGGCTGTTAGGAGGGGGAGTTAGGCTAGTAAGAAGTTGAGGTGGGGTTGGGTTTTGTTGTTGCCATGGTTACCTTCAGTGCATCACTGGCTTCCAGTTCCTATGATCTTACCTTCTTATGCTTATAGCAGGACTGATTTGCCAGAATATTTTCTTCTCTTTTCTTTCTTTCTTTTTTTTAAGATTTTATTTATTTATTCACGAGAGACAGAGAGAGGCAGAGACATAGGCAGAAGGAGAAGCAGGCTCCCTCCGGGGGGAGCCTGATGCAGGACTCAATCCTAGGACCCCAGGATCACAACCTGAGCCAAAGGTAGACACTCAACCACTGAGCCACCCAGGAGCCCCTGCCAAAACATTTTTTCAGTGTTCCATTCCCACCTTCAGCCTTAGGCCTTTTGTGTACACCTCAGGGAGGGTTTCTCTGCATGTTCTTGCCCCCTTTCCTGTGGTAGACTGCTTTGCGTGCTTGCTAGCCTGGGGTAAGAGCAGGGCTGATTCTCTGTTGTCTCTGTCCAGCCTCAGACTTAGCCAGATGTGCCCCTGCATCTCAGGAGTGGGGCTTTTCTTCCCCGAGGGTGAGGGGCAGGAGACTGTAAGTGTCAGGGCCCTGAATGGTTTCTAGCCCCTCCCACAGGAAGTGTTTCTTTTCCCTTCTCAAAGCTGCAGTGGGTCTTCACCTGTACCTGGGAGGCAACATAGGGCCAAAAGGTCCCCGCATTTCCTGCCTTTCCTATAGCTTCAAACATGCCTCCTCTCCAGGCCTTCACCACCAGGAGGGTTTCCTTCAGTCCCTCTTCCTGCGTTGCCCCTGATCTTTCTCATGAGCACCTGTGGAGGTCTGAGGAGAGGAGCTAACATGTGGGTAGCAAGCTTCCCGGTATCTATATCTCCCAGTGATCTCTGCTTTCCCTCTAGAACAGCACTTGGCCTGTAACGACTGGATAAAAATGTCTGCAGGATGCTTACCTGCTTCAGTTGTTGATGCTATTGTGTCTATGTGATAGAAACACTATAGAATAGTGTACTATTGTGCATCTTTTTCTAGCTCCACATTCAGCAACATCATGTTGGCTGGTAGCCTGAAATTGGCGTGGCGGGAGTATTTACACCACAGAAATCCATAAATACTACAAACGTGGGCTTCCCTCCTACCCTGAGAGCCAGTTGTTAACCATTTACCAGAACACTACCATTTGGGAAAACCATACAAGGTTGACCTTGGAGATTGGTGCCTTTGGTGAGTGGCTCAGTGGCCTCCGGGACTGGTCAGGCTCAGCAGGATCACAATGGCTGTGCTCAAGCCATCTCCTCTGCAGGGCAGTCACCAGGACACTCACCCTGGGGAGGCCCCTCCGTGTTGGAGCTGGTGTAGATTCATGCTGCTACTCTCTCTCCCTCCTTTTCCCCTCAGAGCGCAGCCAGGACAGCACGGCCGTGGCGCTCTCAGACTCCAGCTCGACACAGGACTTCTTTAATGAACCCGCCAGCTCATTGGAGGGCTCCCGAAAGCTCTATGTGGAGAAGAAGCTGCCTGTTCCCAATTCCCAAGCAGGATCAACTGGTAAAGACCTTCAGGGGGCCACAGAGGAAAGAGGTATGAAGGTCTAGGTTGGTGCGTTAGAACTGCTTTGGTGACCCATGGCAGTCTGGGCAGTCTGAAGAACATGGGCTCCTGAGCAGCTGGGAGCCAGCAGCTGGCTGGCCTGGCTCCTGTCCTTGCACCTCTGCCTGCTGCTCTGGGACCTCAGTTGGGCAAGTTACACACTTCTCTCGCCCTCTGTGCTCCCTGTAGGGTGGGAGCCATCCGATGGCCCACTCTGGGGGTTGTGAGGATGAAACAGGGTGGCTCAGAAAGGTGCTCGCACAGTGCCTGGAGTGCAGTGTGCACTCACTGACACTTGTTGTTGTTATGATCCCCGCAGCCCAGTGTGGGAAAGCCACATCCATGACGTGAGTGCCCATATTTTTTTTTCTTGCTACATAGTTATTAAAAAAGTCTTTGAATCCTAAATGTCACCAATGTGTTTTCTTTTTAAAAGTCTGAATCACATTAGGCCTTTAGGAAAAAGTGCCCCCCTTTTTGGGGCAGGGGGCCCTGATCTAACTCTGGGGCATGCCCAGATCTCCTGGGGCCTTCAAGGCCCCCCTTTGTGGAAGACAGTGGGCAGGGACTCCTGGGTAGCTCAGTGGTTGAGTGTCTGCCTTTGGCTCAGGGTGTGATCCCAGTTCGGGGATTGAGTCCCATATTGGGCTCCCTGTGAGGAGCCTGCTTCTCCCTCTGCCTATGTCTCTGCCTCTCTCTGTGTCTCTCATGAATAAATAAATAAAATCTAAAAATAATAATAATTAATTAATTAATTAATTAAAGGCTTCTTCTTTAAAAAAAAAGAAAGAAAGAAACCAGTGGGCAGAGCCCCACACCCAGCTCGCAGGAGAGCACTGGCAGGCTGTGTGTCCACGGTACCACTCAGGCTGTGGCTGGATGGCCAGCTAAGGGTTTTGAGAGCTTTCCCACCCTGACCAGGGCTTGCCAAACAATAACAACAACTCAGACCATGCTCAGTGACCCTGTACCAGGCACTGTTTGAACTCCTTTTGTCTTCCTAACTACCCTAGGAAACAGCCCTGTGTCTCTTACCGCATTATAGATGAGGAACCTAAGATTCAGAGAGGGTCAGGAATTTGCCTGGGGTTAGTCTGCACCCTTAATCTCTGCCCCATGCTCCCTCTCTAAGTGGGCTAGAAGGAGCAGCTGGGGTTGGTGAAGACCTCCCCTAGGATGTGTCCACACAAGCTCTCCCACACAGGGAGAGTTGAAGCTCAGGGACTCATGTGTAGATGTGGCCAGAGCCCTTCATGCTGGGAATGGCCTGTCCCAACTCTCTGCTCCTCGCCAGCCTCCCATAGCTGGCCTTAGCAGCTGGTGAGGCTGCATGCCATGTAGGTTGGCAAAGGTGCCCTTATTAGGGTCAGGGAAGGTGAGGCTAGTGCCGCACTTTCAAAACGAAGTTGGGTTTTGAGATAGCATAAACTGGGTATCTACAACTGACATAAACATACTGTAGGAAGTTTGGAAGGGGAAGGAAAAAGTAACCTATAGTCCCAATGCTCTAATACAGCAATTTTTGTTCATGTCCAGTCTTACAAATAAGATTATTTTAGCTATTGGACAGGTAAGGCCTGTCATCTCTGCTCCGTGGCCTATCAAGCAGTAGACTGTTGTGGGTATTGTTGTGTCATCATGGGCCTCTCTTTACCGTGCTTGGGGAAGTGGGGGATGTAGGCTGGGGTGCTGAGCTAAGAGAGTGTCAGCTGTGGTCTGCCCCAAGCTGGGCTTTCCAGACACATGAGGGGCATCCCACCCCTTCCCTCCTTCCATTCAGAGTCAGTGGTTTAAGCAGACATTGTGGGGGCTTGCCACTGGTAAAGAAAATTTGAGTAGAACCAGAGTCACTCCAGTAGCTGGTGGACTTGAAGGGAAGCATCCTGCTTCTGTGGATGCATCTCTTCATTCTAAGCCCAGCTTTTCCTTGTAACTACAGTGAAGTTGGTGAGCTTCCTGTCAGGAGAGTAGGTGTAGCAGAGCATGTGTTCTGAGCCCTCGCTAGGCAGACTGCATAGCGAGTAGTGTGCTCCTCCAGGCCTGGCTCTGGTCAGTGGCAGTCTCTGACACATGCTCCTCTAGGTTCCCAGTGGGCAGGAACCCTGGCTACTGGCACTCTGGCAGCTTTCGGCTCCCTGCAAAAAGCCAGGATATGGTTCTGGGCCAGGGCTGGGTGTGTGCCCCTAAGTGTGCTTCACAACCCAGCCCTTTTCAGGTGCACCTTCTTGGGTGGCCCTGTCACCAGTGTGCTGCTTCTGTCACAGTCAGTGTCATAGGGATCACTCACAAATTTCATGGGCATTGTTGAGCAATGAAATCCAAGTCTGTGCCAGGCCCTGGGTGCCAAAGGGAAGCAAGAATGGCTCTGGGAGCCACGCCCTGCCTGACATCCAGGTGCCCTCCCTCCTATGGTGTCCAATGGGCACTGGCTCCTGAGAACTCCCCTCCCCTCTTTACTTCTCCATTGTGGTTTGTGACAAGGTGCTTCCAGGAAGAAGGTTTTTCCACAGGTGGCTGTTAGAGCTAGTTTAAGCTCACCTTCTTAAGGGTCAGAATAATAAAAAAAAAATGTATAGCGTGAATGTAGTAACAGTAAAGGCTTATTTTTTAAATAGAGGAAAAGCTGCCCAAATTTCACCACCTAAATACAAGGTGCTCTGTTATATCACTCCAAGGGCAGCAGAGTTTGTCAATAGCCTATGTGGTCTAGACCGTGGCCACGGGTGCCTGGCCTGGGCCCAGGCCCTCCCTGCCACCTGGGCCCAGGGCACGATGTGGGCTGGGGATGCTGATGCAGCTACCAGACAGAGACTGCCATCCCATGGTACACCTGCCCCTTTTTGATCAAGTAGATGACCCTCCTGAGCACCTCACATAAGCCAGTTCTCATTGCCAGCAGCAAGCAACAGGGTGGTGAGAGCATTTGCTTCGCTTGCTTTTCATCTGTAGGAGGAAGTCTTCTCACTTTCACACTGCCAGGGTTAGGATTGGGCCTCCTGGCTGGAAAGTGCTGTGTGGGCTTGTTGACGCTTCTGACCCCCTTCCTTCCACTGATGTGACCTGTGAGGCTCATTCAGCCATGATAGTGGATGCTGTGGGTGAAGCGTGTTGCCCATGTCTCCTGGGCCTTTTCAGTAGGCTTTTCACTCATTCTGGCATCACTGTTTCTCTCTCTCTCTCTCTCTCTCTCTTTCTGTGTGTGTGTGTTTGTGTGTGTGTGTCTTCAGACACATCTGAGCTCTCTTTGGATTAATTCTTGATACTCTGCTTACTTTCCATAAGAAACACGTTCCCGTGTTATCTTTGTATGTGAGCACACACTTAGCCTGAAGCACTGGGAGGCCTGCATCTGCATCCTGTTTCCCTGCCTCTCGTGTGCCTAGCACAGCACTGGGCCCAGAGTTGTCCAGGATGTATTTGTTGAGTCACGTTTGAAATGTGTCTCTTGAACCAAACACTAGAAATCAGGTACATTTGTGAGTGAGGCGTTAGTGACCCTTGTAAGACACCAGCCCTGAGCAGACTCCTGGTTGCTGTCACTGAGCTCTGAGTAGATGCCTGTGCTCTCCTTTCAGGGGAGCATGGTGTCAAGATCAGATGTGACCTGTTTTTCAGTCATTCAGTCAGCTTCAACCTAGACAGTGTGAGGCTCTGGGCAATGGTGTGGGTGGGGGGGAGGCATCTTTGCATAAGTGCAGTGGGATGGGTGATATCAGAGACGTGGGCACACAAGACTCTCTGCAAACCCCACCTTGGGGCCAGGGAGGCCTGCAGGAGGAGGTAACACTGAGGCGACACTGAGTGGAGTCCTGAAGAATGAGAGTGAGTGGGGGAGGCAAGGGAGAGAGTGCAGACTGTGTCCAGAAGGAGCAGCAATGAAGAGGTAGGAATGAAGAATGAGGTGTTCCCAATGGTTGGTCTCAAGGTGTGAGGCCAGGAGGGGAGCTAGGAGGAATGGCAGGACCAGTGGGAGATGGCCTCGAGTGCTGTGCTGAGCAGCTTGGCTCTGTCTTGCTCAGATTCTTTCCTTGGCTGGAAGAGCTTAATGTGCACTTGATGCCTGCATGATTTTGCTGAGGAACTTGAGACTTTAGTCCTCAGCCCCTCTGCCCTGCTGCAGCAGGCTCCAGCCTTCTCCCAGCTGCCACTGCAGTTGGGAAAGGGTCGTTAGGGTGGGGGCAGGAAGGGGCTCAGCTCACCGTGGCAGACAGGCTTCAGAGTTGGTGCTGGGCTGCTTCTCTGGCCTCCTCCATGCAGGCCTTGCCAAACTCCTGGGTGCCCAAGAGGCTACCTTACCCTTGAGGCTTCCCTCCACCCTCTTCCTTCCATCCCTCCTTCCTGGTCCAGTCATCTTCTGTAGCCCCTGCAACCCAGCTTGGGCTCTCCTATGTGTGAGCTCTTGGTTCATGCACAGTGGCAGCAGCAGCCTTGGAGAAGGATGTCAGGTAGGCTACGGGCTGAGGTGCTAAGTGGTAGATCAGGAGCAGTCCTTTGTGTCCTTTCCTGGCTGTTTTATTCCATGGTGGCAGTGGCCATACCCTCCCTCTGTGGATTGCCTCCCCGTGCACCTGCACAGGCCTGGGAGGCAGGACAATCTTATGCTGCCATCCAGAGGGGGCCCCAGAGCCCTGCTCGCAACCCCCACTATCTGCAGCCTCGTGGCCCCTCTGCTGTGTGCCAGCTGGGACATCCTGTTTCACAGGGGAGGAGACTGAGAGGTGGTAGAGGCCTCAGCCAGCAGGGGCATGCCTCCTGCTGCTGGGTCTGTTGAGCTCAGCACCTGTCTACCAAGGTCACAGACCTAGCTATGCCTGTCACCTCACTAAGACACCTCTTTTGCCGGTGGTAGACCACTACTGAGGTGACTTTCTTTTTCTTTTCACTCATAGGAAAAACTGAGGAGTCCTTGGAGAGCACAGAAGGCTTCCGGGTCACAGAGCAAGGCAGCCAGAAGTCTGCTGCAGACCCCCCAAC